>NC_045732.1:49052491-49240571 GCF_009834535.1 Camelus ferus | reverse complement strand
AAGTGGCAATGAAGCCAATCTGGGCACAGGTAAATTCCAGTGAGCCTTTTAAGATCTCTCTATCTGAAATAACCTTAAAACAGAGAAAAAATTAATGACTGATATTATGTATTTGAAATTTGCAGGTTGGACAGCACTTGGACTTGGAATGAAACAATAAGAGGTTACATTCATGGATAACCAACAAGAAAAGGCTGTCATTGCCTCAGCCAATGGAGAAAACACTCTGATTAATGGGGTCAAGGAAAATGGTAAGGGAATTTAATTATAGTACAAAATATCTCTCCCAGTAGTCCTTTGTTATTACTATAGATTTTCAGGATCCACAAAGTTGGGGCAAGTTAAGTCTAGGATGCCTCTGAGATAAATGTTAATCCTAAACTTTATTCCTCCAAATCTCTAACTGGGCTTCTAGGGTCTCTAAGAGGTATCTAATCCAATCCCTTTACTCTCCCAAATCATCTCTATAAAATGGATACTTAGGTCCCTCCATATTCCTAGTGAATTAGAAATATGCTCTGATGTGAGGCTTGGAATGTCTAGATTCAGTAGGAACTTCCAGAACAGAGGTGAAGTCTGAAGGTTGGGACTATGCCTCATAGCTCAAAACTGTGAATATCCCATCTGATCATTTCTCCACCCTGAAAGCATTGACTTTCCAATTGATCAAGCAATCCAATCCTTTCCTCATTTCTGAGGAGAACTCTGTATGTGTCTGAGGAAAAAGCTGAACCTAAGGAATATTATTTTTTACTCACATGGATGTTCAATATAAAATCAGGGTTGTTCTTTAACTATGTAGTTTCTAGTTATAAAGTTAAAGAAGCTGAAAAATGAAGCTTAGCTTTTATATAATAAGAGTAAATACCAGAAACTGATCAAGGGAAAGAGAGTTAATGAGTCTGATCTAAGACCTTTAACTTTATTTGTCATATCTTTCCCTTTTTTCCAGACTCAGAGGAGCAGGATGTGGCAATGAAGTCATTTGCAGCTCTAGAAGCTGCTGCACCAATCCAGCCTATACCAGTGGCTCAAAAAGAGACTCTGATGTATCCCAGGGGTCTCCTGCCTCTGCCCTCTAAGAAGCCCAGTATGCAGAGCCCTCCCTCTCCTTTGGGCCTGATTGAAGCACCTGAGCATGCTGCTAACAGTGCTTCTGTGAATGCCATCTCCCTTACATCTGGTGTTGCGAAAGGCCTGAACACATGGTCACTGCCCAATGAGTGTGAGAAAGCTCCATTTGCCATAATGGAGCCTGCAGGCATGTCAGCTCTGAATGGGGACTGCCTCATGCAGCCAAGCCGGACTTGCTTGGGCTGCTTCATGGAATCCAAGGATGCAGTAGATCCTGAGCCAGGGATCAGTCTGAAAGTCAGTGATCTAAATAAGGATTATGAAACCTGTGCAGTATCTGATATAGGGATTCAGTGTATTAATGCGGGAGAAAATATGAAATACGGAGAGCAGCTGCTCTCAGACCAGCTCCTAGGCTTCCCCCTGCACAAATCAAGGGCAGGAGATAGACGAGAAGCAGAGAAACCTGACATTGACTTGGAGGATACAGCTCAGAAAAGTTATTATGAGGCATTACTATTAGATAAGTGCAATACAGAAGAGGCTTTGCTGGCAAATTCCAATCAGGATTGGGGTTACTTTGAGACTTTCATTAGTGAGAGTAAGATTGAATTGCTTGACCTCTGTTCCAAGAATGAGCTGTCTGTCAACCTGTTCTCTGAAGAAGATGTGGATAACTACATGTTTGATGATGATGAGTCAACACTGGGCAGTGATGTCTGCTCCCTGAAAATTCGATATGAGTCCTTCCAGGACAATGTTCGAGACAAGACCACCCTTTTGATGCAGGAGGATGCCCAATTCAACTTTTTCCCCAGTGTCTTTACTACCTGCCCCAAGCGGGAGTCTAAGAGTGGGGCTCTGAAGCAGGGCAATGATCTTTCCCAATTCAAGGTCCCTGATGTGAGCATTATCTGGGGGGAAGAAGATAAAAACTTGGACAAGAAGAAGGGCAAAGAAGAAAGCCAGGAAGACAAAGGTGTAGAGAAAAAAGATGGAAAGGATAATGGAGAAAAATCTGCCTTAAATAAACCATGCAGTGGAACTGAGGTAGGGCAATTTAAGAATCCAAAACAGGACCATCTTACCAATTCTTTGGAGGCATCAGGGAATTTCAGTGATGACAGTTCCTTCATTGAGATCTCCTATGATGCCATGGGGGAGATCAAGGACTGTAGCCGCTATATGGCTAGGGACACTAATTCTGGCAGCTCCTCCTCCCAGCAGAACTACGGGCTGCGAGCCAAGAGAAAAGTCAGGTACAGTGAAGATTATCTATATGATGTTGACTCACTAGAGGGTGAAAAAGTAAGTGAGAGGAAGGAATGGCTTCCAGGTGGTTCTAAAGAGGAAGATGATGATGAATGGTGTCCCAAAAAGAGAAGGAAAGTAACCCGTAAGGAGCCCCCTGTTATTATCAAATATATCATCATCAATCGCTTTAAAGGTGAGAAGAACATGCTGGTGAAGTTGGGTAGGGTGGATGCCAATGAGACAACAGTGAATTTGAATGAGAATCAGCTCAACAAGTATTCCAAGCTGGCCCCTTTGAAGGGCTTCTGGCAGAAGCAGAAGAAGCAGAGAAACAGCAACACAGATTCCAACAAAACACCTTTATGCCAAAAACAAAGCTTTGAACCAGGTAGCTTTGAGGTGTCATTCCTGCCACCTGCTCGCAAACGAAAATCTAAACTTGGCAACAGGCATAGGATTCAAAGAATCCCATCCATGGAAACTTCAACAAGTGCTAAGCAGGTTTCATTCTGCAATGATGAGAGGCAAGGTAGTAGTCGTAAAGAAGATGGAGGCCTGAAAGGTATGCTGAAGTCAGCAGCTCTGGCAGCCCCCGGCTATGCAAATGGATCACATTTAAATGACATCACAGGCCCTGACTCAGTGAAAGTCAAAGCCCACGATGCACAATTTAAGGGGCCAGAGAGAAAAGTGCTCAACAAAATCAAATTTAAAAGTGAAGCCAGGTTAAAATCCAAGAAAATCAAAACTGGGCAAGAAAGCAAGCCAGTTGTTCAAATGAGCCCTCTTTTGGAAGACCACCCCTCCAAGGCTAATTCAAAGAATGAAGCTATTCTTGGGACCTCAAACAATTCACATCTATCTGAATTTCATGAGACAAAGGTTGTTAAGAATTCTACTTTCCTACCAACCACCTGTTCTTCTGAAATGCCTTTATCATCTACTCATGTGGCCAACAATATACCTGTTATCCCTGGAGGGTATCTACAGACATTGTTAGATGCTTCCGACTTGTCAAACAATACTGGTATCTCATATTTCACTCACCAGTCTCCAGGGCAAAATGAAAGCAACCTCACTCAAACAGAAAAATCATTTGTACCTCTCCAGCCTGAGCAGGACTGTGTGCTTTCTTCACCCTCCGAGTCTGAGCTGCTGCAATCATCCCAAAACTTCAAAATGGAATCAAGCAACTATGGAAGTGTGTGGCCCAACAAACCTACTTCTGGATCCCAGGAATTCATGACTGAAGTCTCAAGGGAGGTAACTCCAGCCCAATCCAGTGAATTTGGAGTCTCCCAAGTAGTCTCCATAGAAAATAACCTCACAGCTACAACATACAATCCAATCTGCCTCAATAGTGGTGGCAGTAGTTGCAACAAGGTCCTATATGCCTCTGTGCAAGACACCCAGCTCCCATCTGATGACTCTTATCAATTATGTCACTTTAATAATGGAGAGATCTGCTTTCCTTTCCAGCAGGGCCCAGTCAATCTGGATGATGGTCGGCTCTTTAGCTTTGATTCAATGGCCACAATCTCTGTCAACTCAAGCAATTATTGCTCCTTTAGCTTGAAATCCTGTGAAAAGGATGGTGATGATGATATCACTGATGACTTCTTGGCGCATTGCAGCCCCAAGCTGGTGATCCAGCAGAGCATTGATGAGATAGCACCACTAAAAGAATCCACTGACCTTCTGGATATCTCTAACTTCACTCCTGACAAATTCCGCCATTCTTCCCTCTCAGAGATGTCTCCACCTGACACCCCCAATCTTTCCCCTCAAATTACCAGATGTGAGAGTATCAAGACACTAGGAACACTAAAGGGGTTCCAAGAGGGTATACCAGGACCACTGGGCAACATGGAGAAAATCAAGTGGGACTGCAGTACCCTTTCACGGCAGGTCCAAGTGGATGATGGATTTACTTTAAACAACCATCAGTTTCAGTTCCATATGTTCAATGATGAGGATTCTGTCAGCCTTCTCCAAAAAGCCCCTTGCTTATCAACGTTCAGTGATCCATCTGGTCAAATGAGTACCAACAACAAGGTGTCGAAACCAAGAAAGAAAAGTTCACCGAGCAAGAATGGGGCTATGAACCCAAGCTCTTCTCAGAAAAACAGCAGGAAAAAGTCTCCCAAAGCCAGCAACAAAGGGATTGAAAAATCACCTGGCAAAACCTCCCGCCAGGTCCCTAAGTCAACAAAGAAAGGAAAATACATGGCTGCAATCAGTGGAGAGAAAATGCAAATTGGCATTAGTTGTGGGGGAGGCCAAATCAACAGCATATCCTCCACAGGGAAGACGTTGGCTGAATGTATCCAACATGGCGGCCCTGTGGCTTCTATGAAGATGCCAAGTCAGAAGGGACTTTCTGGAGATTGGTCTTTGGGGAAGGAGAGCCGCCCAGGCTGGAGTGACATGAGCATAGGCACCAACACCAACAACCTTCTGGATGATGACCAACGAGAATTTCAGGAGCCTTCCTATATCTTGTCCAACATTGCCTCTGGTATGGCAGATGTGCAGAGATTTATGATGGCATCCATAGAGCCCCTTTGGGAACCCATGGAGCACCGTGGGAACCCCAATGTATTCTACTCCCCTGAATCCAATAGTCTAAAATTAAAAACCCTCAAAATATTGGCTGGGACACCACAGGAGTCTAAGAAAAAGGTCAACAGTGGCTCTCCAGGAGCCACTAAGAATCACAGGTCCATCAAAGGTGTGAGTAAAAGCAACGGGAAAGCAGCGATAGGTGATCCTGGTCGTGCAAACATACCTGGTTATAACGAGGACTCTCGCTCTGCCTTCTTTGATAAAAAGTATAATAACCTGAGCACTTTAGGCAATAACGGACCAACACACAAAAAGTTATATCGTCACAAAACCAGCTCCAAGGCCCTGAGAGATGAGAAGTGTAAGGGAAAGCGCATGGAGCGAGAACAGGTCCACAAGGATGAGGCTGGGACAGCTTCTTTTGAAAAATTGAGGTAATACTGCACCAAAATGGCTGAGATGAATCACCCTTAGCTTTCCCACTACCTGCTAAGCCCACAGTCTCTCATTTTTTCCCTTTTGAAAGCAAAAGTTTGCATGAAAGAAACTATCCCATTCCTTTCTTTTTGAAATTAAAATGAAAAGGAAAAAGTGCATGAAAATCCCTATACTTTTAAGCCACCCAAAAGACTGGGCAATTTTGTTGTGGCTTGACCAGGGATAAATTCTAACAAGTCTACTTTTTCTGCTATTCAGCATTAGTTTTTACTTACTGAGAAAATAGAACTGAAATATGCTCTTGAATGATTTTGAGAAGGGAAGGGCTTTGCAGTAAGAAAAATTTTGAACAGAATTTAAAAGTTATATAGACAGAAAGCCAAGATGATTTCAGCAAAAAGAGCATAGTTTGGAAAACAAAATCTCATCATATGGCAATTAGGAGTGCTTTCTAGTGCCCCTGCTATTTGTATCTTTTTTCTGCATCATACAGCATCTAGTATGATGTAAACAAATTTAGATTGTATGATCCCTTTGTGGGACATACACAAAAGCTAACTAAGGTGGCATAAATTGTTTGATTTTTCTGCAGGGATTCCGACTACAATCTCCTAAAAGCAGAAACAGCATTTTGGGTTTTACCTGTGTTTGAAGAAGAGACTCGAATTTTCCAGAAAGACATTTGATGTTTGTGTTTTATTTCTTTCAAAATATGCCTTGTGGTATGTATGTTGACATGTAAGTGCTTAAAGAAAAGAATCTTAAAGTGTGGGAACAAGTCTTTGGAAGCAAACTTTAATCTGATGTTCTATGTAAAAGACTTTAAAAGTCATACAGTTGCACAAGTAGTTTATGCACTATTTACCCAAGGGGGAAAAAAAAAGGAAAACATTGTGCCAAACTACAAACAAGTGACTGTATTGTATATATTTTTACTTCTATATCAACATTTGGTTGTGAGTATTTAGGGAGCTTTTCCCTATTCATTTATTAGAAACATTCCAGTGATTCTTGCTATTAACCACCCCCACTTATGTGGATAGCACCTGTAGATCACAGTGGAAAAATATGTTGTGTTACACAATTTACCAAAACTTAAAGGATGCTGTTTGAAATGTGCCAAATTTCCTTACCTCATCTCACAGATTCACCCCACAGTTTAAAGATCATTAATGAATTTAAGTATATATATATATATATATATAAGCATACATACATTATTTTAAAATTTTAAACTCTACTGTCTTGTGTGGAAACATGAACCATTAAACAAGGCACAATAAAGATTTGTTTGTTCCATTGTCTAAGGGTTAAAATGTTGGAAAAGTCTGGAAGTCACAACAGCTAAGTCCATCAGGGACCCAAGTATATGCATTTACAGAAACTTTTACAAGGAAGCAAAACAGCTGCTTTAAAGTTTGTTTTCTAAAAGCAAAATCTGTAGCTGAAAATTATTTAAAGTGCAAAGTTATATTGCTGATACTTTATATCTCAGTTTTATATATTTTATAATAGTCTGGGATAAATTATAAAATAGCTATAAAATCAACAATAAGATAAATGAAGTACATAGATGGCTTTTATTTAAGTAGTTTCCTAAATGTTTTATTCCAGTTTTGTCAAAAGTACATTCATATCACGGCTTTAGTGTTCTTTAAGTGTTTAATCTTGCAATGCCAATGTCATTTAAAGAAAATGTTAAGACATCTCAGTCCAACTTGTATAAATCACATACATATATCTGATAAACTGAACAATTTGTGGTAATGACTAATCAGGGCCATATATACTTAGTCTGAAGATGACTAGTATTTGATGCCACAAACTAAGCTTAAATCTCAATTTTTATATAAATTTTGAAATCACATTTTTTATTCAGCCCTTTCCCCTTTTTGTTAAATTTCACAGCTCCAACATCACTCACTACTAACTTTTTCTTCCCCTTTATTCACCACTTGACTTCTAACATTTGATCTATTTTCCTTTTGCACAGTTGAAGGCCTGTGTGTCTGATGACTGATGCATTATGGCACAGATGAGATAATGGATGTGAAAGCGCTTTGTAGATCGTAAAGTGCTATACAGATATAGGGGATTAATATTCTTAATGTTGTTGGTTGTTGTTGTTGTTACTCTTACTATTCTTACTAATATTGTTACTAACCTATTAACTTGTGAATATATAGGCTGTGGGTGGGAGGGTGGAGAATAAGTGGGTGGGGGAAAGGGGGATTTAAAAAAAAGGGAAGATGTTTCAAAAGGAAAAATTTAAGCAAAATATGAACCTACCTAGTCATTGCCACCTAAATATATTCACAAACAGAGAAGCAACATTTGAAAGTAGAGAGAAATGGAAGGAAGTTTGTCACATATATAAGGATACATACTTCCCAGTCCATGATTCCTTTACCAGCCCACTCTACTACTTACAGCTAGGTAGTAAAATGAACAAGCCTGTGTTCTTGATGGTGTGATTGTGTATGTCTGTGGGGACGAATGCGTGAGGAGCATTTTGTGAGACTGCTTCAGGCCTATTCCTCGACTTTGACACTCTGTGTGTGCTGAGTCCTGGAAAATTACTTAATGGAAAGGTGGTAGATGAAACATGTCTCCTGCACTACAGCAGCCATCCAAAAGGGAAAATAATCAAACTGGAACACTTTCTTCTATTTTTCCACTCTGATAGCCAGCTATTTTTACAAAATGCTATGGCTGGTTCCTAGGAACTGGTCTTTGTTTTGCTTTTGTTTTCATTTGTTCTGTTTTGCAGCTGAATTTAGTTTGAAATCACCAACCCTACCTGTATTGTGATCCCCAAGACTCTAGACCTCAAAGTCACCTGTTGACTTACAGGAATGGAGTGCTCTTGATGTAGTCAAAAGGGGGCAACTGAAGAAATAAAGAAAATGTTCCACAAGTACAATGTGTTTTATAAAAAATAAATATAGGAGCAGTTGTCCCAGTTTTTCTCAGTATTAGTTCAGCTTTGGAGAATGCGATGAGTTGGGGTAGAAGGATAGCCTGAAACTGTTGGAAATAAACAATTTCCTTGTCATAACTTGCTATCATGAGTCCTTGGGAACACACACTCTTTCAGTTGCTCCCATGGAACCCATTAGGGGCCAAATCTAGGTCATGGTTCATCCTTTTCTCCAAAGAGAACTGCCATTTTAAAGTACCTTTTTTCTTGGCCTACAGTGCATTGCATGTTTTAACGTATAAATTAGTGGCCTGTAACCATCATTTTGTACTAAAATGTAACAAGAAACTGAGTTTGAGAAATGAGCGATAGGATAAAGCAGAAAATGTTTATTCTAATTGTGCTTAATATCCCTCTCAGTACATTATGTTCTGAGTTCTTCAGTTTTTAGGGCTTTGTTGATCCTGTCTCTGCTCTCGCAATTCTTTTTCTTCCTGTCACAACACAGTAGGCCTGACTATTTGGAGATCCCTTATTCAACCAGCTGCCTTAGTGGAGTGAGGACCAGTGATATGAAAGTAGTGTTTTGCCCTATCATTATCATTTCAATTCAGATACATGGAATTTTCCTTGGTCTGGAATTCCTGATTACCACTCCCTCTCCCTTCTAACTTCTCTCTGAGAAGCTGCTTCCTATTAATGCCTCCACAACAGAATCCCATTTAATCTTTACTTTCCTGGGACTAGTATTCTCCTTTATTCTCTTTACTTAATCTCAGTCCTTGGTCTTATAATTTTTCTTCTTTATAAACTTATATGCCACCTTCCCTAAAGTGTCAGATTATGAGAACCTTAGGCAGGTTTCTTTCTTCCAGAAGTTCAGAGGGAAACCTTCTCACTCTTAATTACCTTTAATTGCCTTGGCCACTTTCAAATCAAATTTTAAACACACACATGTACACACACACACATACATGCACACACACATGCAGAATTATAACACATGACTAAGGAAAGTTGGAAACTTTTTCCTTGAAGATCTAGAAGAATAGATCTGATCCTTTTCTACTCTGGTTAGATGTTGGACTCTGTGCAGCAGGGTGCTGAAACAGTGGCCTTGACCAAGGTTCTTCGAGACTTTGGGGGTTATGTTTGGGCTGTGATAACTGGCTTGAACCAGTGACCTCTCTGGTGTCTCATATACCAGCTTCCTCATACACTGCTTCCTCCCAGCTTTCTCTTCTGACTTGTTACTCTGTGCATTTATGTGTTAAGGCCTTATCTTTTCATAAATGTTTTCAAACCTCCAGCACTACCTTGACCATCACTTTTTTAGACATCTCCCTCAAGTCCTTGGTGCTAGGTGGGCTTTTGTGACAACTTTCACCTTCTCTGACCTTTTTCCTTGCTGGGAAGCATCTGTGTGTGTGCAGGGAGGAGGGGGAGGGGGATAAGTATGTGTGTAAGAGAGAGAATCATAAGGATGCTTCACAAGCTGTAAACAACACTGGCTAGCATCCTTTGTCCTGTCATGTGAGGTTCTGCAGTTCTAGTGAATTTACATTTTAGTGGGTTCTAATTAGCATTTACTGCCTAAAAGAGAAAACCCATATCCAAGGGCCTCTTAACCAAGCTTGCTCTTACCAAGCTGAACCAGTCTGACGCAGATCTGCCACATCTTCAATTTACAGATGCTCTCAGAACAGTTCCAGGAATTGAAGAGAGCTAAGTTTCTGCGCTGAAGAGAAAAATGGAGCACTAGCTAGTCCTAACTAGTGCTAGAACTAGAAATGTTTGTTTTCTCCTGTATTATTAAGAAATTTTCTAATTTAAACAATTTTTGTTTTCATTTAGAGATTTCTTTTAAGTGACTGACGGTCACTACAGGAATATGTCCTTTCTATAAAATAAAACTAATATGAAATTTGTTTTCTAATCACAAAATTCACTAAGCCCATCATTATGTTTGGGAGATTTAGTACCAAAATCAAACATTTTTAGTAACCTATAGGAATCTTGTCAACTCAGTGTAGGCCAGGGGTTTTGTAAAGGTTTCTCAAGGACCCAAATAAGAGAGAAAAAGAATTAGCTGGGCTGTTTAACTTGGGAAATACTGTCATCAGCTTGAGGGTCCTCAGCCAGTAGGGGATTATTTTGACAGTGGTACTCAGGCTACCCTTTAAGGCACATTTTTTTACTCAGAGCACTAAACAGTAGTTAGAATCATGAAGCAGAGCTCCCATTGCAGCTACATGATACTTGAGATGTGCTCTTGGTTTCAGAATCATAACCAAGAGGTAAAACATTGGAGAAGGACAATGTAAAAGAGAGAGGCTTAGTACAAAGTTTAAAATGTGAACGAGGCTTTTAAAATCATTATCTGAGTAAATAGATACTAAACATACTAAAGAAACACTCATCAACATGAGATGAAAATGATGTCTATCCATCTTACAGGCTCAGTGGTTTCTGAGTCTTAGAAAGTCATCCCCTTCAAAAAAAAGATGTTTAAATCATTTTGCCTCTTTGAGAGATGCCTAGTTTTACAGCACAAAAGAAAAGGCTTAGACTGAAAACAGAAGAGGCCTTTTGTTTTTCACTTCCAGTGAGGAAGATAGCTTAAGATGCTCTACTGGGATACCTGTAGCACTGACTAGAGTTTGCTGCCTACAGAGTTTTGAATGTACTAGTCCTTAATTTAATTTCCATAAAAGTGAATGCACCTCTTTAGTAAGTTACTGACTTATGGTGCTAAATAAAATGATTATCCCCATTTTTTCTCCTCTCCCAAGCCCCTTAAGCATTTAAGAAAATTTTAAATAAAAGCGTTAGAGGCCCTTTTAATGAATGTAACCTAAGTTTCTGTTTGACATATGACACTGCAACTTTAAAATGTTAGGAAATCATTTGCGTTTTTCTTTTAGAGTTAGGCTTTATAAATAATCTGTAGAGTCAATTGAAGTATAAAGCTTAAGGATCACTCTTAAGACGCCTACAAAATCTTGTATATTTTTAAGTGTGCCAATTTGTAACATATTTTGTAAGTGTATATTTTTCTTAGAAAAGTGCTGTGAAGTGTCTGTATGTGAGAATTTTCCTTTTTTCTGCACTACTAGGTGCTAATAAAAGGATATTTACTTCAAAGTTTCTGGTTTTAGAAACCACAATACAAAGAAAAAAATACACTTTTGTTGGGAATTTTGTAACACAAAACATGTGAAAGAGTGTAGTGATCTTGTGCAACAGAAAATGAACATTTGTGATCTTCTTGCTGTTTTATAGACTTTCTTGTAAATTATTCTTGTAACACCTCTGGTTTTGTTGTTCTTGTTGCAAAGGTTTTAAATATTTGTGATTGAGTGTATGGTGAAACTGTCATAATGTTACCTAGCTGAGTTTTGTTATTGTTTATGGAATAAATAAAAAAGAAAAGTTAAAAATACTGCTTTAGAATCATATATAACAGAAATCAAACCATTTCTGATTAAATTCTATATCCCAAATAAAAAAAAATCATTGTCTAGAGCAATATTTCTCAAATTATCTGTGGTCAGGGGCCAATTTTTTTCTCCAATCCATCACAGACTGATAATATAAAACACAGTAAGGATGAATTTCTTAAAAAGTGAATGAAAAAAAGATATGCAAAATAAAAGCTCTAATGTATTTAATTCAACATGTAAAATTACATTTCAAAACAAACATAATATAGGAAAAAAGAAAAGAATTGCAAAAACTTGGTATCCTGTTTGAGACAAGTCCACTGATCAATGTCAAATTGTCATAGAAGTTTCTAACCATGCTTTGAATAACACTTTGAGTAGGAACAGCAGCATTACCACCATCTAGGAAGTTGTTAGGAATGCTGAATTCCAGGCCCTATACCAATTCTGCTGAATCAGAATCTGAATTTTGAAGGGAGGGTATGACTCAGTGGTAGAGCATGTGCTTAGCATGCATGAGGTCCTGGGTTCAATCCTCAGTACCTCCATTAAAATGTTTTAAATGAGTAAACAAACAAACAAACCTAATTACCTCCCACACCAAAAAACAAAAACAAAAACAAAAAGAATCTGAATTTTAACAAGATTCCTAGGTGATTCATGTGCATGTTAAAGTTTGAGAAGCACTGGGCTAGAGTTTTGTGCAGAGGATTTTTCTGCCCCTAAAGTTGGGGAATTATTTTCTAGTTTGTCCAGTCTTTGAAGATCTTATAACAAATGATGTCCTTGTTTTGTGGTCCAGATGGATTCTGCAGAGAAGCAGTCCTTTCAAAGTATCAAAGCTGTTTATTACAAAGTATTAAATGTCAATTTGCCTGGTACACAAAAGATGTCAGATTTTCCATAATTCCCTTTAATCTGACTTTCTCAAGTTTTAGCCCTACTGTGCTCAGTATTTTAATATTAGCTATGTCTAGAGGAACTGGACTTTGCTTCCAAATGCCCAAAACATGTACGCTACACAGCAGAGCCTGGAGCCCTGGCTAACCATAGGAAGGTCATTGTGGCACACACAAGCAAATAGCCACTTCCTTGGTTTTAAATATCATTACTCAAAGAAATTGAAAAATGTGTATGAGAGAGAGTGGTCCTCTATTCTCACTGGATGATCTCACTCACTTCCACCACTGCAACTACTACCTTGATGTCCACAAATCTGTCCTGAGTTCCTAGTCTATATTTCCAGTTATAGGCTGTCTATCTCCACTTGGACATTCTGAGTTCTTCAGACTTACCTATTCAAGATCATTTCATATTCTTTTATCCTGTATGTTCTAGCTCAGTGAATGGTGCTGCCATTCATCCAATTAGTGACTGAAGTCAGAGACCAAAGTTCACTAGCAACTCCTCTCTCTTCTATCCTTACATCCAACTGGCCACTCTCAATTCTTCTGTCTTTCTATCCCCATTGGCCTGCCTTAATTCAAGCTTTCATGGTATTTTACCTGGGCTATTGCAACATTGTCCTAATTCAATGATTTCCAGACTTAGATTTCACATCTGGGAAATTTTTAAATAAGGAAAAAGAAATGGAGAAGGGAGTCTCTATAGAGTCACCAACTTTTTATTTTATTAAGTAAAGACATTTTTAAAAATAAAAACTATTCATTATTAATCCACAGAAGATCATTTTAACACCAAAAGACAACCAGAAAATTATTTATTTAAAATGCACTGTAGGGGGAGGGTATAGATCAGTGTAGAATGTGTGCTTAGCATGCATGAGGTCTTGGGTTCAATCCCCAATACCTCCATTAAAAATAATAATAAATAAATAAACAAACCTAATTACCCCCCACAAAAAAAGAGTTTAAAAGATAAAAAATAACCCTAAAGCAAAAAAATGCATAAAGTTGATTACATTAAAAATATAAATGCACTATATTGTCTTTTTCTCTTCACCATGGACTAATGAAAGACTGAAACCAAGCTTCCAAGCCATTACTTTAGAAAACAAAAAGGGGTTTTGAGTTTCGGGACTAAAAAGCAGGGGAGGATAGAGAATGGGGAGCAAAACAATTAAACCCCCAAGAATTGGACCTGTCTAATGTTCTGAGGCTTTGTTTTTCACAATTTCTGTGAGTTCCCTACATGATAGATATCACAAATGTATATTCTTCACTCTGCGCAGGATTCAGAGCTGTATTCTGTTGTACATGGCCCTAGAGAAAGATTCTTCTTGAACTAAACTAATGGCATGGTTGGAATGGATGAGTAGTTCCATTTTTTTCCCAGGGGTTTCACATCCCTTTTTCCCTCCTTTGACCAAAGTTGAGATAGTGCCAGAGCTTAGGGGGAAGATGACAGACCCTTTGTCTAAAGATATTTGATCTGTATTGGAGTTGAGCTTTTAATGGACTTAATTTGGAGGAGGAGTGATAATGACACCATTTTAATACAGTATTCTATTTAAGATAATTAGAGTTGTAGTTATTAAAATTTTCAGGCCACATACCACTTTAAGATCTAATGAAATCAATGAGACTTCGCCCCAGAAAAGTTAGCATACTCAAAATTTTTCATAGAATTTCAGAGGATTCACAGGTTAGGAACTTCTGTATTAGGGGCATGAATTCTCCAAAATACTTTCTCCACATCATAATAGAATATTAGTCTATCTCCTCCTCTCCACTGACCCAAGATAATAACTATCATTTATTTATTGCCTATTATGTGACAAGCACTTTATATGAATTATCATTTCTCACAAAAACTCTGCAAGAGAGGCATTTTCTCTATTTTACACTTAAGAAAATTGGGGTATAAAGAGGTAAATTTCCTCAAGATTACACAACAAATAGCCTTCAAAGACTTTCACCAAAGCTGACAAAACCCTCTGTGCTTGTCCCATCACAAGCCCATGTCTCTAACTCAAGACATTTATTTCCAGCATAACCCATATTATCTATACCACTTCGGAAAATATGATTATAAAATTAATATTGACATTAACAATTATTCAATAAATATTTGACTCAGTGTCAGGTATTGTGCTAGATGCTAAGAAAACAAAAAGTTTAAGTACAGTTGACCCTTGAACAACATGGGTTTGAACTGTGAAATTCTACTTATATGCATATTTTTTTAATAGCAAATACTGTAGTACTACAGGATCCCAGGTTGGTTGAAACCACAGATGCAGAACCACAGATACAGAGGGCCCACTGTAAAGTTACATGCAGATTTTCCACTGCATAGAGGGTCAGTGCTTCAACTCCTGTGTCAACTGTATGAAGCATATGGCTTGCCTTCTAGGGGCCTGCAGATGAAGCAAAGAGGAATAATTTAATAATTTAAATAGAAAAACACCCAGTTTAATAATCACACATGAAATAACTACAGGCATACCTTGGAGATATCGTGGGCTCAGTTCTAGACCACTGCAATAAAGCAAGTATCATGATAAAACAAGTCACAAGAATTTTTTGGCTTCCCAGTGCATATACAAGTTATGTTTCACTATACTGCAGTCTATTGTGTGAAATAGCACTATGTATTAAAAAGTACATACCTTAATTTAAAATGCTTTATTGCTAAAAAATGCTAACCTTGAGTCCTCAGCGAGTCATAGTGGTGACATCAATAATCACTGATCACAGATCACCATAACAAATATAATAATAATGAAAAAGTTTGAAATATTGAGAGAATTACCAAAATGTGACACAGAGACATAAAGTTAGCAAATACTTTTGGAAAAATGGCCCTGATAGACTTTCTCAATGCAAGGTTGCCACAAATGCTCAATTTGTAAAAAATTCAGAATCTTCAGAGCACAGTAAAGCAAACTTTCATAAAATGAGGTATGACTTTAATGACTTGCTGTCCTTAAGCACCTAAGAAGGAAAAAAAAACTCTCCATCCATTGTTACAGAAGAACTAATGTCACAAAATGCCACTCACAGTAATCAATATTTCACCTTCCACCCTCTTATTTTGGAATCAGAGTTTACAGTAAGCCGAGATCCACCACTTACTAGCTCTGTGATTTGTGACAAATACTTTGATATCACTGTATCCTCAAATCTCTGCCCCCAAAAACCTAGTATAACAAGACTATTACTTCCATAGACTTTTCATGGATTTAAGATTACACTTTGTGAAGTCTTGGAACCAAGAAGACAGGTAATAACACTTGCTATTGTTTAACAGATATGTACAGCTGTTTTCTTAAAATTTCTTATTTTGATTTCTTAGAAATCACTCCAGCGCCCTACTCCCAAGAATTTGTTTTGTATTAGGCTAAAAACTAAGAAAATTTGTAAGCTCCTGGCTCAAAAAGCCTTTATTTCTTTATTTGGACAAAGATGCCATTTTTCAGAGTGTATTTTTTTTTAAGCATTTCCTTTCCTTTTTTAAATTTGAATTTAAAAAATTTTGTATGTATGTTTTTATTGAAGTATAGTCAGTTTACAATGTTATGTCGATTTCTGGTGTACAGCGTAATGCTTCAGTCATACATGAACATACATATATTTGTTTTCATATAAAAATGTCATTTTTAAAGATAAAATTAAAAGACTGATTATATCAAACATATAATCATATGTTTTATAATTACATGTGTATAATAGTTCTACTAGAGTTAATTTATTATCAGTAGCAGAATGAGGTAGTTAAAAGTTATAAATTATTAATCAAGATACCTGGGTTCTATTCCTGACTTTGCCACTAAATTGTAAGAACTTGGACAAGTCACTTCCCTTCTGGGTCTCAATTTCCCCATCTGAAAAATGGGCTAGATGGCTTAGCATTTAAGAACATGGAGCATGAAATAGACTGCCTGAGACTGAATTTAATCTTCTCCTCTTGCTAACAATATGACCTACCTCAATTTCTCCTTCAGTAAAATGGGAGTAATTATGTGCCTATCTCACAGGATTTGGGGAATAATTAAATGAAATAATACATATAAAGCATTTTAAATAGCAGCTGGTACATACGTAAAATACTCGATAGATAATAGCTATTATTATATTGGAGGGCCTTCTCTTTTAATTAGAAACGCTTTATCTGGGCTGCTGTGGCAAAATTAGAAATTACTGAAGCAACTATGGACACTTGTTCATTAATCAATTAATTAATTTAACAAATTATTTTTGAGCACCTACTCTCTGCCAGGAACTGTGCTAGGTACTGAGGATGCCATGGTGAGCAAAATGGAACTTTGACTCTCTCTTCATAAAACTTACATTAGTCAAAAGCTCTTTGATTATGAACATATAATTTTAAACTGATGTAAGAGCTCTGAAGGAAAGGAACATACTTTCGTGAGAACCACTGAAAAGAAACCTGACCTGATACTAGGGCTGGCACCCTAGAGATGAGTAGTATTAGGTGAAGAGAAGTATTAAGTGATGAGTACTAGGTGAAGAGGAATATGGAGGTGAAAGTGGGGAACTTCCCAGAAACACACAAACGTCCTGTGGCAGAAAGAAGCATGCAGTACTTAAGGAACTAGACAATCAGTGTGGCCAGAAAGGAATAGAGAGATGAAGTCGGAGAGCAAAGCTTCATGTGTTCCAATTTGCTCACATTCTATAGGAATTTTAATTATGCAAATTTGAGATAGTACAATATAAAATATTGAGAGTTTAACTATGTGCAACTTTTGAAATAGTTCAAATAAAAAATTCAAATAATTAATTTCAAAATGGGCAGGTATATGAGACAATCTGTGTCATGCTATTGCCACATTTTGATATTATTTTAGCCATCAAATAGAAACAACTTCCATCTTTTGTCAGATCTATACTAACTTGGAATTATACAAGCCTTTCACAAACACACTCACATGAAATGCAGACAGACCTCACTTGTCTTTGGTTTTGAGTTAATCTCACTGGGCCTAATTTGCATCCTCTCAAATTTGGCCCTCCATGTGCCCTCCCAGCTTAGGTATTATTTGTAACATTTTTTAAATGTATGCACTTTTAGAAAGCATAAACATTCATGTACAATAATTTATATCAGTCTAACTTAATATACCAAACTATCCCAAACCGTAAAACATTTTTCTACGGTCATCTGTTTCTGTATACTTTTGCAGAGAGTTCTAGAAAGTAAGAAAACCATCACTTTGTGTTTTACAAGAGAGTTACTCAATTAACAACTAAATCACTGGATGCCCTCAAGAAATTGAGTGCTGGGGACTGAACCTGCTTGGGTTTCTTAGAAAACAAGCACATTTTCCTTTCTTCCTATATTAAGCTTAAAATTAAAAAGAGAAAACTTATACAGTCCTCCCTCAGTCTCGGCAGGGATTTGGTACCAGGAGACCCCATGTATATCAAAATCTGTAGGTGCTCAAGTCCCATTGTCAGCCCTTCCTATCTTGGGGGTTCACATTCACAGATGGTTGGTTGAATTCATGGATGTAAAACTGGTGAATACAGAGCCAACTGTATATTTATTGAAAAAAAATTCACATATAAGTGGACCCACAAACTTCAAACCTGTTGTTCAAGAACAGCTATATTCTCAGTACATAAATTCATATTAAGCAGGTACAAGTTTGTAGATATCAAAATTCTCTATACAGGTTCAAATTTAAACTGCTTACAAATATTTTGAAACTATTGAAATTACCAAAATGAGAAAGAAAATTTACAATAGATCAAATAAATCATGGTGCAGCAACTGCTTTTCTGCAAATCAGTAACTTTGCATTTACATACCAACTCCTCCCAGATATGTTCTGTCAATCAGAAGACCTGACCATTTTAGCCTTTCTTATTGATGGTATTAAAAATAATTTTCAAACAGTTTGCCCTTCTTAAAATTAAATATTTTCCATTGCTTATTTGGAAAGAATTATATGAGAGGTAAGTGATTTTCCCTTGATTCTATAGTGGGTAAAAAATAAATTGAGGGGACTCACTTGTTCTTAACTTCATAGCAATGGCTTACTCTGCTTGTCCTGTTGACTAGGTGGTTGAAAATGGAGATTAGAATGCTACATTCTTAAAAACTATATTGAGATATAGTTTATATACCATAACATTCACCCATTTAGGTGTAAATTTCAATGCTTTTAGTAAATTTACTGAATTATTCAACCTTCACTAGAATCTAGTTTTAGAACATTTTCAATATTGTAATAAGATACCTTACTTCTGTTTACATGGAATCTCTCTTCCCACCTCTATACCAAGGCAATCACTTATCTACTTTGTCTCTATAGATTTGCCTTTACCAGACATTTCATACAAATGAGATCATACAATATGTTATCTTTTGTATCTGGCTTCTTTAAATTAACATAATAATTTGATGTTCATCCATGTTATAGCATTTATCAGTAATTCATTCCTTTTATGGCTGAATAATATTTCATTGTATGGATGTACCATACTTTGGATATCCATTCATTAATTGATGGACATTTAAGTTATTTACAATTTGGGGCTATCATGAGTAGTGCTGCTATGAATATTTGTGTACAAGTTTTTGTTTGAACACTGGTTTTCAATTCTTTTGGGTATATACCTAAGAGTGGAATTACATGGTAATTCCATGTGGATCATATGGTAGTTCTAGGTTTAACTTTTTGAGGGACCACCTATTGAGGAACAACTATTATATAGAAATTCAATTGAGTTTTGTATTTTGATGTTATATCCCGCAACCTTGCTAAACTCATTTATTAGTTCTAAAAGATGTTCTGTAGATTCTTTGGGATTTTTTCTCTATATAGCATCAGGTCACCTATAAATGGAGATAATTTTACTTCCTCCTTTCAAATCTTGATGCTATTTATTTCTTTTTCTTGCCTTATTGCCCTGGCTAGAATCTCCAGCAAAATGTTAAAACAGAGGTAGTAAAAGCATAAATCTTTGCCTTGTTTCTGATCTTAGGGTAAAATCATTTAGTCATTCAGCTATAGGCGTTACCTGAATATCTTGTATCAGATTGAGGAATTACACTTCCGTTCCTAGTTTGTTGACTACTTTTATCATAAATGGATGCTAAGTTTTTTTTTTCAAATGCTTTTTCTGCATCTACTTAGATGATCATGGGGTTTTTTTTATCTTTATTCTATTAATGTGTCACATTAATTGATTTTCAGATGTTAAATCAGCCTTGCATTCCTGGGATAAGTCCCACTAATTTATGTTGTTTGATTCTGTTTATATGTTGCTGCATTTTGGTTTGTTAATATTTTGTTGAGGATTTCTGTACTTATGTTCATGAGATATATTGGTCTGCAGTGTTTTTTCTTGCCATGTCTTTGTCAGACTTTAGTATCAAGCTGATACTGCCTTCATAGAATGAGATGAAAAGTGTTCCTTCCTCTTTTGTTTTATTTTTGGGTTTTTTTGAAAGAGTTTGTGGAGTATTGATAGTACTTCTTCTGTAAACATTTGATGGCATACACCAGGGAAGCCATTTGGGCCTGTACTTTTCATTATGGAAAAATTATAATTACAAATTTAATTTCCTTCATTGTTATAAACCTATTCAGATTTTCTGTTTATTCCTGAGTAAATTTTGGTAATTTGCATCTTTCTAGGAATTTGTCCACTTAATCTGAATTTTCTAATTCATTGAAATAAATTTATTTACAATTTTTCTTTATAATCCTCTTAATTTCTATGTGTTCAACGAGGACATCTCCTTTTCATTCCTGATGTTGGTGATGTTTTTTTTCTTTCATTTGTTTTGGTCAGCCTAGTCAAAGTTTTGTCAGTTTTACTGATCTTTTCCAAGACCCAACTTTCTGTTTCACACTTAATTTATGTCTGTTCTAATCTTTCTTTCTTTTTCTCTTTGCTTTGGGTTCAGTTTGTTCTTCTTTTTCTAGGTTCTGAAGATAAAATCTTAGATTACTGATGTGAGATCTTTTGTAATATAGATGTTTAAAGCACTACATTTTGCTCTAAGCACTACTTAATGTAAATCTCGTAAATTTTGACATATTGTGTTTTAATTTTCATTCAGTTCAAAATACTTGCTAACATCCTTTGTGATTTCTACTTTGATCTATGGACCATTTGGACTCATATTGCTTAATTTCCAAGTATGTGTGTATTTTCCCAGTGTCCTTCAGTTGTTGATTTCTACTTTAATTTCCTTGTGATTGGAGAACATACTTTGCATGATGTTAATCCTTTGAAATTGTTGAGACTTATTTTATGGCTTAACATATGGTCTGTCCTTGGGAATATTTCATGTGCATTTGGAAAAGATGCAAATTTACTGTGAATGAGGTGAGTATTCTATAGATATTAATTTGTCAAGTTGATGATTGATAGTGTTCATGTTTTTTAAATCCTTGTTGATAAGCCATACTAACAATTATTTACAGTGGGCTTTGCAGTTTCTATTATGGTCAAATTGTCAATTTCACCCAATTCTGTCAGTTTTGTTTTATATATTTTAGGGCTTCGTTAGGTACCAAAAAACAAAGAGTAATTTTTGCTTTAGAGCCTATTTTGTGTAATATTAGTATAGTGATTTCATCTCTTATGGTTACTGTCTGCATGATGTATCTTTCTCCATCCTTTCACTCTCAACCTCTTTGTGTCTTTGAATCTAAAATATGTTTCTCACTTTTACAATATATACAATTTTGTCATTATACCTCAAAAAAACTTGGGGGGGAAGTAAAGTTTATCACTTATATATAGCATACAGTTGGATTTTGTGTTTCTTTTATCCAGTCTGACAATCTCTGCTTTTTGATTAGGTTGTTTAATCCATTATTTAATGTAATTTTTGATGCAGTTGGATTTATGTGTGCTATCTTTGTATTTTGTTCATACATGTCTCATTTCTTCTTTGGTACTCTGTTCTTCCTTCACTGCCAAGTTTGGTGTTAATTAGATATTGTCTCATGTACCATTTGAATTACTTTGTAGGGGGTTTTTTTTTGTTTACTATATTTTAAAAAATGTTTTTCTAGTAATTGTTCTGGAGATTAAAATTTGAACCCTAACTTAAAATAGTCTACTTTGAATTGATACTAACTTAATTCCAATAGAACATAGAAACTTTGATTCAATATAACTCCTTTCCATCTCCCCTCCTAGATACTATGATTTTCCTACAAATTACATCTTGAGGTTTTTAAGCCCAATGATACAGTTTTTAAATTATTGTTTTAAGCAGTGTTTTTTAAATCAGTAAAATAAGAAAAAAGTAAAATACATATTTATCTCTCTATTATATTTACCTGTGTAATTACCTTACCTGTACTCTTTATTTTTTCATACAGATTCAGGTTACCATCTGGTTGCATGTCTTTCAATCTGAGGACTTATTTTAGAATTTCTTGTAAGGCATATCTACTAGCAATTAATTCTCTCAGTCTTTGTTTAATCAGGAATGTCTCTATTTCATCTTTATTTTTGAAAGATAGAATTCTTGGTTGACAGTTTTTTTTTTTTTTTTTTTTTGACACTTTGAATATGTCATCCCACGGCGTTCTGGCTTCCATGGTTTCTGATGAGAGGTCAGCTGCTATTCTTATTGAGGTTTCTTTGTGAATCATTTTGTCTTGTTACTTTCAAGATTGTCTTTGTCTTTTTCTTTTAATAGTTGCTCTATAGTATGTCTAGGTGTGGGTCTTTTTGAGTTCATCCTACATGAAGTTTGTTCAGCTTCTTGAAAGTGTAGATTAATGCTTTTGTCATATTTGGAGAGTTTTTAGCCATTATTTCTTTGACTATTTTTTCTGTCCCTTTCTACTGTTGTTCCTGTGACAAATTTATTAGTGTTCTAATGTTGTCCTACATTTCTCTGAGGCTTTGGTCATTTTTTTCATTCTTTTTTCTCTCTATTCCTTCAAATTGTTTGTCTTTATTGATTGCTCTTCCAGTTCACTGATTCTTCTTTCAGCTTAAATCTGCTGCTGTGCCACTCTAGTGATTATCTTTATTCAGCTGTTGTACTTTTCAACTCCAGGATTTCCATTTGGTTCTTATTTATAATTTCTATCTCTTTGCTGATATTCTCTATTTAGTGACTCATTGCTGTCATACTTTCACTTATTTTTTTAAACATGGCTTCCTCTACTTCTTTGACTGTATTTTTAATAACTGGTTAGAAATTGTTTTTCTTTCTTTCTTTTTTAACTAAATCTGACATGTAGTCCCACTCAGATATTTATTTTTGTATATGGGCCACACTCTCCTATTTCCTTGTATGCCTCATACATTTCTGTTGAAAACCAAATTATACTGAATTTTACATAGAATATTGTAGCAACTATTGATTATGTTCTTCTCCTCTCCCTTCTCCAGGAATTTCTGGTGTTACTACTGGTTGTTTTGTTGTTGTTTTTGTTATTTCTATTTTTTGATAATTTGCCTGGACTAATTCTATAGTGTATGTCATCAATCCAGTGTGCAGCCACTGAAGTATCTGATGAATTGCTTTTCTTAATTCTTATTTTTACTTTTAAGCTCGTCTTCCTAGGAGTCTTCCCTGGGTCAGTATTGCTTAGTGGTCAACCAAAATTTGGTCACAGGTTATGCTCAAAGACCTTGAGTCAGTAAATCCTCCACCCTTTGATGAGGCAATTTTTGAATTAGGACATGCATTCAAAGTTCAGACAGTTAATTGGTCTGCTCTGGCTTTTATTTTCTGCTTATGTAGTGCCTACCTCACCATCAATTGGCAGGGAAGAGTAATAGCTCAGTGGTAGAGCATATGTTTAGCATGGATAAGGCCCTGGGATCAACCCCCAGTACCTTTATTTGAAAAAACAGAAAACCATCAGTTGGTAATGAATAGATAACTGTGGCCCTCTCTGGTTTTACCTAAGTATGCTCTTAGCCTTATGCATTCACATCAGTAGCCAGAGTCCCAAGAAATGTCACTCTTTTCAAGACTTTCCATAGTTGTCTCATTTCCCTCATCATTTAAAATTTTTGGCTGGTCTTTAGATTGTTCAATCAATTTTTAGCCTTAGGCAGCTAGGATATTGGCCTTTGACTTTTTGACACTACTGTTTTCAACAATGCCCCCATGGGCCTGTGGATTTCAGCAGATCTTCAAATCGGGTCAGCCACTTCCAGCAAGCAACCAGGCTGATGGTCCTCAGAAGACCATCAAAACTACAGTTAGGTAGGTTGGGGAGGAGGGAATGGGAACAGACCCAAGTTAAAATGTTCCACTGTTCTTATTGAGATTCAGTAGTTTTTTCTTAAATAAATGCTTTTCAGTTTGTTATGTGCCTCTGGTGTCCAGAGTTCTGAAATGGTTGTTTTAATAATTGTACTCACTTATTATTGCTTTTAGGGGAAGAAGATTTACCAATATCCTCCCTCTGCCTGATTATAGATTTTGTTTCATTTTTTTAAACCCTTGATGCCATCAGTTGTGCCTTAGACTTTTTTAGTATTTCTCACATGGTGTGATACAGTGCTGGACATAGATCAGACATACCTGAAAGGCTTTTGATCACTTGAAAGCCATTATAGATTATTATGTTCAATGAAGAATCAATACATTTCTGCACAAATAATTGCACAGGAGTGCATAAATAATACCTGACTACATCCTTCCTCTGCATATTCCTTATAATACCATACGTTATACTTTGAAAAAGGCTTATGGGTCATTCAATGTACAGCCTGGATTGTGAGTCACAGGCATATATGCTATATTTGTGTTCTAATTTACAGCTGTCAAAACATGTTCTTATCTACAACCCCACTGACCCTGCAGATGACTCAGTGAGTTAGTCAGGTATATACCTCTGGTTTATATTTGAGGAAAACATAGTTGGTTCAGATACATTAAGTTAGTATTGGAATGAGGACTTGAAATCAGGTTTTCTGTCTCCTTGACCCTATGATTCATTTCTTTCTCTTATACTGCACAATCTCACAAATTCCAATGTATAGATTATAAAGATACTAATAAAAATAAATAGCAACATTAGTAGTAATAATTTAACAGAATGTAAAATGTTGCTCTTTCAGTTTTCTTGAATATACCAGTGGTCTTAAAGACCAAGAAAAATAAATGCTAAATACATTCCTGTTAAGATAGACTAGATTGGCTGTAAAATCAACCAACCCCAAAATATGACTGATTTGGGACATACAAGTATATTTCTCATTCACACAACATGTCCAATGCACATCAGCAAGGGAACTCTGCTCATCCTGTTCATTTAGGGTCTCAGATTGATGGAGGCTTAATCACAGCACATCTTTTATTTTTTATTGACATATAGTTGATTTATAATATTATACTAGTTTCAGGTGTACAACAATTTTAAAGATTATACTCTATTTAAAGTTATTATCAAATGATAGCTGTATTTCCCTGTGCTATACAACATATCTTTGTTGCTTATTTATTTTATGCATAGTAGTATGTATCTGTTAATCTCCTACCCCTGTCTTGCCCCTCCCCGCCTTCCCTCACCCCACTGGTATCTACTAGTTTGTTCTCTATGTCTGTGAGAATCTGTTTCTGTTTTGTTTTATTCATTAGGTAGTTTTTTACTTTTTAGATTCCACATATAAGTGATAACATAGAGTATGTGTCTTCCTCTGACTTATTTCACTTATCATAACACCCTCTAGGTCCATCCACATTGTTGCAAATGGCAGAATTTCATTTTTTATGGCTAAGTGATATTCTATTGTGTATATGTATGTGTATATATATATGTGTATGTATGTGTGTGTGTGTGTGTGTATATATATATATATATATATATATATGTACACAGACACCATATCTTTATCCATTCATCTGTTGATGGACACTTAGGTTGTTTCCATGTCTTGGCTATTGTAAATAACACTGCTATGAACATTGGGTTGCATGTATATTTTTGAATTAGCATTTTCATTTTCTTCAGATATATACTCAGGAGTGGAACTGGTGGATCAAATGGTCTTCCTATTTTTAGATTTTGAGGAATCTCCATATGGTTTTCCATAGTGGCCACACCAGTATAAATTCCCACCAATGGTGTACTAGGTAGGATCCCCTCTTATCCACATCCTCAACCACAATTGTTATTTGTAGACTTTTGGATGATAGCCATCCTGACAGGTGTGAGGCGATATCTCATTGTGGTTTTAATTTGCATGTCTCTGATGATTAACGATGTTGTGCATCTTTTCATGTGCTTATTGGCCATCTGTATGTCTTCTTTGAAAAATTGTCTATTCAGGTCTTCTGCTCATTTTTGAAATCAGGTTTTTCTTTGTTATTGAGTTGTATATGCTGTTTTTATATTTTGGATATTAACCTTTTATCAGTCATATCATTTGCAAATATTTTCTCCCATTCAGTAAGTTGTCCTTTTATTTTGTCAATGGTTTCCTTTTCTGTGCAAAAGATTTTAAGTTTAATTAGATCTCCTTTGGTTTTTTTTTTTTGCCTTTTTTTTTTCTTTTGCCTTAGGAAGGAGATCCAAAAAAATACTGCTATGATTTATGTCAAAGAGTGTCCCAAAGCACTACCCTCTCTACTCTACATCAGTTGCTTTGCTCTTGGAATAATTATTCCCTAATTATGTTCTGTCTCTGACCCTTTCAGTTTAGCTAGCAATGTTTCTGCTGCTGTGAAATTCTCAGAAAATTTGTCAGTCTTCTCTGCGATTCATGGGAGTTCAAAACATTAGACCATAGGGTCCTCCATAGATCTTTCCTAGATAACCACACTTCTGTTCCTGGCTTCTACCAAGATGATTGCTTGGATCCACAAGTGATACATCTTATCTCCTTAGCAAATAGTCAGGCCACACCCATGGCCTTATCTCCAGGGCACCCTATCTAGATGGGCAGAGAATTTTCTAAACCCTTGAGTGCTGGTTCCTTTTTGCTTAACAGGTCATTGCACAATGTATCTCTTTCTGTATGCATTTGACCATAGGAGAAACCAGGCTGCACCTTCCACACTTTGCTTGGAAATCTCTTCAGCTAAATATACAAGTTCACTACTTATAAGTTTATTTTCCATCCAACACCAAAACATGATTCAGACAAATTTTCTGCCACTTTATAACAATGATCACCATTCTTTCAGTATCCAATAGCATATTCATTGTTTCCTTCTAAGACCTCACCAGAAGTAACTTTAATGTTCATATTTTACCAACTGTCTCTTCAATGCAATCTTGGCTTTTTTTTTAAACAAGTACCTCAAAATTCTTCCAGCTTCTATCTATTACCCAATTTTAAAGCCATTTCTACATTTTTAAGTATTTTTACAACAGCATTTCACTTCCCAGTACCAAAATCTGTATTATTTTCTTAAAGCCATCATAACAAAGTACTACAAATCGTGCAGGTCTAAAACATAGAAATTTATTATCTCACAGTTCTGGAAGTTAGAAGTCCAAAATCAAAATGTTGGCAGGGACATGCTCTTTCTAAAACATATAGGGGAGAACCCTTCCTTTTCTCTCCCTAGTTATTGGAGTTGGTTTTTTTTGTTTGTTTGTTTTGTTTGTTTGTTTGTTTTTTTACAATTTTTAGTATTACTTGGCTTGTAGCTGCAATGCCTCAATCTCTGCTGCCATCATCATGTGATGTTCTCCCTGCGTATCTCTCTGTCTCTGTGTCTCTTCTCCTCTTCTTATAAGGATACCTTAGATTAGGGGTCCAGCCTAATATGGTGTGACCTCATCTGCAATGACCCTGTTTCTAAGTAGGGTCACATTCTGAGGAGCTAGGGGTTAGTATTTTAACATATCTTTGGGGGGAACACAATTCAATCCATAACATACATGATGATTGAAACAAAAAATTACAACTCTGTCTGGTACTCAAGATAATAATATTTTAAAGTGAGGAGGATACAGGGACCTAAATGAAAGTAAGATTTCCATACTACACTTGAAATGGTAAAACCTTGATATCAGCAGACTGTAATGTGTCACATGTATATATTGTAATACCCAGAGCAATCACTAAGAAGGTTATAAAAAGTAGTACACTCTGCAAAGAGCTATAAATAAATAAAGATAGAATTGTGAAAACTGGTCAAGTAGCTCACAGGAAGGCAATGAGACAGATGGAGGAACAAAAAAGTGGAAATAAACAAAATAAACAATAAAATGATAGACTTAAGCATTAACAACTCAATAATCATCTTAAATTTAGATGGTCAAAAACAGATCACTTAAAAGACAAAGATTGTACAACTAGAGATTTTTAAAAAACAAAAACGCAACCCAACCACATACTGCTTAAAAAAAAATTCACTTCATGAAAGACATATGTGGAGAACTACAAAACACTGACTAAGGAGATTAAAGATGACTTAAAGAAATGGAAAGATATCCAATGTTCTTGGATTGGAAGAATTAATATTGTTAAAATGGCCATACTACCCAAAGCAATCTACAGATTTAATGTGATACCTATCAAATTACCCAGGACATTTTTCACAGAATTAGAACAAATAATCCTAAAATTTATATGGGATCACAAAAGACCCAGTATTGACAAAGCATTACTGAAGAAAAAGAATGAAGCCAGTGGAATAGCCCTCCCAGACTTCAGACACACTGCAGAGCTACAGTAATCAAAACAGCATGGTATTCTGCACCCCAATGTTCATAGCAGCACTATTTACAATAGCCAAGACACGGAAACAGCCTAAATGTCCATCAACAGTTGACTGGATAAAGAAGATGTGATATATTTATACAATGGAATACTATTCAGCCGTAAAAAAGACAACATAACGCCATTTGCAGCAACATGGATGTCCCTGGAGAATCTCATTCTAAGTGAAGTAAGACAGAAAGAGAAAGAAAAATACCATATGAGATCACTCATATGTGGAATCTAAAAAAAATGAACATAAATACAAAACAGAAACAGACTCATAGACATAGAATACAAACTTGTAGTTGCCAGGGGGGAGGGGAGTGGGAAGGTACAGACTGGGATTTCTAAATTTGTAGATACTGACAGGTATATATAGAATAGATAAACAAGAGTATACTGTATAGCACAGGAAAATATATATAAGATCATCTTGTGGTAGCTCATGGTGAAAAAGAATGTGAGAATAAATATATCTATGTTCATGTATAACTGAAGAACTGTGTTCTACTCTGGAAACTGACTATAATTCAATTAAAAAAAAAAAGCATGGTGGAGGACCAGCAAGATGGCGGAGTAGAAGGATGCTTGTAGCTCACCCTCTCCCACAAATACACCAAAACTCACATCTACGGACCTACTCAGCCAACCAGAGCACCTGACGAACTCCGACAGAACATTGCCCTCTTGGAAAGACAAAGACACCAAAACTTTGGTAGGAGAAAAGGAACAAAGAAAGAAGAAAAAGCAAAACAGTGCGGGACTGGTCCCGCGGGGAGGGAGCGGCAAAGGAGGACTGCTGCTCGTTCGCTGGGTCTCCCCTCTCCAACGGAGAGGCCAGCAGGATGGAGGGGGAGCCTCCGAGGCTCAGATCTGCCCCAAGCCCCCCTTGACCGACAGAACTGAGTTAAACGGGCACAAAGAGTCCCTGCAACACCCAGCTCGAGACACGAGCCAGCAGCTGGGGCCTGGACAGGCTGCCTGAGCCAGGCAGAGGACTGGGGTGGCAGCACTGAGGCAGCCCCGGGGGGCTGCATGGTGCTGCATGCCATGGCTGGGAGGGGATATGGAGTAGAACAACCTCGGTCCCCCATAAACTGAAAAAAGCAAAGCAACACAGCTGGTGTGCCCTGGGGGGAGGGGTGCCATAGCCTTTGTCTCCTCAGACCTGCACCGCCATTACTGGCGCTTCTCGAGAGAAGAAAGGCAGGGCTCAGCCACAGCAACCATCTCCTCCTGTGCACAGTGCCCGGGCAGGGGTGGGGCCAAACCTGAATCCACACCCTGGGGCTCCACAACCTCCTGGGCAGGACTGAGACTTGTTTACAGCCCGAGGCAGATAGGATCTTTCTGCCCTAGCACCTCAGAGAACTTGTGCCGCCAAGACAAATAAGTAGCTGAGATTTGGCACAGAGCAGGGGCGGGGCTGTTTCGCGGTCTTTCCCGAGCCCGCCTTTGGAGCGTTGACCCTAGGCGGAGCGGGCAGCTGCACAGAGCAGCTGAGCAACCGGCCCCGGGAGAGGGCGGGCGGCCACCCACCTTCCTGGCAGGAATGAAGCACCTGACCACAGTTCTAGGAGGGGGCGCAATATGCCCACCTGCCTCCCACCAAGTGCAGCATATGACTGCAGCATCAGGAGGGAGAGTGACAGGCCCACCCACCAAGCAATATCTCACCTCCTGACCCCGTGTTAGGAGGGGGTGCGATCTGCTAGCCAACAGCCACTGGGAGCAGCACAGACGAGGGTGCCAACAGAGGGCCTCTGGAAACAGCAAGCTGAGTTCACGAAACAGGGTGAAAACACAAATACCTCTCAATAAAATCATTAAGAGCACACCATCTCCAGGAGAACTAGATAACTGATATTCTTTAAGCCACAGTGCCACAGAGATATGAGCAAGATGAAGAAGTAGAGGAACCACTCCCAATTAAAAGATCAAGAGAAATCCCCTGAAAGCACAATCAAGGAAATAGACATTGATGGCCTACTAGATCAAGATTTCAAAAAAGAACTGATAAAAGGACTGAAGGAGCTAAAAGAAATAGTGTTTAGAGATATAAATTATGTCAAAAATGAAATAGAAGCTAAAAGAAGAACCAACTAGAATTAGTAAACACATTTGCTGAGATGAGAGCTACCTAAAGGCTGTGCAAAGCAGACTAGATAATGCAGTGGAACCAATAAGTGACCTAGAAGACAGGACAACAGAAAGCACCCAATCAGAACAGCTGAGAGAAAAGCAAATAAAAACAATGAAAACAACATAAGGGACCTATGGGATAATATAAAGCATGCCAATCTATGCATTATAGGGGTTCCAGAAGGGAATGAAAGAACAAAGGGGTTTGGAAAGGTATTTGAAGAAATCATGACTGAAAACTTCCCAAACCTAAAGAAGGAATCAGATATCCAAGTACAGGAGGCTCAGAGGGTCCCAAACAGGAAGAACCCAAACAGACCCACACCAAGACATATCATAATCAGAATGGCCGGAGTCAAGGATAAAGAAATGATCCTAAAAGCAGCAAGAGAAAAACAAAGAGTGAGTTACAAGGGAACCCCCATAAGGCTCTCAGCTGATTTCTCTAAACAAACACTACAGGCCAGAAGGTAGTGACAAGATATATTCAAAGCTTGAATGAAAAAAAGATGCAGCCTAGGATACTCTATCCAGCAAGGCTATCCTTTAGACTAGAAGGAGAGATAAAGAACTTCACAGACAAGCAAAAACTAAAAGAGTTTAGCAACACTAAACCCATGCTAAAAGAAATATTGACAGGTCTACTCTAAATAGAAAAGAAGCAGGATGCTACAAAAATGAGAAACTCATAACTGGAAAGGAGATAACTGACATGAATTACAAAAAGAATAAACATAAAATTGTAAAAGAAGACATCTAAATCATTAAGTGTGGGAGAGGGAAGCAAGGAAAGCCACTGTGGAAAACAGTATGGAGATTCCTCAAAAGAATAGGAATAGACTTACCATGTGACCCAGGAATCCCGCTCCTGGGCATAAATCCAGAAGGAACCCTACTTCAAAATGACACCTGCACCCCAATGTTCATAGCAGCACTATTTACAACAGCCAAGACATGGAAACAGCCTAAATGTCCATCAACAGATGACTGGATAAAGAAGATGTGGTATATTTATACGATGGACTACTACTCAGCCACAAAAACTGACAACATAACACCATTTACAGCAACATGGATGTTCCTGGAGAATGTCATTCTAAGTGAAGTAAGCCAGAAAGAGAAAGAAAAATACCATATGAGTTCACTTATATGAGGAATCTTAAAAAAAAAAAACAAATACAAAACAGAAACAGACTCATAAACATAGAATACAAACATGTGGTTGCCAAGGGGGCAGGGGGTGGGAAGGGACAGGCTGGGATTTCAAAATGTAGAGTAGATAAAGAAGATTATACTGTATAGCACAGGGAAAAATATACAAGATATTGTGGTAGCTCATAGTGAAAAAAATGTGACAATGAATATATATACATGTTCACGTATGACTGAAAAATTGTGCTCTACATTAGAATTTGAGGCAACATTGTAAAATAACTATTACTCAATAAAAAATGTAAAATAAAAAAATACAAACCATAAGGACAAATACTATACCCAAAAATATACTTTATCAATCTTGTATCAACACTGGACTATTTCTTCAACTGTTTGCTTTGAATATTTTATCACACCTATTTTAGTTCTAAAGAAAATACCTGCTTACTAGTAAATAATTGTGGGAAGAAGGAAGGAGAATTTTACTGACTTGAGAAATAAGTGTGATCTTAACATTTTGCTTACAATTTGCTAATAATCTTGATTACCTTATGCATTCCTTTTTGTTCAGTTTTCATATGTTCAATGGTAATTTAAAGCATAAATGGACATTAATAACATGTTTAAAGACACTGAATATAATCTTTGCTTACATACTAATGAAATTATTTGCATAAAGGTATTTTTCAATTGTCAAAGAAACATGTAAGGTATTAATTCTATCATAATTATGATTAATCATTATCAAAACTGACCTTCCTAATGACCTATTCTTTGTAAAAAAAAAAAAGACTTAACTTTAACGGCAAGAATTCAGAAACCCATATTGCCGCTATTAAAATGTTCCATATCTCAAAGTGATTTCTCTGTGATTTCAAAGAGTACGTTTGTACATATGAAGTATTTACACTTAGCACCTAGGGTTCTCTGGACAGACTTCAAGGGGATCCATAAGCCCTCTTTGTCTTTTTTAGCATCAAGAATATTTTCCTTATTTTTAAAATAGGAACTCAGATTTAAGAAATCAGTATTATATTTAATGAAAACTCACAAAATTATTGCTGTATGGTAAGGTTAAAAAGAAAGACCATGCCATAATGCAGATAAATTAAGAATTGAGTTGTGACTGCCACAGAAACACTTAGTCCTAATTGTGTGTTGTTTGTAGACTTAAATAAATCTTGACCACAGTGAAAAAAAAAAAACAGCATAGTATTGGCACAAAAACAAACATATGTATCAATGGAACAGAAGAGAAAGCCCAGAAATAAACCCACAAACTTTTGGTCAATTAAGCTTTGACAAAAGAGGCAAGAAAATACAATAGAATAAAGACAGTCTCTTCAGCAAATGGTGTTGGGGAAACTGGACAGCTACTTGTAAATCAATGAAGTTGGAATACTCCCTCACCCACATACAAAAATAAACTTAAAGACTTAAACACAAGGCAAGACACTATAAAACTCCTAGAAGAAAACATAGGTAAAACATTATCCAACATAAATCTCAACAATGTTCTCCTAAGGTAGTCTACCCAAGAAATAGAAATAAAATAAAAAATAAACAAATAGGACCTAATTAAACTTATAAGCTTTTGCACAGCAAAGGAAACCATAAGCAAAGAAAAAAGACAACCTACAGAATGGGAGAAAATATTTGCAAAAGATGAGACTGACAAGGCTTGATCTCCAGAATATATAGACAGCTCATAAAATTTAATAATAAAAAAACAAACAACCCATTCCAAAAATGGGCAGAAGACCTAAACAAGCAATTCTCCAATGAAGACATACAAATGACCAGTAGGCACATGAAAAAAGGTTCAATATTGCTAATTATCAGAGAATGCAAATCAAAACTATAATGAAGTATCACCTCACACCATTCAGAATGGCCATCATTCAGAAGTCCACAAACTATAATTGCTAGTGAGGCTGTGGAGAAAAGGGAACCCTCCTAAACTGTTGGTGGGAATGTAGTTTGGTATAGCCGTTATGGAAAACAGTCTGAAGATTCCTCAAAAAACTAAAAATGGACTTACCATATGATCCAGCAATCCCACTCCTGGGCATATATCCAGAGGGAACCTTAATTCAAAAAGATACTTGCACCCCAATGTTCACAGCAGCACTATTTACAATAGCCAAGACATGGAAACAGCCTAAATGCCCATCTACAAATGACTGGATAAAGAAGTTGTGGTGTATTTATACAATGGAATACTACTCAGCCATCAAAAAGAATAAAATAATGCCATTTGCAGCAACGTGGATGTCCCTGGAGAATGTCATCCTAAGTGAAGTAAGCCAGAAAGAGAAAGAAAAATACCATTTGATATCACTCATATGTGGAATCTAAAAAAAGAGACAAACTTGTTTACAAAACAGAAACAGACTCACAGACATATAGAAGAAAATTATGGTTACCAGTGGGGGAAGGGGTTTTGAAGAGATAAAGTGGGAGTCTGAGATTTGCAGATACTAACATCATAAAATAGATAAACAACAAGTTTATACTTTATAATACAGGGAATTATATTCAGTATCTTGTAGTAACCTATGGTCAAAAAGAATATGAAAAAGAATATATGTATGTTTATATATGACTAAGGTATTGTGCTGTACAACAGAAACTGACACAACATTGTAAACTGACTATACTCAAATAAAAATATATTAAATATAAAATAAAATAGAGTCCATAAATGAAAAGAAAAAGAAACTCACTTCAAAATCGATGATATAGATGGGTCAGGAAAAAAACATGGAAAGAAATATAACATGAAAACATTAATTTTTAAAAAGCAGAATTGCTTACAGTAATGTCAAAGTAAACTTCAGACCAAAGACTATTATTAGAGACAAAACCTTTACGTATGATAAAAAGATCAATCTGCCAGGAATATTTAATGATATGAAATATGCATACATCAAAAAATAAAAACTAAGCCCCATAATTCACAAAGTAAAAAGTTATAGAGTCAAAATGAGAACTAAAAACTCTACAATTCTAGTTAGGAACTTCTATATCTCACTGTCAGCAACTGAGAACTACTACACTGAAAATAAGTAAGGGTATAGAAGTACTGGTCAACACTATCAACCAACAGTATTTAATCAGTACATATAGAACACTCCACCTGCATACAGTAGAATACACATTTTTAAAGTGCTTTTGGAACATTCATCAAGATAGACCATAACATAAAATAAACTTCAACAAATTTAAAAGAACCGAAAGCCTACAGAGTGTATTCTCTGACCAGCATGGAATAAAACTAGAAGTCAAAAACAGAAAAACAACAGGAAAATCATGAAACATGGAAATTAGTTTTAAGTAATCCATAGGTCAAAAAAGAAGTCTGGAAGGGAAAAAAAGAACTAAATGTAAAATGAAAATACAAAATATTAAAATCTTTTGGGATAGCAGTTAAAATTGTGGTAAGGGGAAAATTTATAGCACTAAATGCTTACATTAAAAAACAGGAAAGTTCTCAGAACAGTGATTTAAGTTTCTACCTCAAGAAACTAGAAAAAGAAAAGCAAAAAAACCCAAAGTAAGAAGGAAGGAAATAATAAAAAGAGCAGAAATTAACAAAATTGAAAACCACAAAACCTAGCTCGTTGAAAAGATCAATAAAACTGTGAATCTACACTATCTAAAAATGAAAGTTTAACAAATGAATAAAAATAATAAGGAAATAGTTTTAAACAGTAAAAAAATAAACTATTAGTAGAAATATAAATGGTACTCAGATTTCACCTTTCCTAAACATCTTATCTAAAATTATACTTCTACAATTATATCAGTCAGATTTCTTCAGAGAAACAGAACCAATAAGATATATAATAGATAAAATAATAAAGATATATAATATCTTATATACATCTTAGTGGGTCTTATTGGTTCATATGTATCTTATTGGTTCTATATATACACATATACATATAGATATAGATATAAAGAGATTTATGTTAAGGAATTGACACATGTGATTGTGGGGCCTCATATGTCTGAAATCTGTAGGGCAAGTTAACAGGCTGGAAACTCAAGAGGAGTTGATGTTTCAGAGTTGGAAATCCAGGGTAAACCAACAGGATGGAAATTTGGCAAAATGTGACATCTCAGCTTTAAGGCAGAATTTCTTCCTCCAGGAAATAATTTTTGCTCTTACATTCCACAACTAATTGATGAAGCTTACCCCCATTATCAAGGGTAGTCTCCTTTACTTCAAGTCAACTGATTGCATATTTTAACTGCATCCATAATACACCATCACAGCAACACCTAAATAAGTGTTTGATTAAATAACTGGGTACTACAAACTAGCCAAGTTGACACATAAAATGAATCATTACACTCCACCTTTTATCCAGTTGGTACCCATACACATATCTCCAAATAAAGACAATAACAAAGTCATACTTCCATCTAACATGACATAGCTATCTTATGTACAGTCGAAAAATATGCTGTTTCACCATAAGAGGATGCAAAATCTTTGAGTCACTCTTTTCCTTGATATCCTGTAACTTACATGCTATGATGTAAATTTAATTATTATTAATATATCTTATGTTAAATGAGGGAATAGTAGAAGGGAGGACAAATATATTTGGCATAAATATATACACAAATATATTCATAACAAAATAAGGAATATATACTCATAACAATTATAGCCCTTATTTCTGCAACTGGTCACATGGTCATAGCTGGCAGTTATAACTACCTTCTTCCATTACCTACCACATATTGCCTTTGTCCTTAGCAAGCATCTCAGCTAGTTGTGGTTCTTTGCCTGATGGATTGACTCAAACTTTCAGTCCTGAAATGTCTGAGCCATTAGTAGTCCTGCTGAGTTGTTATTGTAGTTTTCCATTGATTTTAATCACAAGGATGGTAGTACTAAGAGATGCCCTAAGGGATCTACTATATTCCATACATTTTCTTCCTCACTCCCATTGTGTAATAGCAGCCCAATTTCTCTTTGGTAATTAGGATCAAACACTTCAGCCAGTAAAAGTATCTCCCTTCATTGCCTATTGATTCAGAAGCATGAGGAGCCCAAAGTGGCAAGGTGACAGTCTTAACAACAACTTTGATGGAGTCATTGTTGTATCTCCTGGTGGAAACATTCCATCCTTTGGAAATAAGACCTATAGATCTGCAGAGTATAAGGGTGCAGAGACAGAAAGCAAAACTTTTGCTGGTGGATAACTAGGGTAATAGTAAGTTTCACCCCTTGATTCCTGGACCCATGAATTTTGTCTATAAAAGGAACAGCAACATATATCAGATGCTGATTTAGGGTATATATGAATTCCTGGAGAACATCCCTCAGCCCTGCAAAGTATCATCACCTTGATGGTGTTTATAAATGAGTCTTCAAAAGGCCATTACAGTTCTGTCAACCAAGGTTGCCCCAAGATGATGGGGAACATGATAAGACCAGTGAGTTCCATGAATATGGACCCATTGCCACACTTCAAATACTATAAAATGAGTTCCTTGATCAGAAGCAATGCTGTTTGGAACACATGGCAGTGGATAAGGAATTCTATAAGTTCACAGATGGTAGTTTTGGAGGAAGCACTGTGTGGGGGGGAGACAAATCCATAACTAATCTGTTTATTCCAGTAAGAATAAATGGCTGCCCACTCTATGATAGAAGTGGTTGCATGTAATCAACCTGCCACCAAATAACTGGCTTGTTCACCCCCGGGAATGGTGTCATATCAGAGACTCAGTGATGGTTTCTGTTGCTGACAGGTTGAGCACTCAGCAGTGGGTATAGCCAAGTCATCCTTGGTGAGTGGAAGTCCATGTTGCTGAGCCCATGCATAAATTCCAACCTTATCATCATGTCCACTTTGTTCATGAGCCCCTTGAGCAATGACAGGAGTGGCTGAGGAAAGGGGCTGGCTGTTATCCACAGAATAGATCATCTTATCCACTTAATTATAAAAAAAAAAATCCTCCTCTGTTAAGGAGATTCTTGGTGCTTCTCAGTGAGTATTCATATGAGACAGAAATATCTTCAGTTTTCTGTGGGGTTTTTTTTTCTGCCCATTCAAAGAGGCCTACCCACAGATGTCTTCCCCAGAACTCCTTCTCACCAATTTTTCAATCATGTTCCCTACAAGTCTTTGATCGCCCATCTAAACCATTGTCTACAGTCTATGAATTGACATACGCACTCTCATACCTCTGGCCATTTCTCCTTTAAAGTAAAAATGAACAACCAGTTACACTGCTCAAAGTTCTGTCTAATGGCACTATTCCCCTTCATCATTGTCCTTCAGGAAAGTAATGATGGAGCTGTCTACTATTAAGTGGTGCCTGCATATCAAACAGAACCATCTGTAAATGAGGTCCCAAATTTTCTCTTCCTCAGTCAACTGATTGTAGAGAAATCCCCACAAGGCAATAGATGTAGGATGGGAAAAAGGAGGTAATAGATCAATAATGGAGGCTATAAGCATTTGAGCCATTTCTTCATTTAATTTACTTGTGCCTTCAGGGCCTCTCAAACACAATCTCATATACCACTTTCATTTGAGAGTGGAGTGTTGCCATGCATAACCAACATTATGGGTTGGTGAGTCAGGTAATAGCCACTTCAAGATGAGCATCTCAAGTCTCATGGTAACTTTGTGGCCCGTGGTTAAGTGTTCAGCCTCTACCAAAGCCCAACAGCAAGCTAAAAGATATTTCTCCATAGGAGAGTAGTTATCTACAGAGGTTAGTAAGGCTTTGCTTCAAAATCCTAAGGGTATGCACTATGAGTTACCTATAAGGGCCTACCAAAGGCTTCAAGTAGAATCCTTGTCTGCCACTGACAAATGCCACTTCAAGTGCCATTGGATCTGCTGGAACATATGGCACAAGTGGCAGAGCAGCTTGTACATCAGCCTAGACCCGTTGCAAAGCCTTCTGTTGTTCTGGACTCCATACAGAACTAGTGGCTTTTTAGGTTACTTGGGAAATGGATCAGAGTAGCACATCCAAATGAGAAACATTTTGCCTCCAAAATCCAAAGAGGTCCTCTAGGTATTGTGTCTCTTTTTTTGGTTGTGGAAGGGGCCAGATGCAGCAGCTTCACAGGGATACCTTCACATCACACCACTGCACCCTTAGAAATTCCACTGACATAGAAGCCTCTTGAATTTTTGTCAAATTTATTTCCCACCTTCTGACATGTAAGTGTATTTCCAATAAGTTTAGAATAGTTTCCACTTCTAGCTCACTAGGTCCAATCAGCACAATGTCATCACTGTAATGAACCAGTGTGGTGCCTTATAAAAGAGATAGACAATCAAAATCCCTATAATTTAAAGTATGACAATAGGACTGGAGAATTGATAGACCCTTGCAGCAGGACATTATTGCTGGCTTTGCAAGCTGAAGCAAACTGCTTCTGGTGGTCTTTACTAACAGGTGTTGAGGAAAAAAAGCATTTCCCAGATTGATAGCTGCAATATCCCCAGATACTAAGGGAAGTATTAATTTGCTTAAGCAATAAAACCACATCTGGAACAGCAGCTGCAGTTGGAGTCACCACCTGGGTAAGTTTATGATACTCCATTGCCATTCTCTAAGATCCACCTGTCTTCTGCATAAGGTAAATATGTGAATTGAATGGGGGTGCGGTGGGAATCACCATTCCTGCATACTTCAAGTCATTGATGGCGGCACTAATCTCTGCAGTTCCTCTGTGAATGTGGTATTGCTTTTGATTTACTCTTTTCCTGGATGGAAGTAGTTTTAGTGGCCTCCACTTGGCCTTTCTTACCATACTAGCCATCAATGCACAGGTTAGGGAACCAATGTGGGGATTCTACTACCAGTTACTGGCTATATCTGTTCCAATTATGCATTCCAGAACTGGAGGAATAACCACAAGATAGGTTTGAGGACCCACTGAATACACTGTGAGATGAACCTGAGCTAAAACTCCATTGATCACTTGACGTTTGTAAGTCCTTACTCTGACTAATGGAACACAGTGACATTTTGGGTCTCCTGGAATGACTGTCATTTCAAAGCTTATGTTCAGTAATTCCTGAAAATCTGATTATTTATTTAACCCCAGTGCCCTCTCTACTACTGGAAATAGAGTCATTCGTGTATTTAAATCTAATAAGATTAGAGAAGCAACTCCAGAAACTCTAGAACCAACTCAGAAAAATTATCTTTAAGATTCTGTTCCTCTTGAATAATCTACATTAGCCAGGGTTCTCTAGAGAAACAAGACCAATATGACGTGTATATATGTATAAAATTTTATATATATATATATATATATCCAATATATTTATAATAAGAGATTTATCTTAAGGAATTGGCTCACACAATTGTGGGGACTGTCAATTCATAAATCCATAGGGCAGGCCGTCAAGCTAGAAACTGCAGGAGGTGATGCTATAATCTTGATGCAGAATTCTTTCTCCTCCAGGAAACTTCAGGTTTGCTCTTAAGACTTTCAACTAATTGCTGGGGTCCACCCATATTATTGAGTGTAATCTCCTTTACCTCAAGTCAACTGATTGTAGATGTAAGCCACATCTATAAAAATAGCTTCACAGAAACATCTAAGATTAGTGTTTGGTTAAATAACTGGGTAGTATAGTCCAGCCAAGTTGACAATTAAGATTAACCATCACAACACTCTACATTCCCTTTCCCTGCCTTCTTTTTCTCTAACTTATTTGTATATAACATACTCTATATTTTTAGGCAGTTGGGGTTTTGTCCTTTTCCCCCAACTTCAATGTAATCTCCAGAAGGTAGGAAATTTTGTCTACTTTGTTCACTGTTGTTATACACAGCTCTGAGAATAGTGTCTGGCACATGTTGAGGAGTACATAAATATTTGTGCATTAAACAAACTATTCGGAAAGTAATTTGGTAATATTCAGTAAAATTGAAGATAAGATACAAAGATGGTTATTGCAACATATAGAATACTAAAAAGTTAGAAACTTGTCAGATGTCCATTAATGGTGGAATGGATTTTTTATATTATACTGAATTTCTACAATGAAATTCTCTTGTTCAGTGAAAATGAATTAAACTACACATAGAAACATAGGTAAATTTCAAAAACAAAATATTGAACTGAAAAAACAAGTTGCAAAATGACACGCACACTATGATACTGTAATTCAACAACATACAGGACAATACTACATAATATTTATGGATGCATAAGAACATAAGGAGGTATATTCACTAATATAAGGGTACCTGTAAGTAGGAAAGGAGATTAATGAGATGGATGGGGAACTTTAATTTTATCCTTCTCTTCTTATTGTTTTAAAAACAGTGACCTCTGGAAACTGTAAAACTCCTAGAGGAAAACATAGGCATATTACTCTTTGACATAAATCATAGCAATATTTTTTTGGATCTGTCTCCTAAAGCAAATAAAAGCAAAAATAAACAAATGGGACCTAATTAAACTTAAACAGTTCATACAAATCAACATCAAAAAGAAAAAGAAAACAAACAACTCAATTAAAAAATGGGCCGAAGAACTGAATAAACATTTTTCCAAAGAGAAAATGCAGATGGATAACAGGCAGGTGAAAAGATACTCAACATCACTAATCATCAGGGAAATGCAAATCAGAACCACAATGAGATATCACCTCACACCTGTTAGAATGACTATCATTGAAAAGAACACAAATAACAAATGTTGGAGAATATGTAGAGAAAAGGGAACCTTTGTACACCATTAGCAGGAATGTAAATTGGTGCAGTCACTGTGGAAAACACTATGGAGGTTTCTCAAAAACAAAAACTAAAAATAGAACTACCATATGACCCAGCAGTTTCACTCCTGAGTATATATCTGAAAAAAAACCCACTAATTCGAAAAGATACATGCACCCAAAATGTTCATAGCAGCATTATTTACAATAGCCAAGATATGGAAGCAATCTAAATTTCCATCAACAGACAAATGGATAAAGAAAACGTGGTACATATGTACAGTAGAATACTACTCGGTCATAAAACAGAATGAGAATTTGCCAGTTTCAGCAATATGGATGGACTTGGAGGGCATTATGCTAAGTAAAATAAGTCAGAGACAGACAAATACTGTATGATATCACTTATATGTGGAATCTGAAAAATAAAACAAACTAGTGAATATAAAAAAAAGAAACAGATTCACAGATAACAGAGAACAAATCAGTAGTTATCAGTAGGGAAGGGAGAGGGGCAATATAGGGTTTTGGGAGTTGGAGGTGCAAACTATTGGGTGTAAGATAGGCTCAAAGATGTGTGTATTTTTTTTTAATTTTTTAATGGAGGTACTGGGGATTGAACCTAGAACCTCATGCATGCTAAGCATGTGCTCTACCACTGAGCTAAACCCACCTCCCCAAGGAAGTATTGTATGACACAGGGAATATAGTCAATATTTTGCAATAACAGTAAATGAAAAGTAAACTTTAAAATTATATAAAAATAAAAAATTTAAAGACAGCAGTAGGATTTTTTGAAACTGGACAAACTGATCCTAAAGTTCATATGAAAAAAAATTTCCTAGCAGGAAAAGCCAGGAAAATTCTGAAAAAATGAGTAATGAGAAAGAACTGGTCTTATGAGATTATTAAAATATATTATAAAGATACAGAAATTAAAACAGTTGTGTGGTATTGATATATGAATTAACTATACAAACCTTACCTCTTATCTGACAACTTCTCTCTATTTTGCTGTAACTTCCTAGTCTAAACCATTATTGTCTCTCACTTAAAGGGACTACTATATCCTTGTAAATGGTCTCCCTACTTCCTACTTGCACTCTGCCCACTCCTCCACCACAGTTCATTCTCCACACAACAGACAGAATGATCTTTTAAAAACTTAGACCATGTCACTCCCTTGCTAGAAACCATAAACAGATAGACACATTAATGGGAAAAAAAAAAAAACAGAGTTCAGAAAGAGGTCCAAATACATTAAAAGACTGGTATCTGATAAAGGTAAATTTTCATATCAGCAGAGAAAAGATTAATTACTTAATAAATGGTGTTGGGACAACTAGCTAGTCATTTGAAAAAATAAAATTGAATCCTAGATTCACTCTTTACCCTAAAATGGATTTTTTAAATGTTATATTTAAAAATGAAGCCTTTCAAAACTAAGTTACTCCCTTGTGTGGGAAGGAACAGGTAGTAACTCCATAGGAGCACCAAGCAGGCCTCCAGGATATTGTTTATGTTCTATTTATTGATCTGGGTGCTGGTTACTCGAAAGTATTCAGTTTATGAAAACTCACTGAACCACGTTTATGATATATGTGATAATGTGCACTTTTCTGTACATTGTATTTTAATTTTAAAAAATTTAAATAATCAAAATAATGAAGCTATAAGAAAAAAGATTGATGAATTTGACTATATAAAAAATCATGATTTTTTATTTCTGCCTGGGAAAAATAATGTAAATATAATCAAAGGCCAAATGAGAAACTGGAGGAAAGTTTGTAACACATATAATAAAGAACTAATTTCCTTAATATGTAGTTATTAAGGGAAATTACCAAAATAACTTAATAGGAAAATGGGTAAAACATATGGGTTAACACGCATAGTAAAGTACATACAAATGGTTTTAATACAGATGAAAATGTACACAATCTCATAATAACATTAATGCAATGGAAAACTACCAGGAGATAGATTTTTTTTTTTTTTTGCCTTTCAGATTTGCAAAGATTTTTTTAAAATAACAACACAGTGTATTGTAAGAGGATAGAGAAACTGGCACTCTTGTGCACTGATGTCAAGACTATAATATTTATGGTATTCAGTTTGGTAATATCTAACAAAAATTTTAATGACATCCTGAGACCTTGCAACCCCTAAAGATCAATTCCAATGTATTCGCAAAAGATATGGATAAGGATATTTGTAGCATCATTGTTAACAATGGTAAAAGATTAGAAACAACTTAAATGTCCATTCATTAATAATCTAGTTAAATTTTTGTATGCTCATACTATAGAATACTACACAGTCATTAAAAATAACTAGACAATACTACTGACAGTACTTATACAGAAAGATCTCCATAAAAACAAGGTTTATTTTCAAATGGCTTAAAATAGTATGAATAGTATGGTGCTACCATTATACATTCCTAAGCCCCTGAGAGAGTTACTGTTAAAATACTTCAGGTAGGCAAAAAAATTTAAGGAAAAGTGTTTTCCTTACAGAAGAATGGCAGCTAATAAATGTAGAAGGATGATACAATTAGAAAATCATCATTTTGCAACCCCAATGTAATAATTGATTTAGGTAAGATCATCAAATGATGCTAAAATCATTGGATGAAAAATTGTTAGAGAAGAGTATATGCATAATGTCTGAAAGCATTATCCCACTGATAATTTACTAATTACAAAGGGAAAATTTGTTTTTGTCAATGGAGACATCCTAACCAAGTGTTCAAACTTCACACTACTATTATTAGGACAAGCTGACATTATAATGTGTCTCCTGATGTGATGCAACATAAAGTACAGAACAACATCTATGAAGCATTTTGCCAGAAATTTTAACCATTTTTTTGCTGAGTAGTATTTCATGTAATAAAATACTGCAATTTGTTTATCCATTCCTCTGTTAATGGACATTTGGATTGTTTCTAGTGTTTGATTATTATGAATAAAGCTTCTGTGTCTTTTTTTTTTTTTTTGGCCATATCCTTTCTCTTTAAAACAGTGGCATGATTTAGTTTGTTTCCCCCTTTTCTCATTCTGTTCTGTCATGGCTGCAGACTGAGCTTTGGTGGGTGAAGATTAAGGTTCTAAGTGTTAATAAGTGGTGCCAGCTACCCATATAATGTTGCTTTTTACCTTATTCTGAATTATATTCATTGTAAGAGGATTATGGAGTGTGACTCACCTAGAGATGTATGTGACTTGTGTGCCATGCTTCTAAAACCCCCTTTCCCCTACCACAAGTTTGTGAATTGATTCTAATGATCCCTTATGTAGATCCTGGTCCTGGGTTGATTTCAAAGGCCCAACAAGTGATAGACTTTATTGGAAATCAGATCAAGAAGTGTGAGGGCTCTAAATATATGGGGGAATATGTCTCCTTTTAGGATTGAAGAGGCAAGAAAAAAACCCAATGAAATTACCACAAATTCAAACGAAAAAGTCAGAACAAAAAAATGCATCAGAAAAAGACTGTGGCAGTAATGCCTTAGCCTTGAGAATCTGGTTGGCACAGCAACAGCTTAAGGACCTTGGCAGCAGGCAGAGCAGCTACAGTGTGTTTTAAATAAGCAGAGAACCACAACCCAGGAGACCATTTTAGCTTCAGAAATGTCAGAAAGCAAACCAGGGGATTATGAGGAAATGAAGGTTGAGAAGGCTTAAGATTTTAGAGGTTAAATTTGGCCTACTTGAAAAGGAAAAGAAAGGTGTACCCCCAAAGATGTTCTCAGGCTTAAAAGCTTTTTGATATGAGGCTAGGCAAGAGGAGTGTATATATTTTGTTATTAGGTCAAAGGTTAAACTCAGGTTAAAGAGATTTCACAAGGAAAAATTAGAGTAAACTAGAATGAACTTCCATTACCCTACCCCTCCCACAAAAGAGTCCAGATCCAGGAAATTATTGAGGTGCCCTCTGAAAACTGCAAAGTGTCATTAATAAGAGAAGATTACAATCCTTCTCTTGATGACAGCTTACAAAATATTCAGAAAAAAATCACAAGCAGCGTAGGATACTTCAGGCATTATTTAGTGAGTTTCAAGTGACATAGTGAGTGCTTGTGGTTAGGGAAATAGGTATAGCCTGGGGCAGCGGGGAAGATGCCCATGGCACTTAGGGCATTAGAGGTCTAAAAGAAGAGAAAAAATGAAATCACAAAAGTAGTATTTCAATATGTATGGGTCTGGTATGGGTTAGATAATGGAATGATGCAAAGATACCACCTGGAAGAAATTCCCTTACTCAGGGATATGAAGATGGGTAAGGAAGTTTTATTTAAACAGTGAATGCTTTCTGCAGACTTAGAACTTCTTTTCTTTATAGCTTTTGCTATGGGAATGATCCCACAAGGCGAAAGCTGAAGGAGTATGTTAAGAAGACAAACGTCAAGACCACAAAACAAAGAGAAAGGAAAAGGAAAGGCAAAGACTCTATGATCCAGCAAATAGTGTTAGTCTTATTTATGGTACAGAAGACACAGGACCTTAAGAAATAATACACCACTGATGCTGGGGAGGGGGGAATGTTGAATGTTACACTAATGGTTACACAAGATCTAAAGAATTAAAAACACAATGGAAGACACAGTTTTAGGAAAGAAGACATGACAGAGGACAGACTGGTGCTCACTGAGTGGCACAGCCTTTGGAATCAACAGCAGCAGCACCTTTGGTTTAGGAACTTGTTGTTGGGTCATTTGTGAGGACAAGGGGTGAAACTTCCCTAAAAGACAGGTTTTGTAGTCCAAAGGAACTTAGAGCAGGCAATGACAACAGCAGCCACTGTGACACAAAGAAAAACCTTTGGGAGCTTGCTGAAGACACAGATATACATAGATAAGCAGGAGACTGAGACTGTGAGGACTGCTTGGCCATGAATTTTATTTGGAGAGCTACCTATTACAAACATGGGGTGCCTTCTCATACAAAGAAGTGGTTGAGATTGTTAGGAACACAGGAGTCATAAGGAAATGAAAATGAAAATACAGTTGACCTTTGAACAATACAAGGGTCAGAGGCACCAACACCCCTGTCCCCAACAGATGGGCAGGAAACCAGCAATTCTCATTGTTCCCAAATCCATGTTGCAGCTGTATTTCCACTAAGCATTGGTTGAGAGGACTGGGGCTCTCTTTCCCTAGCCAGCCTTAAATCATAGTATGGAAACTCTAACCTAGTCACAGCAGGCCAAATCACTTGTCCCCAGTCACCCTCACCGCAGGTGACTTAAAGGATAGTTTCCAAATCAAGAGAGGTAAGACACACTCTGCTTGTTAAGCAGTCATGTCATTCTGAAACAAGCCACTTATCCCAAACCCAGCTCTGGAGCAGTGATACAGAAGTTTTTCCCAGGGAGAGAGGTTGTCTATAAGAGCAAAGAACTCTCATACTCTCCCAAGGGAACCGACTTTATTTGGAACACAGTGTGGAGAAGTTCAAGCCAAAGGGTGTTCTTGAAATACTGGACATTTTGGTGGTAAGCAATTAAGAAGAGGTTAGTAGCTTCATGAGAACAACAAGCAAAACTAATTATAGACCAATTTACTAGAGATAATGAGGGAAGGAGATAGATAAGAAAAGTCCTGTAGTCAAAACAAAACTCAAAAACTGGCCTCAGAAACTACCTCTGCAAAGGGGTCCAAGTTTAATTGGATCAGACTGAGGAGCAACTTATGCCACAGGGCATTGTCGAAAACAGCATGGCAATTAGCTGGCAATTAGTGGTGCCTCACAGCTCTGTGTCTTAACAACCAACGTAGACAGCTTAATGGAGAGATCAGGGAAAGAGAAAAAAAGATCCCTACTAAAACAACTGTCATCTCAGGGTGGCTGCATGCATATCCAAAGTTGTGCTTTCTGAGGAATGACATTAGGGTCTGCACACAACAGGAGAAATAGACTTTACTAAAATAGTACAGCCATATCACCAAACAAATAAACATGCAAACAACAACAATAAACCCTGAGTAAGGGAGAGTCAGTATGCATAGCTACTATAATATATAATCTAAAATATCCAGGTATTTATATTTATAAATATATATATATTTTATATATATATAAAACAGGCCAAAAAAAAAAAAAAAAAACAACGAAGAAAATGTGGCCCATACACAGGGGAAAAAAAGTGGAAATTGAAGCTGCCAGTCAGAGGGCCTAGATGCCAGATTTTGACAACAAAGATTTCAGAGTTGCTATGATACTAAACATGTTCAAAGAAGTAGAGGAAATCTTGCTTAATAAATTGAAGAAAGGTATGATGACAATGTCTCAATAAAAAGAAGATATCAATAAAAGATATAAATTAGTTTTAAAAATCAAAAATCTGGAGTTAAAAAGTAAAATAAAAATAAAAAATTCACTAGAGGGGCTCTAGTAGACTTTAAAGAGTAGATTTGAACTGGTGAAAGAAAGAATTGGTGAACTTGAAAACAAATAAATGAAGATTATGTAATCTTAATAATAAGAGGAAAAAGAATGGATAAATATGTACAGAGCCTCAGAAATGTGTACAACAACATTAAGTACACCAACATATGCATAAAGGGAGTACCAGAAGAAGAAGAGAGAAAAGGAGCACAAAAAAACAGTCAAATAAGAGATCAACCAAGATGGCAGAATAGAAGAACACTCCTAGCTCACCCTCTCCCACAAACTTACACCAAAACTCATATCCACGGACCCACCCAGCCAACCAGAGCAAATGCTGAACTCCGAAAGAACATCGCACTCTTCAAAAGACAAAGACACCACAAATCTGGTAGGAGAAAAGGAAAAAAGAAAGAAAAAAAAGCAAAACAATGTGGGACCGGTCCTGCAGGGAGGAAGAGGCAAGGGAGGAATGGCGCTAGATCAATGCATCTCCCCGTCTCCAACAGAAAGTTCAGCGGGAAGGAGGGGAAACCTCCAAGGCTCAGATCTGTACAAAGCATGCCTTGACCGACAGAACTAAATTAAATGGGCACAGAGAGTCTCCGCAACTCCCAGCCCTAGAGGCAAAGTGGCAGGTGGGGGATGGGACAGGCTGCCCTGGCCGGGCAGAGGACTGGGGCAGGCAGCACAGAGGCAACCCCAGGGGACTGCAGGGTACTGTGTGCCGTGGAAGAGTGTGTAGATAGGGCAAAACAATCTGGGCACTACATAAAACAACACGATTGATGTGCTCTAGGGGGAAGGGTGCCATACCTCCAATCTATGGAAACCTGCCAAACCAGTTTTGAGAAGAGAGGTGGGGCTCAGCCACAGCTGCCATATCCTCCAGTGCTTAGCACCCAGGGAGGGGTGGGGTCAAAACCTAAATCCATACCTAAGGGCTTAGCAGCTTCAAAGGTCAGACGGAGACTTGTTTATAGCCTGAAGCAGATAGGATGATTCTGCCCTGGTACCTCTGAGAACTGGCGCCTCCCAAACAAACAAACAAGGAAATGAATTTTGGCACGGAGTGGGGGAGGTCTGTTCCACTGTCTTCCCTGAGCCTGCCTATGGACTGCAGACCTGAGGTGGAGCAGGCAGCTGCACAGAGCAGAGGAGCGACTGGGACAGGGTGGGTGGCAACCTAGCCTGCCTTCCCTGCAGAAGTGCAGCACCTGACCATGGTGCTAGGAGGGAGCATGACCTGCCCGACTAACTTGTGTGAGCACAGCATCTGACTGTAGCATCAGAAGGGGGTGTGACCCACCTACCCACTGTGTAAGAGCACAGCACCTGACCACAGTATGGGAGGGGGCGTGACTGCTGACCAGCACTGGGAGCAGCACAGACCGGGGCACCAACAGAGAGCCTGGAAGCAGTGAGCTGAGTTCCCGGAGCAGGGTGAGGACAGAAAGACTTCCCAATAACATCATTAAGAGTGCACAGTCTCCAGGAGAACATATCAACTTTTTCTTCTTTATTTATTCTCTGTTCAATTATCTATTACTTTCGAATTTTTACTTTTTAAAGAATTGTATATGTCTTCAGTTTTACTCATTTTTAAATTTTTCTTTTAACATATTTTTATTATTATTATTATTATTATAATTTTTTAAAATCCACATCATTGCATTTTTATTTCTCTTGGTTTTGATCTTCTGTTATTGATTATACTCAGGTTTCAAGTATTTTTTGTTCTTTTCAACATTTTTTACGGTTTTCAGGAGACAATTCAACTCGATTGCTATTTTGCTTCAACTTGTTCTTCTATTATTGATTATACGCTGTTTCAAAACTTTTTTTCTCCCTTCTTTTAAAATTCTCTTTTTTTTTAAAGTTTTCTTCCTGCACAGGCTTTGGATAGATAAATAAATAAACTCCTTAAGGACACAATAGATAACTGATACTCCATAAGCCACAGTGCCACAGAGATATGAGCAAGATGAAGAAGTTAAGGAACCACTCCCAATTAAAAGAACAATAGAAATCCCCTGAAAGAACAATCAATGAAATAGACATTGATGTCCTACAAGATCAAGATTTCAAGAAAGGAGTGATCAAAGTACAGAAGGAACTAAAAGAGATAATGTTTAGAGATATAAAATATGTCAAAAATGAAATTGAAGCTATAAACAAGAGCCATATAGAATTGGTAAACTCATTTGCTGAGATGAGAGCAGATCTAAAGACTGTACAATGCAGGCTAGATAATGCAGAGGAATAAGTGACCTAGAAGACAGGACAACAGAAAGCACCCAATAAGAACAGCAGACAGAAAAACAAATAAAAACCAATGAAAACAATATAAGGAACCTATGGGATAATATAAAGCATGCCAAACTATGCATAATAGTGGTTCCAGAAGCGAGGAAAGAGCAAAGGTGATTGAAAAGGTATTTGAAGAAATCATGACTTAAAACTTTCCAATCCTAAAGAAGGAATCAGATATCCAAGTACAGAAAGCTCAGAGGGTACCAAACAGGAAGAACCCAAACAGACCTACACCAAGACATATTATAATCAAGACAACCAGGGTCAAGGATAAAGAAATGATCCTAAAGGCAGCAAGAGAAAAGCAAAGTGAGTTACAAGGGAAACCCCATAAGACTCTCAGTGGATTTCTCTACACAAACACTACAGGCCAGAAGGGAGTGGCAATATATATTCAAAGTCCTGAATGAAAAAAAACAATGCAGCCTAGGATACTTTATCCAGCAAAGTATCCTTTAGAATAGAAGGACAGTTAAAGAACTTCACAGACAAGCAAAAACTACCAGAGTTTAGCAACACCAAACCCATGCTAAGAGAAATATTGAAAGGTCTACTCTAAATAGAAAAGAACCAAGATGCTACAGAAATGAGAAACTCATAACTGGAAAGATGATAACTACCATGAATTACAAATACAATAACCAAGAAATTGTAAAAGAAGACATCTAATCATGAAGATGGGAGAGGGAAGCAAGAAAATACAGTTTCTTTTTTTCTTTTTAAATTTTTTGTTCTCAGTAGGATGGGTTTGAGCTTATATTACTATCTGTTTAATAGAAACAGTTACAGTAATGGGTTAATAGACTTACAGAAAAGGGTAACCACAAGCCAAAAACTTACAAGGGAGTCACAAAAACTAAATAAAATCCAAGAAAATACAAAGGAAAATTACCAAACCACAAAACAAAGAGAAAGGAACAAAGAGGAAATAACAATTCAACTGGAAAACTAAGTTCAAAATGGCAATAAACACACATCTATCAATAATTACTGTACATGTCAATGGACTTAATGTTTCAATCAAAAGACATAGAGTGGCAGACTGGATAATAAAGCAAGAACCTTCAATATGCTGCATACAAGAGACCCACTTTAGGAGAAGGACACATATAGAGTGAGAGTAAAAGGATGGAAAAGGATATTCCATGCAAATGGAAAAGCCAAGAAAATATGTGTAGCAATACTAATTTTAGACAAAATAGACTTTAAAACAAAGGCCACAAATAAAGATAAAGAAGGACATTTTATAATGATTCAAAGAGTAATACAAGATGAGGATATTACACTCATTAATATATATGCACCCAATATAGGAGCACCTAACTACATAAAGCAATTACTAACAGAGATAAAGGGCATATTGATGGGAATACAATCATTGTCAGAGATTTTAACACTACATTAACATCACTAGACAGATCTTCCAGAGAGAAAATAAACAAGGCAACAAAGAAATTAAATAATATAATAGAAAAATTAGATTTGGTGGATATTTTCACAGCATTACACCCCCCAAAATAGGATATACATTCTTTTCAAGTGCACATGGAACATTTTCTAGGACTGATCATGTACTTGGGCATAAAAGTCTCAGCAATTTTAAGAAGATAGAAATAATATCAAGCATCTTTACTGACCACAATGCCATGAAAATAGAAATCAACTACAGAGAAACAAAGGAGGAAAAAAAAGAAAGCATGGAGATTAAACAATATGCTACTAAAAAACCAATGGGTTAGTGATTAAATCAAAGTTGAAATTAAAAAGTGCCTTGGGAAAAATGAAAATGAAAACACAACCACACAAAACTAATGGGATGCAGCAAAGGCAGTAATAACAGGGAAGTTTATAGTGATACAGGCCTTCCTATAAAAAGAACAACCTAAATAAACAATCTAAACCTTCAGCTAAAAGAATTAGAAAAAGAAGAGCAAAAAAAAAGTGAGCAGAAGGAAGGAAATAATAAAGATCAGGGAGGAAATAAATAAAACAGAGAGTAAAAAAAAAAAAAATAGAAAAATCAATCAAGCCAAAAGCTGGTTTTTTGAAAAAGTAAATAAAATCAACAAACCTCTGGCCAAACTCACAAAGAAGCAAAAAGAGAGAGTACAAATAAGCAAAATCAGAAAGGAAACCAGAGAAATTACAACAAATAACATAGAAATACAGAATATCATATGAGAATATTATGAAAAACTATATGGAACCAAACTGGATAACCTAGAGGAGATGGACAAGTTTCCGGAAACATACAGTCCACGAAGGATGAATCAAGAAGAAACTGACCACTTGAACAAATCAATCACTAGAAATGAAATAGAAATAGCAAGTAAAAACCTCCCTACAAATAAAAGCCCAGGACCGGACGGCTTCATTGGGGAATTCTACCAAATATACAAGGAAGAACTCATACCAGTCCTTCTCAAACTCTTCCAGATGATTGAAAAGTAGGGAATACTCCCAAACTCATTCTATGAAGCCACCATCACCCTGATACCAAAACCAGGCAAAGACACTACCAAAAAAGAGAATTACAGAGCAATATCAATGAACATAGATGCAAAAATCCTTACCAAAATATAAGCAAATAGAATCCAACAACACATAAAAAAGATTATACATCATGACCAAGTGGGGTTCATCCCAGGGACACAAGGGTGGTTCAACATATGCAAATCAATCAATGTAATACATCACATCAACAAGAGAAAGGACAAAAACCACATGATCATCTCAATCGATGCAGAAAAAGCATTTGATAAAATTCAACACCCATTTATGATAAAAACTCTCACCAAAGTGGGTATAGAGGGAACATATCTCAACATAATAAAAGCTATATATGACAAATCTACAGCCAGCATAGTACTCAACGGTGAAAAACTCAAAAGCTTCTCACTAAAACCTGGGACAAGACAAGGATGCCCACTATCACCACTCCTATTCAACATAGTCTTGGAAGTCCTAGCCACAGCAATTAAGCAAGAGAGAGAAATAAAAGGGATCCAAATTGGAAAAGAAGAGGTAAAAGTATCACTATATGCAGATGACATGATACCATATATAGAAAACCCTAAAAGGTGCACACAAAAACTACTAGAACTAATCCAAGAATTCAGCAAGGTAGCAGTTTACAAGATTAACGTTTAAAAATCAGTTGCATTTCTTTACACTAATGAGGAATCAACAAAAAAGAAAGTAAAGAAACAATCCCCTTTAAAATAGCACTGAAAGTATATTTATTCAATGGAATACTTTTCAGCCATAAAAACCGACATAATAACACCGTCTGAAGCAACATGGATGCTCCTGGAGAATGTCATTCTAAGTGAAGTAAGCCAGAAAGAGAAAGAAAAATACCATAGGAGATTGCTCATCTGTGGAATCTAAAAAACAAACAAACAAACAAACATAGCATAAATATAAAATAGAAACAGATTCATAGACATAGAATACAAACTTGTGGTTGCCAAGAGGGCAGAGGGTGGGAAGGGAAAGATGGGATTTCAAACTTGTAGACTAGATAAACAAGATTATACTGTATAGCACAGGGAAATATACACAAGATCTTATGGTAGCTCACAAGAGAAAAAAATGTGAAAATGAATATATATATGTTCATGTATAACTGAAAAATTGTCCTCTATACTGTAATTTACACAACATTGTAAAATGATTATAAATTAATAAAAAATGTTAAATATATATAATTTTATTATAATTAGCTTTTACATTTATCCAGGAAATACTGAAAGCTCGCACAATGAATACTTCATGTCAAAGTGCTAAAGTTCCTTTGAGTTTTACAAATACAACTTATTTTCAGAAAACTGTAACAGTGTCTATTTCAAGGAAATGCATTGGTGTGCCTGTCATGTCAAAACATGAAACAAGTATCTCAGATATGTAAATGCATATAAGAATCAAGAGATACTTCATTATATAAAAGTCAATTATCTAAAAATAGATAAACCCTAATTACTTGTACAGCCAGTTTGGAAACTATTGAAAACAACAATAAACTAGTAACCAAGTTTATTTTATCCACCTACCTTAAAGGTCTTGGACACCATACATATGCATATATGGGTATGTCAAAACCATGTGAGATGACTTGAATTTTTTATTTTTTACCTTCAGATTCTTCAAAAGAGAAGAGAAACTGATAAGGCTAGAAAGAGTTTATCTAGAAGAATATGAAGCTTGACAAATACCAATTCTAATAAGTTGAAATTTGACTACAAAAAAAATTTCTCTGTTCTTTTTGGCATACTTTCAGAGGACAGCAGCTGGGATCCACATATCTCTGATTAGGTGGTATGCTTAGGAACAATGTATTATTTGGAAAGTCATCTATTATATGTTACACCTATTATATGTTGAATTAAAAAATAAACTTTTTGGCAATTTGTATCAATGCCACCAGGAATTGATCATCTCTTCAATAAAAATAGTTTTGACATTTCAAAAAAAATAAAATAAATAAAATAGTACCCAAAGTCATAAAATACCTAGGAGTAAATCTAACCAAGGAGGTGAAAGACATACACGGAGAACTATAAAACACTGATTAAGGAAGCTAAAGAAGACTTTAAAAATGGAAAGATATCCCATGCTCTTGGATTGGAAGAATCAATATTGTTAAAATGGTCACACTGCCCAAGGCAATCTACAGATTTAATGCAATCCCTATCAAATGACCCAGGACATATTTCACAGAACTAGAACACATCATAATAAAATTTATATGGAACCACAAAAGACCTAGAATTGCCAAAGCATTCCTGAAGAAAAAGAAAGAGGCTGAAGGAATAACTCTCCTAGACTTCGGACAATACTACAGAACTACAGTAATCAAAACAGCATGGTATTGGTATAAAAACAGACATATAGACCAATAGAACATAATAGAGAGCCCAGAAATGAATTCACAAAATTATGGTCAATTAATCGTTGACAAAGGAGGCAAGAACATACAATGGAATAAAGAAAGTATCTTCAGCAAATGGTGTTGGGAAAACTGGACAGCAGCATGTAAAGCAATGAAGCTAGAACACTCCCTTACACCATACACAAAAATAAGCTCAAAATGGATCAAAGACTTAAACATAAGACAAGATACAATAAACCTCCTAGAAGAAAATATAAGCAAAACATTATCTCACATACATCTCAAAAATGTTCTCCTAGGGCAGTCTACCCACACAATAGAAATAAAATCAAGAATAAACAAATGGGACCTAATTAAACTTACAAGCTTCTGCACAGCAAAGGAAACTATAAACAAAACAAAACGACAACCTACGGAATGGGAGAAAAGTTTTGCAAATGAAACTGACAAAGGCTTGATCTCCAGAACAGATGAACAGCTCATATGACTTCATAAGAAAAAAATGAACAACTCAATCCAAAAATGGGCAGAAGACCTAAACAAGCAATTCTCCAAGGAAGAAATACAAGTGATCAATAGGCACATGGAAAAATGCTCAATATCACTAATTATCAGAGAAATGCAAGTCAAAACTACAATGAGATATCACTTCACACCAGTGAGAATGGCCATCATTCAACAATCCACTAATGACAAATGCTGGAGAGGCTGTGGAGAAAGGGGAACCCTCCTACACTGCTAGTGGGAATGCAGTTTGGTGTAGCCACTGTGGAAAACAGCATGGAGATTCCTCAAAAGACTAGGAATAGATTTACCATATGACCCAGTAATCCTACTCCTGGGCATATATCCAGAAGGAACCCTACTTCAAAATGACACCTGCACCCCAATGTTCATAGCAGCACTATTTACAACAGCCAAGACATGGAAACAGCCTAAATGTCCATCAACAGATGACTGGATAAAGAAGAGGTGGTATATTTATGCAATGGAATACTTTTCAGACATAAAAACTGAGAACATAATGCCATTTGCAGCAACATGGATGTCCCTGGAGAATGTCATTCTAAGTGAAGTAAGCCAGAAAGAGAAAGAAAAATACCATATGAGATCGCTCATATGTGGAATCTAAAAAAAAAAAAAAAAAGAACATAAATACAAAACATAAACTGACTCATAGAAATAGTATACAAACTTGTGGTTGCCAAGGGGGAGGTGGGTATGAAGGGACAGACCGGGAGTTTGAAATTTGTAGATACTGACAGGCATATGTATAATAGATAAACAAGATTATACTGTATAGCACAGGGAAATATATATAGGATCTTGTCATAGCTCATAGCAAAAAAGAATGTGACAACGAATATATGTTTGTTCATGTATAACTGAAAAATTGTGCTCTACACTGGAAATTGATACAACATTGTAAACTGACTATAACTCAATTTAAGAAAACTAATTAAGACTATTTCTCTACCATAATCAAGAGCTTTGTTTTTGTTTCAAGAGTAAATGTTTAATTGCAATGCAAAAAAAAATTTATCATATGATAAAAGAGTTGATCCATCAAGAAGAAAGAACAATAGTAAATATATATGCACCCCAACATCAGAGCCTCTAAATATATAAAGCGAAGATTAACAGGGATATTTAAGGGAGAAATAGCAATACAATAGGTAGGGAACTTCAGTCTTCCACTTTCAATTATGGCTAGATCATCCAGAAAGAAAAACAATAAGGAAACATTGGACCTGAAAAACACCTAAGATAAAATGATCCTAACACACATATTAAGAACATTCCATTCAACAGCAGAAAACATTCTTCTCAAGGGCACATGGAATAGTTTTCAGGATAGATTGTATAGAGGTTCTGCAAAAAATTAAAAATAGCACAAACATGAAATAGCAATCCTACTTCTGGGTACATATCCAAAAGAAATATAATTATTATTTTGAAGAGATGTCTGCACTCCCATGTTCATTGTAGCATTAATCACAGTAGCCAAAATATGGAAATAATCTAAATGTTTGTCAACGGATGAATAGATTAAGAAAATATGCTGTATATATATAATGAAATGTTGTTCAGCCTTTAAAAAGAAGGAAATCCTGCCATTTGCAACCATATGGATAAATTTGAAGGACATTATGATAAGTGAAATAAGCCAGACACAGTAAGACAAATATCACATGATCTCAGTTATATGAGTATATTTTTAAAGTCAAACTCATAGTAACATAGAGTAAAATGTGGTTACCAGAGGTTGAAAGGTAAGGAAAGGAGACATATTGATCAAAGGGTAAAATTTTTCAATGATAAGATAAATAAGTTCTGGAGACCTAATGTGCAGAATGGTGACTGTTAATAATGATGTATTATATACTTGAAATTTGCTAAGAGGGTAAATCTCAAGTGTTCTTAGCACACAAATGAAAATGGTAGCCCTGGGGGGTAACCATATATCAAAACATTTCATTGTATACATTAAATATAAAAAAATTTTATTTGTCGAAAATAAATACACAAAAATAAAAATAAAAGTCCTGTGGGTATAAAAAAAAGTCAAATAAATAATATCTAAAATTTCTGAGATTTGATGAAGAACATTAATGTATACATCAAAGAAGCTCAAAAAACTGCAAGTAGGATAAATGCAGAGATCCACACCAAGACACATCATAGTAAAAATATTGAAAGATAAAGATAAAATCTAGAAAGTAGCAAGAGAAAAATGACTTATTACATACAGAGAACCCCAGTAAGATTAATAGCTGACTAGTAATCTGAAACCATCGAGAACAGAAGCATAATATATTCAAAATGCTGAAGGAAAAAACTCTGTCAATCACTAATTGTATATCCAGCAAAGCTGTCTTACAAGAATGAAGACAAAATAGACATTCCCAGTAAGCAAAATCTGAGAGAATTTGTTGCTAGCTGACCTACCTTACAAGAAATACTAAGGGAAGCTCTTCAGGCTGGAAGTGACCACAGACAAAATGAACTAATATGAACGGCTCTTGTGACTATAGATACAAAAATCCTTAAAAAAAAAAAAACCTAGCAACCAGAAACTGGAATCCAGTGAGATATAGATAGATAGATAGGTAGATAGGTAGATAGATAGATAGATAGATAGATAGATAGATAGATAGATAGATAGATAGATAGATAGATAGATAGATTATATACCACAACAAAGTAGGACTTATCCCCAAGAAACGCAAGTTTTTTTCAATATGAAAATCAATGCAATATACCACATTAATAGAATAAAGGACAAAAAGTACATAATCCTTTCAATAGATGTGGGAAGACATTTGACAAATTTGAATACACTTTGATGATAAAAACACTCAAGTATTTAGAAATGGGAGATTCCTCAATCAGATAGGGAATATCTACAAAATAACCCATAGGTACCATCATATGTAATAGTGAAAGGCTGAAAGATATTCCCCAAAGATCAGGAACAAGAAAGGATGTCCCTTTTGTCACTCCTATGAAACGCTGTACTGTAATTTCTTTCCAGGGCAATTAGGCAAGGAAATGAAACAAAAGACATGCAGACTGAAAAGGAAGAGGTAAAACTAATTCCATTTTCAACTGACAATCTTGTATATAAAAGACACTAAAGCATATTCACCCCCCAAAAAAGAAAACCTAGAGCTAATAAATGAGTTAAACAATGTTGCAGGATACAAGATCAATACATAAACCTGTTGTATTTCTCTACACTAACAATGAACAATCTGAAAATGAAATTAAGAAAATAATTCCTGTTACAATATCTTCAAACTGAACAAAGTATTTAGGAACAAATTTAACCAAAAAGTGCAAGACTTGTACAATGAAAACTACAAAATGTTCTTGAAAAAAGTTAAAGACCTAAATATAGTAAGACAACAAATGTTCATGAATTAAAAGACTTAAATATTAAGTGGCAATCTTCTCAAATTGAGTAAATTGCAGAAATCAACAAGTTGATCCAAAATGTATATAGCGAGTCAAGGGATTCAGAATAAACAAAATAATCTTGAAAAAAAAGAACAAAGTTGGAACACTTAGTGCTCCTAATTTCAAAATTTACTACAAACCTACAGTAATCAAGACAGTGTGGTACAAGCTTAAGGGTATAGATTTAGATCAGTGGAATAGAATTTAAAGTCCAGAAATAAAGTCTCAAATTTATGGGCAGTTGATTTTTGACAAGTCAAGATAATTCAACAGGGGAAAACATGTCTTTTCAACCAATAAACTGGGACCACTAGACATACACATGTAAAAGAATTAAATTAGATCCTTTCCTCATATCTCACACACAAAAAAATAACTCAAATAGATGAAAGAGCTAGATGTAAGTGCTGAAACAATAAAGCTCTTAGAAGAAAATATAGGAATAAATTTTTGTGATCTTGAATTCAACAATGGTTTCTTAGATATGACATCAAAAATACAAGCAACAAAAGAAAAAATAGATAAATTGGACTTACCAAAATTAAAAATGTCTCTGCTTCAAAGGACATTATTTAGAAAATAAAAGAAAACAATCCAGAAAATGGGGAAAATATTTTCTTTTCTTTAACATTTTTTATTGATTTATAATCATTTTACAACGTTGTGTCAAATTCCACTGTTCAGCACAATTTTTCAGTTATTCATGGACATATACACACTCATTGTCACATTTTTTTCTCGGTGAGTTATCATAACATTTTGTGTATATTTCCCTGTGCTATACAGTGTAGTCTATCCTACAATTTTGAAATCCCAGTCTATCCCTTCCCACCCTCCACCCCCCTGGTAACCACAAGTCTGTATTCTCTGTCTGTGAGTCTATTTCTGTCCTTTATTTATGCTTTGTTTTTTGTTTCTTTGTTTGTTTTTGTTTTTGTTTTTTAGATTCCACATAAGAGCGATCTCCTATGGTATTTTTCTTTCTCTTTCTAGCTTACTTCACTTAGAATGACATTCTCCAGGAGCATCCATGTTGCTGAAAATGGCATTATGTTGTCGGTTTTTATCACTGAGTAGTATTCCATTGTATAAATATACCACTTCTTCTTTATCCATTCACCTGTTGATGGACATTTAGGCTGTTTCCATGTTTTGGCTATTGTAAATAGTGCTGCTATGAACATTGGGGAGCAGGTGTCATGCTGAAGTAGATTTCCTTCTGGATACAAGCCCAGGAGTGGGATTCCTGGGTCATATGGTAAGTCTATTCCTAGTCTTTTGAGGAATCTCCACACTGTTTTCCATAGTGGCTGCACCAAACTGCATTCCCACCAGCAGTGTAGGAGGGTTCCCCTTTCTCCACAGCCTCTCCAGCATTTGTCATTTGTGGATTTTTGAATGATGGCCATTCTGACTGGTGTGAGGTGATACTTCATTGTAGTTTTGATTTGCATTTCTCTGATAATTAGTGATATTGAGCATTTTTTCATGTGCTTTTTGATCATTTGTATGTCTTCCTTGGAGAATTGCTTGTTTAGGTCTTCTGCCCATTTTTGGATTGGGTTGTTTATTTTTTTCTTATTGAGTTGTATGAGCTGCTTATATATTCTGGAGATCAAGCCTTTGTCGGTTTCACTTGCAAAAATTTTCTCCCATTCCGTAGGTTTTCTTCTTGTTTTATTTCTGGTTTCTTTTGCTGTGCAGAAGCTTGTAAGTTTCATTAGGTCCCATTTGTTTATTCTTGCTTTTATTTCTTCTAGGAGAAAATTTTTTAAATGTATGTCAGATAATGATTTGCCTATGTTTTCCTCTAGGAGGTTTATTGTATCTTGTCTTATGTTTAAGTCTTTAATCCATTTTGAGTTGATTTTTGTATATGGTGTAAGGGAGTGTTCTAGCTTCATTGTTTTACATGCTGCTGTCCAGTTTTCCCAACACCATTTGCTGAAGAGACTGTCTTTATTCCAATGTATATTCTTGCCTCCTTTGTCAAAGATGAGTTGACCAAAAGTTTGTGGGTTCATTTCTGGGCTCTCTATTCTGTTCCATTGGTCTATATGTCTGTTTTGGTACCAATACCATGCTGTCTTGATGACTGTAGCTCTATAGTATTGTCTGAAGTCTGGGAGAGTTATTCCTGCAGGCTCTTTCTTTCTCTTCAGTAATGCTTTGGCAATTCTAGGTCTTTGATGGTTCCATATGAATTTTACTATGATTTTTTCTAGTTCTGTGAAACATGTCCTGGGTAATTGGATAGGGATTGCATTAAATCTGTAGATTGCCTTGGGCAGTGTGACCATTTTAACAATATTGATTCTTCCAATCCAAGAGCATGGAATATCTTTCCATTTTTTAAAGTCTTCTTTAATTTCCTTCATCAATGGTTTGTAGTTTTCTGTGTATAATTCTTTCACCTCCTTGGTTAGATTTATTCCCAGATATTTTATTACTTTGGGTGCTATTTTAAAGGGGATTGTTTCTTTACTTTCTTCTTCTGTTGATTTATCGTTAGTGTAAAGAAATGCAACTGATTTTTGAACGTTAATTTTGTAACCTGCTACCTTGCTGAATTCTTCAATCAGCTCTAGTAGCTTTTGTGTGGACCTTTGAGGGTTTTCTATATATAGTAACATGTCATCAGCATATAATCACACTTTTACCACTTCCTTTCCAATTTCGATCCCTTTTATTTCTTTCTCTTGCCTGACTGCTGTGGCTAGGACTTCCAGGACTATGTTGAATAGGAGTGGTGATAGTGGGCATCCTTGTCTTGTCCCAGATTTTAGTGGGAAGCTTTTGAGTTTTTCACCGTTGAGTACTATGCTGGCTGTAGGTTTGTCATATATAGCTTTTATTATGTTGAGATATGTTCCCTCTATACCCACTTTGGCTAGAGTTTTCATCATAAATAGGTGTTGAATTTTATCAAATGCTTTTTCTGCATCGATTGAGATGATCATGTGGTTTTTGTCCTTTCTCTTGTTGATGTGATGTATTACATTGATTGATTTGCGTATGTTGAACCAGCCTTGTGTCCCTGGGATGAACCCCACTTGGTCATGATGTATAATCTTTTTTATGTGTTGTTGGATTCTATTTGCTAATATTTTGGTGAGGATTTTGGCGTCTATGTTCATCAGTGATATTGGCCTATAATTCTCTTTTTTGGTAGTGTCTTTGCCTGGTTTTGGTATCAGGGTGATGGTGGCTTCATAGAATGAGTTTGGGAGTATTCCCTCCTTTTCAATTGTCTGGAAGAGTTTGAGAAGGACTGGTATGAGTTCTTCTTTGTATGTTTGGTAGAATTCCCTGGTGAAGCCGTCCGGTCCTGGGCTTTTATTTGTAGGGAGGTTTTTAATTGCTATTTCTATTTCCTTTCTAGTGATCGGATTGTTCAAGTGTTCAGATTCTTCTTGATTCAGTTTTGGTGGACAGTATGTTTCCAGAAACTTGTCCATCTCCTCTAGGTTATCCAGTTTGGTTCCATATAGTTTTTCATAATATTCTCGTATGATATTCTGTATTTCTATTTTGTTTGTTGTAATTTCTCCATTTTCCTTTCTTATTTTGCTAATTTGTGCTCTCTCTTTTTTCTTCTTTGTGAGTTTGGCCAGAGGTTTGTCGATTTTATTTACTTTTTCAAAAAACCAGCTTTTGGTTTTGTTGATATTTTCTAAGGTCTTGTTAATCTCTATTGTATTTAATTCCCCTCTGATCTTTATTATTTCCTTCCTTCTGCTGCTTTTTGGGGCTTTTTGTTCTTCTTTTTCTAATTCATTCAGGTGGTGGGTTAAATTGTTTATTTGAGATTGTTCTTCTTTTTTGAGGAAGGCCTGTGTCGCTATAAACTTCCCTCTTAGCACTGCCTTTGCTGCGTCCCATAGGTTTTGAGTGGTTGTGCTTTCATTATCATTTGTCTCAAGGTATTTTTTAATTTCAGCTTTGATTTCCTCATTGATCCATTGTTTTTTCAATAACATATTGTTTAATCTCCATGCTTTCCTTATTTTCTCCTTTGTTTCTCTGTTGTTGATTTCCAGTTTCATGGCATTGTGGTCAGTAAAGATGCTTGAGATAATTTCTATCTTCTTAAAATTGTTGACGTTTCTTTTGTGCCCAAGTACATGATCGATCCTGGAAAATGTTCCATGTGCACTTGAAAAGAATGTATATCCTATTTTTGAGGGGTGTAATGCTCTGAAAATATCCACGAAATCTAGTTTTTCTATTGTAGTATTTAATTTCTCTGTTGCCTTGTTTATTTTCTGTCTGGAAGATCTGTCTATTGATGTTAATGCAGTGTTAAAATCTCCAACTATGATTGTATTCCCATCAATATCCCCCTTTATCTCTGTTAGTAATTCTTGTATGTACTTAGGTGCTCCTATATTGGGTGCATATATATTAACGAGTTTAATATCCTCATCTTGTATCACTCCTTTAATCATTATAAAATGTCCTTCTTTATCTTTCTTTGTGGCCTTTGTTTTAAAGTCTATTTTGTCTGAAATCAGTACTGCAACACCTGCTTTTTTGGCTTTTCCATTTGCATGGAATATCCTTTTCCATCCTTTCACTCTCAATCTATATGTGTCCTTCTCCCTAAAGTGGGTCTCTTCTATGCAGCATATTGAAGGTTCTTGCTTTATTATCCAGTCTGCCACTCTGTGTCTTTTGACTGGAGCATTTAGTCCATTAACATTTACAGTAATTAATGATAGATGTGTGTTTATTGCCATTTTGAACTTATCTTTGCAGTTGAATTGGTATATCCTCTTTGTTCCTTTCTTCTTCCTTTTGTGGCTTGGTAATTTTCCTTTGTATTATCATGGATTTTATTTAATTTCTGTGACTCCTTTTTAAATTTTTGGCTTGTGGTTACCTTTTTTTGTAAATCTATCAACCCATTACTATAACTGTTTTTATTAAACTGATAGTAACATGATCTCAAACCCATCCTACTGTTAAAAAAATTTTAAAAAGAAAGAAAAAAATATTCTATATTTCCCTGCCTCCCTCTCCCACTCTCAGTGATTTGTATGTCTTCTTTTATAATTTCATGTTTACTTTATTTGTAATTCATGAGTTATCACCTTTCCAGTTGTGTGTTTCTCATTTCTGTAGCATCCTGCTGCTTTTCTATTTAGAATAGCCCTTTCAATATTTCTTTTAGCATGGGTTTAGTGTTGCTAAACTCCCGCAGCTTTTTTTTTTGTCTGTGAAACTCTCCCACTCTCAGTGATTTGTATGTCTTCTTTTATAATTTCATGTTTACTTTATTTGTAATTCATGAGTTATCACCTTTCCAGTTGTGTGTTTCTCATTTCTGTAGCATCCTGCTGCTTTTCTATTTAGAATAGCCCTTTCAATATTTCTTTTAGCATGGGTTTAGTGTTGCTAAACTCCCGCAGCTTTTTTTTTTGTCTGTGAAACTCTTTATTTCTCCTTCTATCCTAAAGGATAGCCTTGCTGGATAAAGGATCCTAGGCTGCATCTTTTTGTCATTCAGGGCTTTGAATATATCTTGCCACTCCCTTCTGGCCTGTAGTGTTTGTGTAGAGAAATCAGCTGAGAGCCTTATGGAGCTTCCCTTGTAACTTACTCTTTGCTTTTCTCTTGCTGCCTTTAGAATCATTTCTTTATCCTTGACTCTGGCCATCTTGATTATGCTATGTCTTGGTGTGGGTCTATTTGGGTTCTTCCTGTTTGGGACCCTCTGAGCTTCCTGTACTTGGATATCTGATTCCTTCTTTAAGTTCGGGAAGTTTTCAGTCATGATTTCTTCAAAAACCTTTTCAATCCCCTTTGATCTTTCTTCTCCTTCTGGGACCCCTAATATGAGAAGATTGGGACGCTTTATATTATCCCATAGGTCCGTCATGCTATTTTCATTATTTTTTATTTGCTTCTCTTGTAGTTCTTCTGAATGGGTGCTTTCTATTGCCCTGTCTTCTAGATCACTAATTCGTTCCTCTGCATTATCTAGTCGGCTTTGCACAGCTATTAGATCATTCCTCATCTCTGTCAATGAGTTTACCCATTCTACTTGGCTCTTCTTTATAGCTTCACTTTCATTTTTGACATATTTTATATCTCTAAACACTATCTCTTTTAATTCCTTCAGCAATTCAATCACTCCTTTTTTGAAATCTTGATCTAGTAGGCTATCAATGTCTGTTTCATTGATCTTTCTTTCAGGGGATTTCTCTTGTTCTTTTAATTGGGAAAGGTTTTTCTGCTTCCTCATCTTCCTCATACCTCTTTGGCACTGTGGTTTATGAAGTATCAGTTGTTTATTTTGGTCCTTAAGGATTTTACCTATCTGATGCCTATTTAGGAATAGAACTTAGGAAAAAAAGAAAAAAAAAATAAGAGAGAGAGAGAAAGAATTTTAAAAGAAGGGAGAAAGAGGGTTTGAAAACAGTGTATAATGAATAATAGAAGAGTGAGTTGAAGCAGAGTATTAATCAGGTTGAGACGTCCTTTTGAAACCTTTACAAAAAAGGGGGGGGGAGATGAATAGATGTATTTGAAACCCGTGTCTAATCAATAGCAGGACATCAAAACCCAAGAGAAATAGAAATGAATTAAGAAGTAAAGATTAAGAGAGTAATAGAAAATAGAACAGGTAAAAACAGATTTAAAAAAAAAGGGGGGGGGGTGTCGGTGTTTCCCTGGAGTCTGTGTGCTTTTAATGTGAAGTCTTTCTGTCTTCGTCCTGTTTTGGAAGGTCAGCTTGCTGTTTTCAGAGGCCCTCCGTTGGCGCCCTCTTCTGTGCTGCTCCCAGCACCTGTCGGCAAGCCGATCGCGCCTCCTCCTAACACTGGGTCAGGTGCAGCTCTCTGCTGTGGGCGGGCTGGTCGCTGCCCGTCCAGATGCCGCAGTCAGATGTTGCAGACTGGCCGGGTAGGAGGGCGGGTCGTGCCCCCTCCCAGCACCTCGGTCAGGGGCTGTGTTCCTGCCCGAAAGTCGCGGGGCCGCTCTCGCTCTACCTGCGCCGCCGCCGGTAGCTCCGCTGCTCTGTGCGGCTGTGCGCTCCACCCTGGTCGGCGCTCCGCCCTGGTCGGCGCTCCGCGGGTGGGCTCGGGGAAGACCGAGGGACAGCCCTGTCCCTGCTCCGAGCCAAAACCCAGCTCCTTGTTTGTCTTTGTGGAGCAAGTTCTCTGAGGGACCAGGATGGATGGATCCTATCTGCCACGGGCTGCAGGCCAGTCTCAGTCTGGCCTTTGAGGCTGCTAAGCCCTTCGGTTCGGATGCAGGTTTCGCCCCCGCCCCCGCCTCCGCCTGACTGCTCAGCGCAGAGGATATGGCGGCTGTGCCTGAGCCCCGCCTCTCTTCCCCCGAAAACTTTCCGCGGGTTTTCAGAGATGGGGGTGTGCACCCTTTCCCCGAGAGCACATCAACCTTGCTGTTTTATGGAGGGCCCAGGTTGTTCTGCCCTGCGCACCCACAGCCACGGCGCGCAGCCCCTTGTGTTCCCCCCGGGCTGCCTCTGTGCAGCCACTTTCGTCCTCCGCCCGGCTTGTGCAGCCTGGCCCTGCCCGCGGCTGCCGGCCCGCGTCTCAGGCTGGGTGTCGGGGGGACGCTCTGTGCCCATTTAACTTAGTTCTGTTAGTCAAGGGCTACTCTGTACAGATCCGAGCCTCGGAGGCTCCCCCTCCGTCCCGCTGGCCTCTCAGTTGGAGAGGGGAGACCCAGCGAGCGAGCGCCAGTCCTCCTTTGCCGCTCCCACCCCTCAGGACCCGTCCCGCACTGCTTTTCCTTTTGTTCTTTCTTTTTTCCTTTTCTCCTACCAGATTTTTGGCGTCTTTATCTTTTGAAGAGGGCGATGTTCTGTCGGAGTTCCACAGGTGCTCTGGTTGGCTGAGTGGGTCTGTAGATGTGGGTCTTGGTGTATTTGTGGGAGAGGGTGACCTGCAAGCGTCCTTCTACTCCGCCATCTTCTCCGTCTTCCGGGAAAATATTTTCAAATCATACATTTGATAAGGAATTGTACCCAGAATATACAAAGGAGTATTTATAACTCAACAATAAAGACAAATAACCCAATTAAAAAACAGGCAAATAATCTGGATATTCTCCAAAGAATATATACAAATAGCCAATACACACATGAAAAGATGCTCAACATCTTTAGTTTTCAGGGAAATGCTAATCAAAACCACAGTGAGATATACTTCTCACCCACTAGGAATGCTATAATAAAAAGATATGGGCAATTACAAGTGTTAGTGACGATGTGTACAAATCTGAAACTTCATATATTTCTGGTGGGATTGTAAAATGATGTGGACACTTGAGAAAACAATTTGGCAGTTCCTCAAAAAATAAACAGAGAAGCACCATATGACCCAGCAATTCCAAGAGAAATGAAATTCCAGGAGAAATTAAAACATATGCCCACACAAAAATTTGTACACAATGTTCACAGCATCATTATTCATAATAGCGAAAAAAAGTGAAAACAACTAAATTGTCCATCAGCTGACAAGTGGATACACAATTTGTGGTATATCTATAGAATAGAATATTATTCTGCCATAAAAATGAATGAAGTACTGATACATGCTACAAAATGGATGGACCTGGAAAGCATTATGCTAATTAAAAGAATCCAGTCACAAAAGACCACATATTGTATGATTCTATTTATATTAAACAAGTAAGCAAATTCACAAAGACAGAAAGCAGATTAATGGTTGCCTAAGTCTGGAGAAAGGGAGGGAGGAACAAGTAGAAGTGAACAGGCTAATTAGTATGAGGTTTCTTATCAGGGTGATGAAAATGTTCTGGAATTAGTGGTGATGGCTGCACAATTTTGTTGATGTACTAAAAACTACTGAACATTTTAAAAGGGTGAATTTTATGGTATGTGAATTATATCCCAAGCTGTTAAAAACACACAAAAAAATGAGGTGTCAACTGTGGTAGGCTAGACTCATACAGGCACCTCTCGTTCTGTGTGGCCCACTGTTGTCTGTGGCAGCTTAACCTAACAAATGCTCTTTCTAGTCTCAAAAAAATAAATAAATAAAACCTGTGGTAGGCTAAATAATGTTCCCCTTCCTTCAATGTGCCTATATCCTGTCCTAATCACTAAAACCTCTGACTGTTACCTAACACTGTAAAGCGGACTTCCCAGATGTAATCAAGTTAAGGATCTTGAGCTGGGGAGATTATCCCAGATTATCTGTATGGACACAATACAATCACCAGGGTCCTTTTGAGAGGCTGAAGTATCAGTTGAAAGAATGGGATGTGACAACAGAAGGAAAGATTGGAGTGATATGCTTTGAAGATGGAGGAAGAAACCAAGCATGACCCATGGAATGTAGCTGGTCTCTAGAGGATGGAAAAGGCAAAGGAATGGAGTTTCCCCTACAGTTTCCAGAAGGAATACAGTCCAGTTGATGCCTTGATTTTAGTCTTATAAGACTCATTCAAAACTTCTGGCTTCCGGAACTGTAAGATAAACAATTTTGTGTTGTTTTAAAGCACTTAGTTCATGGTAATTTGTACTGCAGCAATAGGAAACTAATACATTTCATATCCAATAGACAAATTGCTAAAACAAAAAATGTTAACCATACTAAATGGTTTTCTTAATTGAGGTATAGTTGATGTACAATCTTATATGTTTCAGGTGTACAACATAGTGATTCACGGTTTTTAAAGGTTTATTCAATTTATAGTTATTATAAAATATTGGCTATATTCCCTGTGTTGTACAAAATATCCTTGTAGCTTATTTATTTTATATATGGTAGTTTGTACCTCTTAATCCCCTACACCTATCTTGCCTCTCCCCACTTCCCTCTCCCCACTGGTTACCACTAGTTTATTCTCTGTATCTGTGAGTCTGTTTCCTTCTTGTTATATTCACTAGTTTGTTGTATTTTTTTAGATTCCACATATAAGTGATATCATATGGTCTTTGTCTTTCTCTTTCTGACTTCACCTAGCATAATGCCCTCCAAGTCCATCCATGTTGTTGCAAATGGCATTATTTCATTCTTTTTTATGGCTGAGTAGTAGTACACTATATATACATATATATAACACATATATCTCTCACATCTTCTTTATCCAGTCATCTCTAAATGGATATTTAGGTTGTTTCCATGTCTTGGCTATTGTAAATAATGCTGCTATGAACACTACAATGCATGTATCTTTTTGATTTAGTGTGGGTTTTTTTTAATATATACTCAAGACTGGAATCACTAGGTCACATGGCAACTCTATTTTTAATTTTTTTCAGAAACATATGTTATTTGCCACAGTGCCAGTGCATTCCCACCAACAGTGTCCATGGAATCCCTTTTCTCCACATCCTTGCCAACATTTATTGTATGTGTTCTTTTTGATGATAGCCATTCTGACAGGTGTGAGGTGATATTGTGGTTTTAATTTGCATTTCTTTGATGATTAGCCATGTTGGGCATCTTTTCATGTGCCTATTGGCCATCTATATATCTGCTTTGTAAAATTGTTTATTCAGGTCTTCTGCCCATTTTTAAATCAAGTTGTTTTTTTTTTGATGTTGAGATGTATAAGCTGTTTATATTTTTTTTAGATATTAAACCCTTATCAGTCATATCATTTGCAAATATTTTCTCCATTCAATAGGTTGTCTTTTTGTTTTATTGATGATTTCCTTTGTTGTACAAAAGCTTTTAAGTTTAATTAGCTCTCATTTGTTCATTTTGGCTTTGATTTCCTTTGCTTTAGGAGACAGATTCAAAACAATATTGCTATGGTTTATGTCAAATAGTGTTCCACCTATGTTTTCTTCTAGGAGTTTTATGGTTTCCAGTCTTACATTTAGGTCTTTAATCCATTTTGAGGTTATTTTTGTATATGGTGTTAGAGAATGTTCTAATTTCATTTTTTTATGTGTAGTTGTCCAGTTTTCCTAGGACCACTGATTGAAAAGACTGTCTTTTCTCCATTGTATTTTCTTCATAGATTAATTGATCACATGAGTGTGGGTTTATTTCTGGGCTCTCTATCCTATTTCATTGACCTATGTGTCTGTCTTTGTGCCAGTACCATACTGTTTTTTTTTTTTTTAATCAAAGCACATGTTTGGCTTGTTTTGTTTGTCTTATAAGGGGGCAGTAATTGGGTTTATTTATTTATTTCTATTTGGGTGAGGTACTGGGGATTTAACCTGTGACCTTGTGTATGTCAAGCATGTACTCTACCACTTGTGCTATATCCTCCTCCAGTACCATACTGTTTTGATTGCTGTAGCTTTCTAGTATAGTCTGAAGTTAGGGACTGTGATTCATCCAGCTCTGATCTTCTTTCTCAATTCAAAGCTTTTCATGTATCCATAAAAATTTTTAAATTACCTGTTCTAGTTCTGAAAAAAAGGCCCTTGGTATTTTGATAGAGATCTTATTGAATCTGTAGATTGCCTTAAGTAGTATGGCCATTTTAACAATATTGATGCTTTCAATCCAAGAACAGGGTATATCTTTCCATCTGTTTGTGTAGTCTTCAATTTCTCTCATCAGTATCTCATAGTTTTCCAAGTACAGGTCTTTTACCTCCTTAGGTAGGTTAATTCCTAGATATTTTATTATTTTTATATGATTGTAAATGGGATTGTTTATTTGATTTCTCTTTCTCATAGTTCATTCTTAGTGTATAGAAATGCAGCAGACTTCTTAACCATACTAAATGTTGGTGAGAATGTGGAACAGCTAGAACTCTCATATGTTGCTGATGGGAATGTAAACTGGTGTAATCACTTTGGAATGTTTCATGAAGGTAAAACACATCTACCATGTGTTCCAGCGACTTCTTTCCTAGGTATTTACCTAAAATAACTAAAGCATAAGTCCATACAAAGATATATACATTAATGTTCATAGCAGCATTATCAATAACAGACAAAAAGTAAAGACAACCCAAATGTCCATTAACAGATATGTGGATAAATGAAACATGGTATACCTATACAATGGAATACTTCTTAGAGATAAAAAGGAACAAACTATACACATGACAACATGGATGAATCTCAAAATAATTCTGCTGGGTAAAACAAGCCAGATAAAAGCATTTACTATTTGATTCCATTTACATAAAACTTCAAAATGTAAAATAATCTAAAATTGTGATGGGGTTGTCTATAGACATGGGAAGGGGGGATGGAGGTTGGGAAGTGATGAGGGTTGGGAGGGATTAAAAATGTGGAATGTGGAAAATTTGGGAGGGATGGATGTATTTATTGTCTTGATTTGGGGACTTCATGGTGACATACATATGTCAATACTTATTAGAATTTATGTGCTAATCATTGTGTCAATCATTTCTCAGTAAAGTATTTAAAAATAAAATGAATTAAAATGACAAATATGACATTGCTCTGCCTCAGGACCATTCTTAGGATTGTGAGAATGATTTGATTCCTTCTATCTTGCACCCAATGAACAGTAGCTACATTAGGGTAACTGACTCTGTGTGTAACTCCTCCTCCTACTCCTAATGTTTAATTCTCTTTTAAGTTAGTCTTACGTTTCTCATGGTGGACTCCAGGTTCCTTAAGAATTATTTGCTTCTCTGAACTTAGAGTGGAAACAAAATCCTAAAAGTCTAACTATAAGGCAAATTTTTGTTAAATTTAATTATGTTAAGATTAAGTATATCTAGTCAACATAAAATACCATGCATAAAACTAATAGGAAGATGATAAAATTAGAGAAAATACTTTCAATGTCTAAAACGAACAAAGAATATCTAAAGCACACAAGAACTCTGGAAAGTCAACAACAAAAAATCAGCAACTTCAGTAGAAAAATAGGCAAGTGATATTTATTGGCAACTTACACAACAGAAAACCCAAAAGACTAATAAAGCATATGTAGAGATGCTCAAGCTTATTCATAATCAGAGAAATGTAAATTTAAACAATGAAATACCACTTTGTACCTATTAAACTGATAAAAATTAGAAAGCAGGATGATGCCAAGTTCTAGTGGAGACTGGGGCTGTAGGAACTCTCATGCAGGTAGGAGTGTAGATCTGTAGCATGATTCTGAAAAACTAACTGGAAGCAGTTAAAACTAATTAAAGCAGTTAAAAATTAGTTAAATTTAATGCATGTCCTATGCCCCAGAAATTCTGTTCCTGAGTTGACATCCCAAGTTCTTACATTGGTTCACTGCAGCATGGTTTATGATAGTGGGAAGTGGAGGATGCTCGGAGAGTGAATGTGGTAGGAAAAAGCAATGAGCTAGATGTGCACATAGCAAAATGGAAGGTGCTTTTAAATACAGTGCTGAAGGGGAAATGAGATATACAACATAATGCCATTAACATACAATTGAAAATATGCACATACCTATAAATTAAAAGATACACACTAAACATGTTAGAATAGATGTATATGGAGAGTGGGGAGCAAAATGGGAATCCTATATGAAGATGAAAAGGAATAAATAAATAAGAAATGGGCATTGGCCAGACCAACAATAATGTGAAAATAAAATACCAGAATATAAAATCACTCAGCCAGGAGACAATGAAAGCAGTCAGTATGCAGATTTTAAGAACTACAAAGGTCAGATTTCTGAGTCTTCAAAAATCTGTAAGATAAGGAACAAAAAGAGGTGAAGTGAGTGGCACAGCATAGAAGCTGAACTGCTAAAGAAAAATATCTAGAACTGATGCTCAGAGGTCACTTTTAGACAATCTTTCTTCTCAAAGGTCCACTCTACAGTTGCTCATACATTTTAAGATGGACTATATTTTGAAAGCTCATTTATACTCAATTTAACACTAGCAGGCACTAAAAAAATACAATTTCTCTAGATTCATTCATTTATTCATCTAACAAATATTTATTTAGGGCCTAGTATGCAAAGGTGAGACTCAGATTGTAGTCATTAGATTAGAGGCTGTGAGTATATTCTGTAAGGGTACAGACTGCCAGTGGTATAGAAGGTTCACAGGACAAAGGTGTTAGTAGGACCACAGGCTTCTAGACTAGGAATGCTTTGCTTAGAAAATTAGAATGCTCATTGTCTCCTATGCCAGTTCTCATGTTTTCTTCATGACAAGGGTATTCCCTGCATCTCCCCACAAAATGCAAAGTATAGGATTTTTAGCAGATATCACTCCCAATGTAAGACCTGATGTGGCTGAGGGGGGCTCAAAGTGGGTTAAGACTTTAATTACTCACAAACAAAAATTTCCTGGTTAATTTGTAAAAGGAGTCACAAGAGACCTCACTAGTGTCCACTGCTATTAAATCTTTGCTGACTGTAGGGATAGTGCCGCCAGGATTTGGGTGTGGGAGAGTTATAGGGCTTGCTGCTGAGCAGAAGGAATATTAAGCCAAGGACTGCTGCATGGAACTTCAGATTTTAATAATGACATTTTATACTTTGATAGCTCAATAAGTATGTAAGAAGACAGTGGCATTAGTGTGTCCCCCAGATACAGCCTCTAATGGGTTAATTTAATGAGCCAGTACAAATTCGTAATTGGTCAATTTGCCCATATTTCTAAACTCCTACCTCTTTAGTCCCCACTTCTCCTGTGAAATCCTACAGGAGATTTCAGAATCAATAATTCTCTACCAGAGGCTTTGAGGAAGCAGAAGTCCTACCCAGATACCTGCCGTGTCTCTGCGGGAAGGCTTGAGTCATGATGAGGCTTCAACCCATGTCCTCAGCTCAGCTGCAGCTATAATTAAGGATAAGCTATAATCTGCCTTTAATATGTCCTCCACATTCCATGCTTTCCTTGCACAGACATGACTGTTTTTAAAATATCAAATCATCAAGGGCTGAAACTGGGTCTTTATCCTGTCCTCCTATTTCTGGTAACAAATGTATAAATCCTTGAGCTCTGCTGTATGATTCTGAGGAGCTTGTTAGAAGCCTTTTTAAAAATAATTTAGTGGTTTGAGGGATTTTAACAGTCACTCTCTCTTGGGCACCTACTGATATCCTAAAGTACAAACTTTGTACTTTTATCTCAGTTTTGCTGTGGAGTATGTTCTGGAGGTGAAAAATGAAATGTGAGTAAAGACCTGTAAGCCTGTCTTGCTCACCACCCTCCCAACAGGACAAAGCCCTACCACTTCAGGTGATTTAATGCTGGCTTCTAACAAGGAGCCTCGGGTGGGTACAGACAGCCCATTTACCAGTTGCAGTGGTATGTGGCATTTTATTTAAATATTTTCAGTCAAATATTCAGACAAACTAATTAGTAGAATCATAGCAGATTGGGGCCAGACTCAATAGCATCCAAACAGAGATAGAACAAGAAAATAATTGCTTGGGCTAAAACTGACACACTTGACTGTTAGGCCCCCAAATCTTCAATGGTCACTTTGTACTCTTAGCCTTGGCAAGTACTTTCCTTTCCCAACATATGGCCAAAAAGTATGCAGAACTATAGCACTTTTCAAAAAACCCTGTCACTTTTTTTCTCATTACTGATGAGAAAGAGGTTTACATATTTAAATATGCATGCCCATATAGGTACATAGGCTTATATGTATGCACATGCACGAATGAGGTTAGTCAACATTTATTGAGTACAGAACACTGTATACACTGTGGCAGGAAGTACAGGGGAAATTAAAAAAAAAAAAACCTAATCTCTGCCCACATGATAGTTACAGTCTAATGGGCAATTTGTGATGCAGAAGGAAGATGAGGAAAAATTGATTACTCTAGAGATAAAAACCTCTTTCTTGTCTGTAACATTTACTTTTTTTCTCCTGAGTACAAAAGTAATGCATATTTCTTGCAAAAACTTTGGGAAATAATCACCTGTAATGCCAGAACTCAGAAATATACATATCAACATTTAAATATATATCCTTCCAGACTTGTTTATCCTATGTTTATAAAATGTCTTTAAAGGCTACATATGATAGGATTCCAACTATATTACATTTAGAAAAGGAAAAACTATGATGATCGTAGCAAAATCAGTGATTTCCAGAGGTTCAGGGAGAAGGATGGAGGGATGAATAGTCAGATCACAGGGGAGTCAGAGCACAGACCATCTTAGGCAGCAAAAACACTTTGTATGATACTATAACAATGGATACATGTGATTATACATTTGTCCAAACCCATAGACTATACAACACAAAAACGGAACCCTAATGTAAACCATGGACTTTGGGCAACAATGACATGCCAATATCAGTTCATCAGTTGTAACAAATGTACCATTCTGGTGAGTGACGTTAATAGTAGGAAAAGTTAGACATGTGTAAGGGTAGGGTGTATATGGGAAATCTCTATACCTTCCCCTAATTTTGCTGTGAAATTAAAAATTCTTCAAAAACATAAACACTGCTTTAAATATCTCTGAAACAAAATTAGAATCATAATGTGCATGTCATGTTATAAACTGATTTTTCTTACCTAAGAGTATGTCACAAAATTTTCCATATCATTAAACTAAAATAAATGGATTTAAGGGTACAATAATATTTCATCATAAAGTATGCCATAATTTATTAACAAATACAATAATTCACAACAATGTGAATATACTTAACACTGTTAAACTGCACACTTAAAAATGGTTAAGATGAGGGGCACAGCCAAGATGGCAGAAAGACTCACAGCTCACCCTCTCCCATAAATACACCAAGAATTGCATCTATGAGACCAACAAATTGCACAGAACACCTACTGAACTCTGGCAGAGTGTTTCTCATTTCAAAATAGAGGAGGATTCTCACAAAATCTGGTAAGAAAAAAGGACAAAGAAAAAATTGGTGCAGGACCGGTTCTGCAGGGAGGGAGTGGCATAGAAGGAAGGGCACTCTCATGCTGGGACAAACCCTCTCCAACTGGGAGGTCAGTAGGGACAGAAGCAGAGCTTCCAAAGCTCAGAGTGGAAAGTGACAGCAAACAGAACTAAGGGAAACTGACAAGGAGGGTCCCTGCGATCCCTGGCCCTAGATGCAAGCCAGCAAGGATGAGCCAAGACTGGCTCCTGGAGGTGGGTGAGGAGCCCAGGTAGAGGGCTGGGGCCCACTGCACAGAGGCAGCCTCAGGGGACTGGCGGGCAGTGTGAACTCTGGTTGGGAGTGTGTGCAAAACAGAACAGACTGGGACCGCCATTAAAAGAAAACATCACTGTTGGTGGCAGGGGGAGAGGGGCACAACGCAACCACACCATAGCCTCTTTCTCCCTTTGGTTCCATTGTTGGTGTGTTCTCACGAGAAGAGAGGTGGCACTCAATCATAACCATCACTGCTGTGGAGAGGCAGGGCTGAAGGCTGAATCCATACCCTGCGACCCTGCAACTTCACAGGCAGGAGTGAGACTTGTTTACAGTACCAGGCAGAGAGAGCGGATTTGCTCTCTCTGGATCTTTTGTGGACCTGCACCTCTGAGACAAAAAAGCAGTGAGTGGAGTCCTGACTCATTGTGGGGTGAGTACGGGTATTTACTACAAGCCAGCATACAGTACTGAATGTGGATGCAGGGCTGGGGTATGCACCAACACTGTGGCACATCACAGATTGAGATGTGTGAATGCATGCTTGCTATGGTGGGTTCTAGTGCCTGACATTGGTGGATCTGCACTGGTGGTTCCTGGGGCTCAGAACCTGGAGGACACAAGAGCAGGTGGCTGACATTCCTGCAGCTAAGGCAGGGACAAAGGGAGGGTCAGTACAGTACTCTGTAAGCCCACAAAACAAGTGACAGGCAACACCAAAAGGGCATTTCCCAGTGGACATCTCCTGCCTACTCTTCCTGACAGCTGAAGTGTTCTAACCCTGCCTACTACACACAACAAATCAGAAATGGGTCTAGAAGCCTCTATCCCAGCAACAGACCAGTCCTCTGTCAAAGCTGTGACAACCACAAGGGAAAACAAAAGGAGGTCCCACTAAACAACAACAATCAAGGCAGGCTCTGATCACCACAAAGCCAACAACACTCCCAATCAAAGGAATAACAGCCAATGCTCATGGAAGAAAGACATGGCAACCATCTCGTACTAAGAACAGCCATCACAACAAAACTATTAGATGAACACAGTCTACACAGGAATGCTCCCACTTTAAATAAAAACAAACAAACAAAAAATAAAACAGCCCTTGAAGACCACAGGAGATAACTGATACTCCTAAATACATAGAAGAAACATAAGTAAAATGAAGAAGCAGAAGAACCATTCCAAATTAAAACAAGAGAAATCCCATGAAAGAATGATCAATAAAATAGACCTCAAAAGTCTACTAGATCATGATTTCAAAAAGAGAATGATCAAGGCAATAAAGGAACTAAAAGAGACTATGAATAGAGACAGAGAATACTTTAAAAAGGAAATTGAAACTATAAAGAAGAGCCAATTAAAAACAGAAAATTCAATGGCTGAGATAAGAGCCGAACTAAAGGCAGTCAAAAGCAGACTAGATAATGCAGAGGAACAAATAAGTACTCAGAAGACAGGATAACAGAAGTCACCCAATCAGAACAGCAGACAGAAAAGTAAGTAAAAACTAATAAAAACAACATAAAGGACCTTTGGGATGATATAAAACATGCCAACCTATTCATAATAAGGGTCCCAGAAGGAAAAGAAAGAGAAAAGGGGATTGAAGAGGTTTTTGAAGAAATCATGACTGAAAACTTTTCAAACCTAAAGAAGAAACAGATATCCAAGTACAGGAGGCACAGAGGGTCCCAAAGAAGAAGAATCCAAACAGACTTACACCAAGACATATTATAATTAAGATGGCCAAAGTTAAAGATAAAGAAAGCATTCTAAAGGCAGCAAGAGAAAAACAAAAAGTTAGTTACAAAGGAACCCCCATAAGGCTTTCATCTGATTTCTCTACACAAACACTGCTAGCCAGAAGGGAGTGGCAAGATACATTCAAAGTCCCGAATGAGAAAAAGCTGCAACCTGGGATACTCTATTCAGCAGGATTACCCTTTAGACTAGAAAGAGAGAAAAAGAATTTCACAGACAAGCGAAAACTAAAAGAATTCAGAATACTAAACCTATGATAAAAGAAATATGGAAAGATTAACTCTAAATAGAAAAGAAACTACAGAAATGAGAAAACCATAATTGGAAATGCAATAACTACAGTGAATTGAAAGAGAATAAACGTGAAGATGTTAATAAATAAATAACATCAAAATCATAAAAGGTAGGAGAAAATAACATGGAAATATAGATTTTTTTTTCCTCTCTCTGTTCTTTTTTTCTTTATTCTTTTTAGGGTGCATTTGGGCCTACATGACTATCAGTCTAAACCAAACAGATACAGTAAGGAATTAGCATGCTTGAAAAAGAGGGTAACCACAAATCAAAAGTATACAATAGAGTCATAAAAAAACAAAAAGAAATGAAGGTAATACAAAAGAAAATTATCAAACCACAAAAAGAAGGAAAAGAAAGGAACAAAGAAGAAATGCCAAATCAACTGGAAAACAAAATTCAAAGCAGCTATAAACACACATCTATCTAAAATTACTATCAATGTCAAGGGACTGAACGCTCCAATCAAAAGACATAGAGTGGCAGGTTGGATAATGAAACAAAAGCCTACAATATGCTGCCTACAAGAGACCCACTTTAGAGTGAAGGACACACATAGATTGAAAGTGAGAGGATGGAAAAAGATACTTCATGCAAATGGAAATGACAAGAAACCAGGAATAGCAATACTCATATCAGACAAAGTATACTTTAAAACAAAGGCCACAAAGAGAGATAAGGAAACTTATATAATGATCAAAGGAGCAATGCAAGATAAAATATTACACTTGTTAACATGTATGCACCCAATATAGGAGCACCTAAATATATAAAACAAATACTAACAGACATAAAGGGAGAAACTGGTGGGAATACAATAAAAGTAGGAGACTTTAACACCCCACTAACATCATTGGACAGGTCTTCCAGACAGAAAATCAGTAAGACAATGGTGATACTAAATGACACAATAGAACAGTTGGACTGGGTTGATATTTTTAGGATGTTACATCTCAAAAAAACTGAATATACATCCTTTTCAAGTGCTCATGGACCATTCTCTAGGATAGACCACATACTCAGACACAAAAGAAGCTTCAGCAAATTTAAGAGGATAGAAATTATTTCAAGCGTCTTCTATGACCACAATGCAGTGAAACTAGAAATCAACCATAGAGAAACAAATGAGAAAAAAAATGACAGCATGGAAACTAAACAACATACTACTAAGAAACCAATGGGTCAAAGATGAAATCAAAGAAGGAACTGAAAAATACCTTGAGACAAATGACAATGAAAACACAACCATACAAAATCTATTGGATGCAGCAAAAGCAGCCCTAAGAAGGATGTTCACAGTGATTCAGGCCTTCCTCAGAAAAGAAGAACAATCTCAAACAAACTAACCTACGAACTAAAAGAATTAGAATAAGAAGAACAAACAAAACCCAAAGTCAGCAGAAGGAAGGAAATAATAAAGATCAGGGAGGAAATACCTAAAATAGAGATTTAAAAAACAATAGAACTAAAAGTCAAACCAAGAGCTCATTTTTTGAAAGAGTAAACAAAATTGATAAACCTTAGGCCAGGTTCATCAAGAAGAAAAGAGAGAGGACACAAATAAACAAAATAAGGAGAGAAAATGGAAAGATTACAACCAACACCACAAAAATGCAAAAAATCTAAGCAGCTCATATGACATAATAAGAAAAAAATAAACAACCCAATCCAAATATGGGCAGAAGACTTAAACAAGCAATTCTCCAAGGGAGAAACACAAATGATCAATAGGCACATGAAAAAATGCTCAATATCACTAATTATCAGAGAAATGCAAATCAAAACTACAATGAGGTAGCACCTCACATCAGCCAGAATGGCCATCATTCAAAAGTCCACAAATGGCAAATGTTGGAGAGGCTGTGGAGAAAGTGGAACCCTCCTACACTGCTGGTGGGAATGTAGTTTGGTGCAGCCACTGTGGAAAACAGTATGGAGATTCCTCAAAAGACTAGGAATAGACTTACCATATGACGCAGTCATCCTGCTCCTGGGCATATATCCAGAAGGAACCCTACTTCAAAAAGACACCTGCACCCCAATGTTCATAGCAGCACAATTTACAACAGCCAAGACATGGAAACAGCCTAAATGTCCATCAACAGATGAATGGATAAAGAAGAGATGGTATATTTATACAATGGAATACTATTCAGCCATAAAAACCAACAACATAATGCCATTTGCAGTAACATGGATGTCCCTGGAGAATGTTATTCTAAGTGAAGTAAGCCAGAAAGGGAAAGAAAAATACCATATGAGATCGCTCATATGTGGAACCTAAAAAAAAAAAAAAATGAACATAAATACAAAACAGAAACAGACTCAGACATAGAATACAAACTTGTGGTTGCCAAGGGGGTGAGAGGGTAGGAAGGGACAGACTGGGATTTCAAAATTTGTAAATACTTACAGGCATATGCAGAATAGATAAATAAGTTTATACTGTATAGCACAGGGAAATATATACAAGATCTTGTGGTAGCTCACAGTGAAAAAAAAGTGACAATGAATATATGTTTGTTCATGTATAACTGAAAAATTGTGCTCTACACTGGAATTTGACACAACATTGTAAAATGACTATAACTCAATAAAAAATGTAAAAATAAGAAATACAAAAAAATAAGAGAATACTATGAACATGGATATGGTAATAAATTGGACAACTTAGAAGAAATGGACAAGTTTCTAGAAATATACAGTGCACCAAAACTGAATCAAGAACAAATAGATCACTTGAACACACCAATCACTAGAAGTGAAATAGAATCAGCAATAAAAAAAAAAAAAAACCTCCCTGCCAACAAAAGTCCAGGACCCAACAGCTTCACTGGGGAACTCTATCAAACATACAAAGAAGAGCTTATTGCCAATCCTTTGATAAATGAGGCAAGAACAATGGAGTAAAGACAGTCTCTTCAGCAAATGGTGTTGGGAAAACTGGACAGCTGCATGTAAATCAACAAAGTTGGAGTATTCCCTCACACCATACACAAAAGTAAACTCAAAATTGCTTAAAGACTTAAACATTAAACAAGACACAGTAAATATCCTAGAAGAAAACATAGGCAAAACATTATCTGACATATATCTCAGCAATGTTCTCCTTCGGCAGTCTAACCAAGCAATAGAAACAAAAGCAAAAATAAACAAATAGGACCCAATTAAACTTATAAGTGTTTGCACAGCAAAGGATACCATAAACAAAACAAAATACAACCTACAGAATGGGAGAAAAAAATCTGCAAAATATGAGACTGACAAGGGCTTAATCTCCAGAATATATAAACAGCTCATACAACTTAATTTTAAAAAAGCAAACAACCCAATCCAAAAATGGGCAAAAGATCTAAATAAGCAATGCTCTAATTAAGACATGCAAATGGCTAATAGGCACATTAAAAAATGCTCAATATTGCTAATTATCAGAGAAATGCAAATCAAAACTACAATAAGGTATCACCTCACACCATTCAGAATGGCCATCATTCAGAAGTCCACAAATATCAAATTCTGGAGAGGGTGTGGAGAAAAGGGAACCCTCCTACACTGTTGTGGGAATGTAGTTTGGTGCAGCCATTATGGAAAACAATATGGTGATTCCTCAAAAGACCAAAAATTGATTTACCATATGAGCCAGCAATTCCACTCCTGGGCATATTTCCAGAGGGAACCTTAATTGAAAAAGACACATACATCCCAACATTTATGACAGCACTACTTACAATAGACAAGACATGGAAACAACCTAAATGCCCATCGACAGATGATTGGATGAAGACATAGTGGTATATGTATACAGTGGACTACTATTCAGCCATAAAAAAGAATAATATAATGCCATTTGCAGCAACACGGAAGGCCCTGGAGAATGTTATTCTAAGTAAAGTAAGCCCGAAAGAGAAAGAAAAATACCATATGATATCACTTATATGTGGAATCTAAAAAAACTAATTTACAACACAGAAAAAGACTTACAGACATAGAAATCAAACTTATGGTTATCTGGGGGTGAAGGGGGTGGGAAAGGATTAATTGGGAATTAGAGATTTGCAGATACTAACTAATATATATTAAAGAGCTAGATGACAAGTTCATACTGTATAGCACAGGGAACTATATTCAGTATCTTGTAGTAACTTATGGTGAAAAGAATATGAAAATGAAAAAAGTAATCTATCATTCAGTTGATTTGAAATTCCATGTTTATCGGATGTATATTTGGAATACTTGCATATGATTCAGGCTTCCTGTTTATCCCTCTACACACACACACAAACTATACATTCCTGTATCTGGCACTATTTCTTTGAAATTCTCTTAAAATAATAATATAACTCATTTGTTCCAAGTTAATTCTTCTTGAGGTACTCAAGTCTACAGAACTAAACTTGTCTTTATTAAGTGCCTACAGTGTGATTTGACAAATACCAATCATCAAGCATTCCGCATTCCCACCTGAAAATATCTTCCCCACCAATCTGCTATGGCTCCTCCCCAAAGACCTCTCTTTTGGTTATACCAAAGTTCCCAAATAAGTTCAAATTACTTTGGGAGGTTTATTTGTTTATTTGTTTGTTTGTTTTTAAATATAGATATCTGGACTCCACCTCAGTCGTACTGGAATCAGACCTGCCAGGGTAGGCTCTGGTACCGGTGATTTGGAGGTTTGGAAATCACTGGTTTCAAGAAAAAATTATCTCAAAAAGGCAAGAGTTAAAACCCATATGTATTATCTGGAGAGAATCTCTTTCAATCCTTTCTCCTAAACTGGAAACTGGTTTATTCAATTTGAGCTAATTATCACATTGGAATAGGCCATGAAGGAGGCTTGAGCCTTAAGAGAATAAACCATATAACTGGCTTAATTTGGGAGGGAAGAAAGGAACATAATGCAGTAATAATATCTGGACAGCATTAGGTTCTAGGCCAGGAATATGAATCCATAAACAAGGTTTCCCTTGCTTATGTTAGTCAGCATGCTCTTAGGTGATATTAAGCTGAAGTTTCTGTATTTTACTAATTATGTATTGATTTGTATGATTTTCCTCCATTTATGATAAGTGATACTAGTGATAGTGGTTTTCTATTTATAATAGTGATGCAAAATATCCTTTTAAATAAACATATTTACATTTTAAAAGATGAGTCAGTTTAAAGGAAAAAAATCACTTGACAGCGAGGGGATATAACAAAACTTTTGAATATGATTAGAAATAACTGATGTTGGCTAAACACTGACAATGAGATTCCTGGGGTAGATGCTCACAAGTCTAGCTGGGGAGGAATGCCAAAGGAACAACCAAAATGAACTTTGTCTATCTGGCAGCTTTGCTCAGGGTTAGAGCTCACATGAACTACATTGGTGTCTCTTAGGTTCCTCACCTCATATTGTGTCAGCTTTTACTGCATTTATTCAACCGGCAGCATGAATCAGCTAAACTGCACAATTTCAACTTTATAATATAAAGTGACCAGTCCAGCTACACTGCTGCCTAAGTCTGATACTCTGTTTATGATTTTAGGCTTCTCACTCAATCTAATTACAGATTAAGAAGAGAGTAGGAAAATCTAGTTATATGTCTTAGTATGATGATATTTGTGTTACTGTGTATCTTTTTGTAGAAGATTTTCTTCAAAAATGGAACAGTAACCCAAGATTTGGGCATCCAGAATCAGAGAAATGAAGATTCCTTACTCTTTGATCTTTAAGAAATAGGCCCACCTCTGTCCAGAAGGGAGGTTTGTAGGCCATTTATAATCAGGCCGATTCAAGCAATAACCCTTCCTTTGCAAGCACAAGTGTGCCTTCCAGTATGGGAGTAACTGAGGGCCATGATGGAGAAGATAGTGCACTGAGTGAAAAGAAGCACAAGGTATTTCCTCTCCTCTGCTCAGTGCTCAAACTAGAGCAGGGCAGCTACCACTCAACATGAAATGGCTATAAGAAGAGTGGGCACTTCATATTTGAGAAATGGATGCATCTGCTGGCCCAATCCTCCATGGAGAAAACAAAAGCATCCAAAATAAAAATACTCTCTTCCACTCCCTAATCTGACTCTCATGGGTGTGTTTCTTTAATAACCCATTTGCAGTTCTGTATCTACCTAAAGGGTGCTGTTTTATGGAAAGGTTGCTTTGTGGAAGTTTGATAGATTAAGCACCTAACCTGGACTCTAAAGTCACACAAACTCGGTTTGTATCCCTGGCTCCTCCACTTACTCACTGTATTGCTTGATATGGTTACTTTAAACTTCAATTTTCCCAGTTTTAATATGGGTATAACAATACTGATGTCACAGGTGGTTTATTGTGAGACTTAAAAGGACTGATTAATGTTTGTACAGAGCCTGGCACATCGTGAGTGCACAATAAATATCAATTTTATTATCTACTTATATATCGGTAGTAAGGCATATTTTTAAACAGCATTCTATTTCTCCTGGAAATACAGAATTATGGAAGATTGATACCATTTTCTCACAGCTAGATTATCTTGAGTTCTTAGAAACAGGTGAGCATTATTCAGGCTTTCCTAAAGTCAGTGACTGCACCCTTTTTGTAGGTATTTCTAAGTGCTTTTATCCTGTCCAAAAAGAAAAAAAAGGAATTAATCTAAGCCAAAGAAATAAGTTACTTTAACACATGCACCCCAACGTTCACAGCAGCACTATTTACAATAGCCAAGACATGGAAACAATACAGATGCCCATTGACAGATGACCAGATAAAGATGCTGTAGATAGATCGATCGATTGATCAATCGATTGATAGATGATGGAATACTACTCAGCTATAAAAAAGAATAAAATAATGCCATTTGCAGCAACATGGATGGACCTGGAGATTGTCATTCTAAATGAAGTAAGCCAGAAAGAGAAAGAAAAATACCACATGATAATGCTTATATGTGGAATCAAAAAAGAAAAGACACAAATGAACTTATTTACAAGACAGAAACAGACTCACAGACATAAAGAACAAACTTATGGTTACCAGGGGAGAAGGAAGGGGTGGAGGGATAAATTGGGAGTTTGAAATTGGCAGATATAAACTACTATATATAAAACGGATAAACAACAAGTTTATACTGTCTTGCACAGGGAACTATATTCAATATTTCATAGTAACCTATAATGAAAAAGAATATGAAAAGGAATATATGTATGTATATGTATGACTGAAACATTATGCTGTACACCAGAAATTGACACAACATTGTAAACTGACTATTATTCAATAAAAAAGTGCAAAAAAAATTAAAAAAAGAAGTGCCTTAAGCTGATTTCTGCAATGGGGAGGATTAAAAAGGGGGTAGGGAACTTTTATTTGAAAAGACCATGACCATTTAAGATCTTTAGCATTGTAAAATATATAAAACTTCTGAAGAATAAAATTTCCAGCAGAGCCAGGTTTTCTCTTTTCAATCATCTTTAAGAAAATATTTTTAAATGTATTATTATTCACTCAAACCCTGGTTTAGGAGCTGGGAGATCTGGATTACTAGAATCAGCATGCACTTACAGGACAAATCTGTCTCCATTATTTACTAGTTCTGTGATCTCATGCAAATTTTGGTTTTGCTGCTTTATGCTTCATTTTCCTCAACCCTAAAATACTCATAACATCTCTCAAGGCTTTTTGTTGGGGGGGGGCTTTTTTTTATAGAAGTCGAATGAGATAATGTGCATAATGTTCTTGGCACATATTAGGAACACAACAGAGGGTAACTATTAGTATTGTTTTAACTAACGTCCATCTTCCAAACACTTCTTTGCAGATAACCTGCATCTGAATCTTCTGGAGAGTTTATTTAAAATGAAGATTCCTGAGTTCTACCCTAAAACATCTGATCTGATAAGATTCCTAGAGTGAGGCCTAGGAATCTGTATTTAAACTAAGTGCTCCTCCCAGCTTTCCTTCTGGGTGTGAGATATAAAGGTTCTGTGAGGGGGAAGATCTGTACTTGGGGTATTTTTTTCTAGTGAGTCTGCAGGGAGAGAGGGGTCTTTGGGAAGCTGGCACTTTTCAGTCAAAGGGCTGAAAAGGAGAGCCCTTTCTACAAAGAGGTTAAGAGAGCAGGGGGTGTGTTAGTACTGAGGGCTCAGCAGAAAATGTTGAAAGGATGCAAAACAGTGCAGATGGAGATGGAAGTGGATTTATAACTGACCTCTATGGATATGAGAGTTTAGATGGGTGCAGGACCAGATGTGCTTGAAGCTTTTATGGTGACTGAAGAGGAAGGAAAAAAGAAGCAAGGACAGAGTTATCCAGGGGGAGGGCATAGCTTAGTTGTAGAGTGCATGCTTAGCATGTACACAGTCCTGGGTTCAATCCCCAGTACCTTCATTAAATAAATAAACTTAGTTATCTCCCCCAAGAAAAATTTTAAAAATTAAAAATTAAAAAAAAGGACAGACTCATCCTCTCTCTAAAGAGAAACTTGGTATAAAGTTGTTTGAAGTCAGCGAAAGTGCATAGTCAACTTAATCTATTTTAAACATTTTATTATTCACAGTTTAAATAATTAAATGACAAAGTATTTATTAAAATAGATTAATAATTGGAGATAAAGTGGGTACTTCTTCTCTAAATCCAGACCTTCTGTCTTCTCCCTGATATATTGCACTTAATTTAGTACAGGCAGATTACTTTCTGGTTGTTTTTGGCATGAGTTGGAAAACTGCCCTGTGCTTTCTAAACCAGACCATCTGAAACCTTTATGTTTGGATACATAAGGTGCTTGATCTTGTTTCATTAAGCAGGTTATTTTTATATTCCCCAAAAGCATAGAATGTAAAGAGAGATCTTTCACTGCTGCTATAATAGCTGGAAAAAAAGACATGACAGCAAATCTATGGAGTTCCTCTACTACTAATGTAGTTAACCAGGCATCAGTACATATTTTATTATAACTATGTTTAAAAATTTTCAATAATACTTCCAATTTCTAGAGTATATTTTACTGAAGGAAAATAACCTGAGTTAATTAAGTTAAGGAAATTTGTGGGAGGAACCAAATGCATCACTATGTACTTTTTTGAAGGAGAGAAACTGAGTTCTAGAGCAACTAGGTCTTCAATAACAATGCTAGTATAAACATGGCATTGTGCTGCTAGGAATGAAGCAAATTGTAATATTTCCTACTAGACTAAGGTGAATATACAAGATGTTCTCAAGGCTTTTAGGTTAAAAATATCTTCCATAAAAAGGGAACCCTCCTACACTGTTGGTGGGAATGTAAATTGGTGTAGCCAATATGGAAAGCAGTATGGAGGTTCCTTAAAAATTAAAAATAGACTTACCTTATGATACAGCAATCCCACTCCTAGGCATGTATCTGGGACATGGACATGGAAGTAACCTAAACGTCCAATGAGAGATGAATGGATAAAGAAGATATATATATATGGAATGGAATACTACTCAGCCATAAAATAGAATGAAATAATGCCATTTGCAACAACATGGATTGACCTAGAGATTATCATACTAAGTAGTGTAAGTCAGAAAGAGAAAGACAAATACTATATGATATCACTTAAATGTGGAATCTAAAGTATGATACAAATGAACTTATTTACCAAACCAAAACAGACTCACAGACATAGAAAACAAACTTATTGTTACCAAAGGAGAAAGAGAAGGGATAAATTAGGAGTTTGGGATTAACAGGTTCACACCACTATATATACATACCACTATGTATAAAAATAGATAAACAACAAGGACCTGCTGTATAACACAGGGAACTATATTCAGTATCTTGCTTTTTTTCCATTTGTGGGGGGGAGGTAATTAGGTTTATTTATTTATTTTAATGGAGGTACTGGAACCTGATGCATGCTAAGCATGTACTCTATCACTGAGCTATATCCTCCCCAAAATTTCTTGTAATAACCCATAATGGAAAAGAATCTGAAAAAAGAATATATATATATATAAAACTTAATTACTTTGCTGTACACCAGAACCTAACACAACATTGTAAATCAACTATACTTCAATAAAATTTTTTTAAAGTCTTCTACAGATGGTAAAGGATAAAAGGGCTTTCATCTTATGCTTTGTGTGCTTCGCTCTCTAATCTTTATTTTTAAGACCACTAACATTTTATAAATACAAACTTGTGGCTGACTTCCTAAAAAGTGTTGCTGGGGCCTCTACAATGGAACCAACATACCAATTTTGGCTTCTACATATCTTCACAAAATGACTGCAGATGAAATTACATACTCCCAGGATGCCTCTCTTCTTCTGAATTGTGAACTTCTGCAGGACAGGGACTATATCTTTTATATCTATAGCCTCAAGGTCTAGCACAGTGCCATGTCACACAGTAAATATTGTTGAATGAATGAATTGCTGATTACTTTTCACTTGTCTCTTCCCATCCTGCTAACCCCTTCCTCAGGGGCTACTGAAGAAAACATTAAAAACCCATTCATATCTTAAGTATTATTATGAGCTCCTAAAGGAGTGAACTTAGGCAAAATGGAAGTGCTAAGAAGCAGATACTGGTTTTCTAGTTAATTGATTTTGGCCAGTAATTCTTATTCAAAAAAAAATTTACAGCTACTTAGACATTAGAGGCAGTATCTAAACTAAATAGATATTTGGGAGGTGTCATGTTTTTAAGAAATAAAACCAGCTGAACTTCTTAAAGATAAAGGAGTTTGGACTCAAAATAGTAGATAAATCCACCAGAAAGAAAATGGAGTCATAAGCACATAGCAGCCATAAAGATAAGTTTTTAAAGATTAAAGTTTTAAAAAAAAACTTTTATCACATCATTTTTAAATGATTTCTTTTTAAAATTCAAACAACTTCCCATTGCTCTAAGAATAAGATCCCAAATCTCTAATTTGATCCATAAATTAATTCTTTGATTCACTCCTGAAATATTGATGAGTGTCTATTGTGTATTTTAGGCTTAGAAAATAGAGTGGTGATGGGGTAGGGCAAAGCCTCAGTTCCCATAGAACTTTACACAGGGGGTGGGCCAGTGGGAAGACTGACAGACTATAAACATAAAAATATAATTAATGAACAACATAAACAAATAGACAAGATAAATTCCAATGTGATGCGTGTTATGAAGAAAAAAAGATTTTCCAGAGAAAATGAGCTATTCTTTCATTTCCCAAGCTTCCATTTTCTCACCCCAGGGGACTTTTACAGGTTATTCCCTCTCTCAGGGCTCTTCCCTCATCTTCCTTCCCTCCCTAACCATCATTCTTCCTTCAGCTCAAGTCTCAGCTAAAAATGGCAACTTCTCTAGGTTAAATGTGCCTTTCATATACCCTTCCCACTGTACCCATATGTCTCCTTTGTAATGTTCATTACATTTATAAGCATTTGTTCAATGTCTGTCTTGCCACAAAGGCAGGATCTTCTTGTCTGTGGTTTACTGATCTATTCCCCGCCACCAGCTGGGAATATAGTAGATGATCCATCAATAGTAGATCATCATATAGTAGATGATCAATACACTTTATTGATTAATGAACAGAAGGAAAATTGGGAAATTCTTTTCTTTTTTTCCTGTTAAGGGTCACTTCACCAGGAAGAGATAAAAATCATCTGAACATGACACATATGTAAAAAAACACATGGGAGAGAAATGCAATTAGGCTAAAGGGAAACTGAATGAGAATTATTCAGTGGTTGCTTCCTTGGGTTTTAGGGTGAAACTGAAAGCCATCATGGGATAAATTGTTTTGAGAAGAAGTCATTTCCTAGATATCAGAAGTAAGCAGCTCCTTGCTTATAAAAGAACACGGAAGAATACATGGGAGAAAGAGAGGAAGAAATGAATGGAAGGAAGGAAGGAAGGAAGGAAGGAAGGAAGGAAGGAAGGAAGGAAGGAAGAAACAAAGAAACAAAGAAACAAAGAAAGAAAGAAAGAAAGAAAGAAAGAAAGAAAGAAAGAAAGAAAGAAAAGAAGAGAAAAGAAAAGAAAAGAAGGAAGGAAAGAAAGAAAGAAAGGAGGGATACTTGAATGAAGCACGGAAGGAATAAGTACATAGGGAGATACTTGTTCTTTTGAAATAAAAATGGCCCCTCCTCTCAATACCAAATAATACATTCACATTGTAAATATTCAAGACAACACAGAAAAAGGTAAAGCAGAAAGTCAAAATGTGTAATAATCCTTTCACATTTTATTTGCATGTATATGCATTTAGACTTTTTTCTATGTGTATTTACATATATCTTTCTAATATAAAAATAGAATACATACTATTTTATAAATTTTTTTTCATTAAAAAACATATTTCCAGATCTAGCTACTCGTTTTTAATGGCTATGTATAAGTCTACTATATGGATGTACTGTCAAGTATCTAATTATTGTTGAATAGTTCTTTCTTATTTTTCAGTATTTCAGTATTATACACCTCACTATGATTAACATCTTTGTACATTTATTACATATAGCCTTGCAAACTTGGAAGTACAGTTTCTGTTGAATGCCTATCATTGTCTTTGTGTATATGTTATTTTTATTTTTAACACCTTTTTGTGATATAATTTCTGTAAACTACACATATTTCAGATATACAATTTGATGAATTTTTGATAGATGCATACACCTATGAAACCACCACCACAATCAAGATAGCTAACATTTCCATTTTTGCACTATGGTGAAGTCCAAAAATTGTAGTTGAACCGTTTTAAGTTGGGGATCATCTATAGTGGTATCAGCCATACCTGCTTATTCAATGTTTATCACATATTTTGCCAATTTGTCATTTCTCTTTTATCTTGGGAGGGTAATTTTTAATGGAGGTACTGGGGGTTGAACCCAGGACCTTGTGCATGTTAGGCATGCACTCTGCTGCTGAGCTATACCTTCCCCCGTCATTTTTCTTTTAATTTTATTATAAATCAGTACTACCTCTGTACTGTCATATGTCATGTTGAAATTTTTTTCAGTTTTTCATTTGTCTTTTAAGTTTACTAACCCTATGTTTTGACATTCAGAAGCTTTACTTTTATTTATGAAGTTGTATTTAACAGTAATTCCTTTTATAGATTTTGTGTCATGTTTAGTAAGTCCTTCCACATCCCTAAGGCTATGGATATATTCACTTACATTTTCTTTTACGATTTTATATTTTACATTAAGCCACACTTGCCTCAAGAATATGTGAAGGCGTGGGTAATGTTATTGCCATAATCTTAACAGGCTTAATAGCAATTGCAGGCCACTGAAGAATTCATTTTACACATTCTAGGTAAAAGTTCTAGTATATGATTATGTAATAAAAGACAAAACTGAGTAGAGACATAGCATCTAAATCATATTTCCATATTGTCAAAAATGACAATATCAAGCATCATGTGAAGTTGAGCAGGGAAGTCTGAGGGATATTGCTGTAACTTCCTGGAGTGAAATACACTTATACCCCAGGCTGATGAAGTGGCCATCATGCTGAGGCCGGAACGCTCTCAAAAAATATTTGAGAGCCTATTATGAGCTCGCTGGGGATAAAACAGTGACCAAAACAAAGAGGTTTACTGCTCTTAAGGGGTGGGATAAAACAAATAAATAACATATTCAGATTAAGTGCTTTAAAGAAAATGAAGCAGGTAAGGGGATGGGGAAGTTGTAATTTTCGATAGGGTGGTTAGGGAAGTGTTCTCTGGGGAGATGACAATTGAGGAGAGACTTGGATGATGAGAGCAAAGATGTGAAGGGAAAAATTCCAGCCTATGTAAAGTTGTAGAGGTGGGAACAAGTTTAGTCTGCTGGAAGAATAGTGAGAAACCCAGTGTAGCTGGAGTGTTACCTGAAAACACAGAAAACAGAAACATGGGGAAAGAAACAAGGAAACATCCTGAAACGTGGGTCCAATTGTTTTTCTTTAACTGTGAAAACAGGAGGTGCATGCCGGGGAACTGATTCCCTACCTTCCTTCAGGCATTACCATCTAAGAAAGGTCTTCCCTAACCGCCCTGAAATTCCAATGTTATCAGATTTTCCCACCCTTTTATAATCACCGCCCCTTTTCAACTATTTCAGAATTACCATCTCAGAGAGGCCATCTCTGACCACGTTTTAAAATTGCAATTCTCGTTCGCCCCCACTGGGCGCTCTCCCACCCACCTTCCCCCGCTTTACTTTCTCCCCTAGCATTTATCATTAAATATATATATAATATATACGTATATATATACATATAAATTATTGTCCCTCCCCCAAATAGAATATAAATACTCCTGAGAACTGAGATTTTGGTCTGCTTTAATTTCCGCTGTGTCTCCAACACTATAACAGTGCTTGAGAGACAGCTGGCGCTCGATAAATACATTCTGAATAAAGGTAAGATGCTATATTAACTGGTCTGGACTAACTGTGAATCGATGTCAGGTTAGATTAACACCGCATTCCTCACTCTCTGAAAAACGCTTCCAGCAGTCAGATGATGACGTCCTCCAGCTTTCAAAATGGGAAAGCGAAGGTTCCCACAATTCTCAGAACGCGAATTTCTCTCCACAATTCAAAATGGCGGAGGAAGGTGGGGCCTGTCACATGGTGGGCGTCACAGCAGCTCGCCTTTTCCAGACCGCGGCCCGCCTTGCCGCGTCGTCAGGGGCCTCCTCCCCTTCCCACCGAGCCTTTTCGAAGAATCGCCTGGGATTGGCTAATAGGCTGGGAGTGGGCCTGCGGGGCTGGGACACAGCATCATCACTTCCTGTTGTGGGCAGTCGTTTCCTGTCGCTGCTTGGTAACAATGGGGAAGATAATGGCTGCCTGAGCAACGTCTCCGAGCAGGCGCTGGGCTAGAGGCGGGTCTCAACTAGCGACTCACCGGAGGCGGGCTTGAGAGCAGCGGCAAGGGAGGCCCGCAGGAGCCCCGGCGGCGGCGGCGGCGGCGGCCGAACCGACCGAGTCGGATCCCGACACTAAAACCGAGTAAGTGAAGCCTTGGGAATCCTCCGAGAAATGGATGGAGAGCAAGAGGAAGACAGGGGAGTCGCGGCTGCTGCATTCTCTCAAAATGGCCTGAGTGGCCCATCGTGGCGGAGGCTCAGCGCCGCCTCTGGACCCCAGGCGCCGGTTGCTGCGGGGGGCTCCGTGGCGTAGTTGCCGCTGCCATTTTAGTTGGGTGTATAGTCGACAGGCTCTTTGAAGAAGGGGAAGGAGGTGGGTAGTACTTCCTCTCTGTAGCCGCGCGAGCCGCAGTCGGGGCCCTCCGGAACCTTAAGAATTTGGAGGAGGCGATTTCCCAGTGTCGGCCTTAGGCGTGAGAATCTTTGATCGTCTCAGGTTTTTCTCTCCTCGGTTCTCTGGAGACTTCCCTCTCTTCCTCCTCCCCCACCCCTCTTTTACACGGCGGGCTTGGGTTTAGGAAATGGTGTAGGGGGTGGGAATCAGGCTGCTCTAAGTTAGATGCTGGAACTCTTGGGCCTTTAGATTTCCCAGGATTTGCAAAACCCTGTTTTGAGCCCTTCTGCTGGGCACTATCAATTAGGCGCCCCCTGGGGCCACGATGACATCTTCCCTGAGGATCTGAGGCAAATGTGGTTTACTCTCCTGCTCGAATAACCCTGGTGTATTCTTTGCCAGATACCACTGTAAGAATCCCCGCCAAAAGGGAGGGAAAAGCCGTTGCGTGTTTGTTGTTTTTCCCTGGGTGAGGGTGGGAATTGGGCCAAATGATTTTGAAGTTAATTTCCGTTCAATCCGCGGACAACCCAACCCCTCCCCCCCTCAAAAAAAAAAAAAAAAGCCTAAGGGTCTCGGCTTCTGCGGGCGGTACCTGCCACGTACGCCATAGCTTTAGTAACTAGTATTAACCGGTTGGGCTTCTGCTTCCTGAATACTCAGTCCCTTTTTCCCTTATGCTGATTAATTTCAAGATGGAGGAGACAGCCACGTTCCTTCCCTAGACAGTTTCACCATACTTATTCCACAGGTTAGTCCGGGAATCTGAGGCCTAGCAGGCTTGTTATTTAGGTCACTCTTTCGTTTTGGGGCAAGAGGGAGCGTTTATATCAGGTTGTCATCCACTATTTGCAAGGCCCCACAGTAATTTTTTGCTAGAAATAAGGAGCCCGCATTTCCTGAATCAGAATTAACCGCAGTGCCTTTGGATGATTGAAGGGACGAAGAAATACACATATTACTACTAATCATTTCTTTGATTCTTCGTGATTAAAGATGAAATACTCGTATCATCCCATCAGGTACATTATGTCCATCCTGGATGACTTGAGAGCAGACAGGCACAGTTATCACTCCCCCAAAATCAAGTTTTGTAAATTGTAAAAATAAAGTACCCGGGAAGACCAGTCTAAATATTTTTAAAATTTGATTTTAGGATACGCTTACTGAAGAATTTTTCATTCTTTAGCCTAAGATGTCCTGATGATTTTTAATACTTTAGTTCCTGCCTAAGGCTAGTGTAATGTGCCAGATAAGTTCTTGAAAGTAACTATAAGAATCTGAAAATCATTACTAGTCTGATTAGAAAAGGCCTATTTTAAGTAAGTTTACATTAAAAAGTAGATTGGCTCTCAGCCTTTAAAGGAAAGCTTATATCTAACATATGAGATTCCTTGTTCCCTCTGACCTACTCAGTCTCCCCAAATATACTAATGTTGAATTAGGTTGGGTTATGGTGTGTGTGTGTGTATATGTAGTATGTGTGTCTAAAATATATAGGATATGTACTTTTTAGGATGTCTATTTCAAAGAAAATGTTTATCTTATTAAAGAGGAAGAATAATGGATTCTTTTTTTTTCTAGAGCAGAGAGTGAAGAAAACTAAAATCCAGTTTATTGTATTACAATACTATGTCATAACAGTCAGGTAATTTATCTTTTGTTGCGTCTCCTGATGATTTATGTGTAGAATGCATGTTTTAAAATATTTATTGTTTCGCAGGCCCTGTACTTGGATGGCCTTATTTAATATGTAGTAGTTGGTGTTGGGCATTCTTCAAGATCAGAATGGGTGTTTTTCACTGGGAGTTCTAAGAGTAGTGTTTCTGAGTAGCTGGAACTAATTAGGGCTTTATCTTGAATTTTCTTGTTTTAAAATGATGTCTGAAGTTTACCAGTACCTGTATAGAACAGAAAGAACAAAATAGAAATTTGCTACCTTAAATCATCTTTGGGATGGGATGGGTATAAGTAATGTTTAAATGTTTATTGAATAACTAAATGAAATATAAGTAGACTCTATTACAGGAATATAATCTTACATTATTTTTGTGGTGTTCAGTTTTTTCCTTCAAGATCCGAAAGGTCATAATTAATATATAATACTCAAATTGGCATTAACTCCTTTCCATTATCATCATTAAGGTAACCACAGAATTTATTACCCTAGCCAGGATGCTTTTAAGGGCAAAAGGAACATTATTAATAATTATGCCTGGACAACAGGTGCAAACCTAGATTGTCCCAGGCAAACTGGGATGGGTAGTTAGCCTAAATTCATAACTAATTTGTATTGAATACTTATGTGCTAGGTCCTGTGCTTCGCATGCATAATATTGTAATACTTAGAGCAAAACCTAGTGAGGATGTTAACTGTTTTACAGAGGTAACTGAGACTCAGAGGAGAGATTAGGTAATTTGTCCTCAATTAAATAGCTAATAAGTGGTAGAGCCTCCATTTTAACCCATCTGTCTGATGCCAGAGTCGCTAAACTTTTATGCCTCTAGACTTAATTGCTATCTAAATTAGATCAGAAATGCAAAGAAAATGAAAGGTTGTAATTAAAAAGTCTATGGGTTATGTTGCATCAAAAACTTTTGTTAATACTTAAAGGAGATTGGCTTTATGAAGCAGGTGAGACTTAAGAATTACACCTCCCCTTTTTTCTGTGTCACGGTTCCTATTCCAGCTGTTACTGCTTGTGATATAATTTGATAATTTAAAATCAGATATGGTTTTAAGAAATAGCTTAATAATGAAATGGTATATAGAAATGTTAGGCTGGTTGGATATATTCTTTCAGGTTAGTGAACACATAGTGAGGCCTTAAATAATGCAGTAGATCAAATGGGACATCTGTGTTTATGGACTTACAATGTCTATATTACTTTTTCCATAGCTCTAGCGGATTGGGAAATAGAGCAAATCACTCACCAGCCTCCGTTCCCTTGGTTTTACCATAGAGTGGATAACAAATTAGAAAGTGAAAAGTCCTCTGTCAAACGCAGACCAATGAGGTGCTAGAATTTTTGGCCACTGCCTACGATGGGGACATGGTTTTCTTTTGTAAGTCTAATTCCTTAACATATCTGTGTAACACAGAGATTTCCAAAACCTTTATGGCCCATTGATTTCAAATGGTATCCAGTTTACATAATCCTTTGACATTTTGATAACCAGTGTAAAAAAAACAGTAATACTTCTGTGTCTATTTTTTTCCTTCATTATTTTTTTCAACCTTGAGTATGGAGGTTCCCAGATAAACAAGCAGTTCACTTTTTACTTTCATAAATTAAGTTTTTTTAGGTATAAAAATCTTGGCAGTTTTGAACAGTTTGAGAATATATTTGTGAACTTGTGGTTTTGCTCTTGAAATATATACTTGATATTTTTGTTGTAGATGTTCTCATATTTCAGTGCTTCAACCCAAGGTTTTAATTTCATTAGATATAATACCACCTACATATCTGTGAGACAAATATCTGTAGACAGTGTGTGGTGTGTATCTAGATTCGTGGACCTCTTGCAATAATTTCACAACTGCAGGTTGACCTGCTATTATGGTATTTGCATGGTGACGAACGTGATACTTTCTTTGGGATAAAGGGAATATTTGTGTTCTGTGTTTTTAATTTTTGCTGGAATGAAAAATGCTCTTCTTGCTCTCCGCTTGACTGTATAAAGGAAGGATTTAACTCTTAATTACAATTTTTGTTTTTTTATTGACCAAAGTTCCTGTTAGTGTCAGTTATATCTAAGGTGACTATATAATTTGTCCAAACTGGGGGACTTTTAAGAGTGAAAGAGGGCCATGTTGTTAATAATTGCTACAGGACAACAGTTGTAGACTGTGATACTCTTTTGGACAAATCGGGGATATATGGTCACCTTTATCATGATTTCTGTGTAAAACACTGGTTCAGGAAGCACAGTAGTCAACATGTTTAGTTCTGTAACACATAATTGTTTTCCTCAAGTAATATAACAGTCATTTGTGTAGATAATTTCTTTTTTGGTCAAGTGATTTTAATTGTAAAAATGGCTTCACTCTTTTTTAAATAGTTAATTTTTGGTGGAAAACTTATATCCTAAAATACAGTACTTTATTTACCAATTAACACCAAAATTGCCAGTAATCAGTGATTTTACATTAATAACTTAAAAAAACACATGAACCTTTTGGGTTTTTGAGTCATTTTTTTTGACTTCTTGGGAATAATGAGAAGTCAGAACTGAGTTAGTGTGGATAAGACCAAATTCTAATTTAGTGATGTAGCTTGATAATAAAAAAACATAAAATGGGAAATCGAAGATTGAATTCATTGTCTAAGGTACTTTAGTGAATTGAAATGTCATCATAATGGTTTCCTTTTTTTACTGACTGAATTCTGTGAATTGGCAGCATTTGGCTTGGTCTCCATCCTTTCTTTTGTTGACATTCTTAATAATCTTTCGATTTAACTGTTTTAGAAGGTTATAGTAGTCAAAATTGTTTGTGAGCAGAGATTAGACACATGAGGGACATTTCTGAATCCTTTTCGTTTTTTCTGCTGTCCTTTTCAAGTGGTAAAGATAGAAAAATGTGAGCAATGCTAGTAAGCTAACATCAACATTGCCATCTCGTATTGCTATAGTAGTATCAGCAGTGGTGGAAGCCTTGGTAGCATCCTCTGATAGGCCAATAATGGAAGTAATCAACAAATTGTGTGGGTGGTGAGAAGCATCATGCAATAAATAAAGACAGTGAAACATCAACCCTGCTGTGTTTTTTAAAGAGGAATGCTTTATATTTCTTTAAAAAAAAATAAGATAGTTACAAAAAGGGAGAAGTGTATGAGTGAAATAACAAAAGCACAGCTTCTCAGCTTACATGTTAGTTATTCGTGTTGTTTCTTAAGCCTTATTTTTCTGATTTAATATTGTAATGTAACATGGGTTATATCTTATTCATAGTCATAGATTCATAGAACTGTAAAGGTACCTTGTGGATAGTTTAATCCAACACTCTAATATTGATGGAGATCTTGAGGCACAAGATGTTAAATAAATTGGCCAAATTTACATAGCTAGTTAACGTTACACTCAAGTCTAGAACCCAGTAACTTCTCTTTTTCCCTTTTCACAGAGCTGAATTACACTCTGCTACTCATAGAATAAAAAAGTAATCTGATAATCAGGCTTTTATTTGTAACAAATGCTGAAAAATTTTAGTTAAACATTCTATATATGAAGAATTCCCAACACTTTTGGTAACTACATATGCAATGGTACTTCATATCCTGACCTCAAATCCAGCAGTTCTTTTGTTATTCGACTCTTAAAAAACCTGTATTAAGTATTTTTCATTTTGGTGATGGTATCATCAAGCTGACATTTTCTTTACTGACAAGGCTTTCATGTCATTAATTCTCATCTACTCTGTGAGATTCCTAATGAAGAACCTCTGTTGGAAATACGATCGATGTGTTCCCTTTCCTTTGCAGAATGACACATATTTATGTTGATACCCATGATTTTTTTTTTTAATTGGTGTCTTCTGCTTTGGAACACTCTTGAGTTTGGAGCTTGTATGAACACACTGAGAAGGTGACAATGCTCAAGATACTTTAGTAGTTGTTTGATAGTAGGTTACCTTGATTCCTCCCTCCCACTATACCGTTCCATTTTTAAAAAGGAGTTATTTCTTCCAGACTTAATAGATGTGGCTTATTTTAAAAATGATATTCACACAAGCATTTGCATTTCAGAATTCAGTTTTTAAGTTGTTAACTCTATATTTTGGTGGCTTAAGTCTTCTCAGTTGGATACTATGATGCAGTATGTCTGTTGAATATGCATGCTTATACTTAGCACCAGGTCTCCTGACCAGCTAGTACTGAACAATATGTTTTAAGGGAATTTTTACCCTAACATCAAAACAAAATTACATTTTTTAAAGATTCGTGTACATGGATTAGGAAAATTAGATGAAATACTTTCAGCAGTGGTCAGGAACATAGTAATTTGCATAATTTATATTAACGTATGATAGGAGATTTGGAGATCTCTAAAAATGCTTGAAAATTCTCAAGGTGAATAAATTCTGTTTTAACTTCCCTAATTAAAGAATAAATCTTAGGTTTGATTTTCTTGCTAACTTTTCCTCCCCGGAATTCAATTTACCTGACAGTCATACATTTATTGATCAAATGAGTAGGTTTTGAAATGACTGGGCAAAATTTCAAAGTTGGCTGCTTGTTTCCAAGAATGGATTTGGATGTATTGGCACACAGTACTCTGAAAGAAATAAGGTTAATAAAATATGCTATTTATCTGAGGGGGCAACTGTATTTAAAACAAAAATACCTAAAGTTGACTTATTTAAAACTAAGCCCTACTGGGTTCATACTGCTTATAAAAGGTGTTTTGTTATTTTGGAAGTTTTCATACCAGAAGTGAATGTGGTATAAAAAGCTCATAGTGAGGTTGGATATTTTAGACATGGCTGTTGGGATTGAAGGAATGTATTTTTTTTTAGAAAGTATATAGTCTTGGGATATGCTGAGAGGCAGTTGTCCATTCAGTGAAAAGTTGACTGAATTTGGTATCAGGCGACCTGGCTTTAATTACTGGTTCGAAACACTTACTAGCCACATGGTCTTTGGTAAATCACTTCCTTTCTCTGTGCTTCTGATTCTTATCTGTAAAATACAGTTGGTAATTCCTCCTTCATAGGATTGTTGTAAGGATTTAATGAAATATAGGTAGAAGGGCTGTATAAATAGGGTAGTGTGTATTATGACTGAGGAGAGACCTCGGTGATTTAAGAACAATTACATATTTGTTCTCTTAAATTGTTTTATTGTTAAATTTTCCATAGAAATATTTAAGTTTAAAAGTGACTGATGCTAACTGTGTACTCAATCTGAAATTTCTGACTTGGGCACATGAATATTATAACTGAGTATACGGTAACTAAATAAAAAGATTTAAGATCTTCTCTTTTATGATGATAGAAGGAGATCAGTGGGGTGTGGGAATTCTTTTTTTTTTTTTCTATTAACGTAAGTTAAACTGGAAATGTACCACAGTTTTGTTCACCAAAGAGTAGAATCTAGAGTCCCATTTTGTTAATGTAATTCTTCACTAATCTTTTCACACCAAAATGAGGAGAGATCTGTATTTGATTGTATGGACCATGGTCTCCTAACATCTTTGGTATGCTTTAATCTTTAAAAAGTTTGTTTTTATTTACCAAACGATAGTGACATTACATCTACCAAGGTTGAACTTCTGGTTTAGATTTATTACCCCCCTTTTTTTTTTTATCATTTTACAGCACTTAGGTAGTGAAGGGACTGCTTAAAATGAGACCAGGCTCATTGGGTGTGTGTAAGATGATTTTACAAAGCATTTGAGGGCATTGGTTACATTCAAGATTTCCTTTTCTTTCAAAGTGTAATCACCTCTAGTCCAGGGGGCCTTGGCAGGTATTACAGTCATAAGTCACTCCCTAAATGTCCGTAGAGGGTAGAGATGTCTTACCTTAAGTGCTGAAATTTCTTGACCCCTACTCCCAGCCCAGGGGAAATGCAGAATAAAGCAGAAAGAATGGAGGCTTTGGGCAAAAGTAGGGAAGCAAATCAGATTTTTCTCTCCCTGTGCCCTAATCAACTATAAGAAACAAACTGCTTTCTAAATGGAAGCCTATACCTTAGCAAAAACATTGTGTGTTCTGTTTAATGAAGCCTTGCTGGTTTAGGTGCGATTTTGAGATATACTGCAGGATGTCATGTGGGGAAAATATTTTTGTTGATCTTCTCTGGTGTAGGTAGGGGGAAAGGAGAGCAGCAAATTATTATGGAAGTAATAGTAGTTTGGATTTGTTCACATATTGCTTTGTGTGTCTCATTGTTAAAACTCTGAATTAAAAAATAAAATAAAACCAAAATAAAAATCCCTCTTGAATAGAATAAACTAACCTGTACACTCATCAGGTAGGAGCTATTTAGGATTCAGCAATTACTAAAATCACACTGTTGGGAGGGTTTTGAATAGAGGTATAGTGTTTTGTTTTTAGTTTCCATGTAGGAAATGTTAAAAATTCTATAAGTTTGAGAGTGAATCTTGAAGATTGGTGAGCATAAGAAAGAATCCTGTATCCTATGTATATTTGTAGAGTATTCACCATTATTATTTTATTTTTGGAAAATATAAAGGGGATATATAAAGAGTGGGTTTATAGAGCATGAACAATTTATAGAGCATGAACAATGCCTTTTCTTTTCATACATTGTTTAAAGCTCTTTCCATACATGGAGTTTTCTCTACCTTACAAATGTTCTTTAAAGCTGCACTGTCCAGTATGGTCGCCTCTAAGCACAGCACAGTGGCTACTGACACTTGAAATATTGCTAATGTAACTGTGGAACTGAAGTTTTAATTTTCTTTAATTGCAATTAAGTTAAATGAAAAACTGAAGCAGTGTAAAAATTTTCCATTAAACACAACTTTGTTGTTTCATTAGGACTACATTTCACTTTAACCATTGAAATTTTAGCATCCAGCTTGAGATGTGCTGTGAACTTCACACCAGATTTCTAAGACAGTATTAAAAAATGAATGTAAAACATCTCAAATTTTTCACATTGATAACATGTTGAAATGATATTCGATTATGTTCGATAAATGAAAAATATTAGTGAAATAAAAATTTCAAAAATAAAAACACCGTGTAAGGCAGAAAGTGACACTAGTGGCACGGACAAATGCTGTGTTCAGAGATGGATGAAAAAAATTGTTTGCAAGATAGTAATAGCTTCTTAAGTGGTAAGATTTCATTGAACCTTTGATGAAGGAGTAGCATTAGTAGAAGTGAAGGTAGTTAAGCATAAGATTTATTGGAGGGCTATGATGAGGCAGCATAAGTAGATTGGTCTTGTCAAGAAAGTTTGGTAACAAAATTGTATCACTGAAATATGTGGCTCAGTATGACCCTAGCCCCAGAATAGAAAACCAAGGGACTATCCATCCTTAATGACATTTTAGTCCAAAAGGTCCTTTAAAATCAGTCTGTTCAAACTCCCACCTAATAAGGAGTCCTGTCTTTAATATCTAACCTTTGCTTGAATATTTCCAGAGATGGGTAGTATGCTTGCTTCAGGAGGGTGGTTGCATCCATTTTTGGACAGTCTTGTTTGTTAGACTATTATGAGAATTATCTGCTTCCATATTTCTTCAACTATTGGCCCTAGTTTGACCCTATGATTTTGTTCTCTTTCATGTTACAACTCCAAATATTTGAAGATAGTAATCATGCCCATTTTTAGTTTTGTCTTCTGTCTGGACATCTCCAAGTAATTCAGCCATTTCTTTTATGGTATTCCCTGGCTTCTCACCATCTTGGTCACTCCTGTGTTGACTTGTGTTTGGCAATGTTGTTTTAGAGGTATTTTAAATGTTTCAAATACTCCACTCATAGTCTGAACAGCAGGTTGCAGTATTTGAACATTGTAGTCTAGGAAAGCACCATGTGACTCTTCGGTTTCTTAGCAGCCAGGTCAAACAGGCTTTTTATTGAGCTTTTGTTAACTAAACATTTCAGGTCTTTTTCATGTGAACTTCCAAGACAGGTTTTTCCTCTGTACTCTTACTATGTGTTACTTCAGCTTGATAACCCTTAATAAAGTGTTTTAAGATAGCACATTTACCATCATTTTGTTTGATTTCAGCTCATCCTCACAGCCCACTGAGAATTCAGAATATTCTTTATCACATATCGTCATTACTAACTCCCACTTTTGCGTTGTCTATTATAGATTTGGTTAGCGTGTCTTTGACATGGCTCTTTTTAAAATGCTGAAGACAGGGTGGTTTGCAAGTTAACATTGCTCTGTAATCTTTGAGGGTCACTGTTAAACTGTATTGTCTTCAAGCTCCTTGCTACTCAAACTGATTCTAGAATCAGCAGCATCAGCATCACTAACATCACTGATTTAAAATGCAGGCTCTCAGGCCCCATCCCCAAACTACTGAATCAGAATCTGTATTTTTACAGGATTTTCAGTGATTGTTTTGTATGGTGAAGTTTGAGAAGCACTGATCTAGCCCACATTTCTCTATAGCAATAGGATGTGAAACCTTCTTAGATTCTGTACAGTAACCGAGCCAGACCAGTCAGCAGTATTATCCTGATGTCCCTATCAAAGAGATTCTCAGTCCTGACTGCCCAATAGAATTAATTACCTGTGAAATTTTTAAAATATAGCTGTCTGGCCAGCCCCAGAGAGCTTCCCAGGTGATTTTTTTTTAAACCCTTGGCTCCCCACCACCAGTGGCCAGAGGGCTGGAGCTCCCCAGGTGCTTTTAATGTGAGAACCTTGTAAAGCAAGTTCTATGTGAAAGAAAAATATATAAAGGAAATGAGGTGAATTTGGCAGTGAGCCCTACTTCTGGTGAACATATTTCTTCTACATGTTTGCAGTGTATCTGATAGTCTATTGCAGAATTTTTTCCTAGGTTTATTGTCAGATTTTGCTATGCTGTAGTTTACAGACATCATTTTTCTTTGAAGATTAGATCATTTTAAAATCTGGTATTTTAGCACCTATCCTGTTCTCTGTGATTTCTCAGAGATTATCATTGGAAGTTTTGCACTTTGGGCTCTTGATTCTCTCTTTGAGAAATTTGTTTCTTCCACTACTCCCAGTTTGGAAGGTGAATCTCCTTGTTGAATAAAATAGAAGTTGAGTATCTCTACCTACCGTCTTCTGTTTATATACCTACTCCCCCACATGCTTAGTACAAGACCCCTTTCTTGTTTCAGATTTTGTGTTTCAAAGCCATTTTAAAAATCTTTCCCATATTTTTCCAAGTTTCTGTTCCTCGCAGGCTTTAACTTCCTTGACACTTATTCTTAAGACTTGTGCCATTCTTCTAACAGTCCTTGGTATGTGAGTTCTCTGTTACCTTTGGTTTATGGCCTTCAAGTGTCAGAACTTATCAGAAAGATGTTTTTTTTCCTTCTTTGAAAGATTAATATTTTTAAAGCCTTTCAATGCTAATGAGTTGTACTTTTTTTATAAATTATTTTCTGAACTATTTTCTGATCCTTCACAAGTGGACTTTGTCATGACTTTCATGTTATCCATGTTCAAAGTATTAACTGCTTAATATTAGCCAAATGTTACTGGTGATTTTATTTGGTTTGAGGAATTATGGCTAAACTTTTTCCTTTGTGCTTTTCTGTATTTTTTAAATTAATCACTTACTATTACCATTACCAACACTAAATCGTATAACTTAGGTACATATGGAAAAATTTGGCTTCCTTTTTTGGTTTTCTTTTGCCTGGCCCATATAACTTTTATGGGTGTTTTATTTAAGCTGTGGACTTCGGTCTTCTTAAAGTTGCAAGTTATTATAAAAACAACATCTTTCAGAAATTTCTATAAAGAAATCATAGTTAGGAGATTAAGAAACTCCCAAGGGAACCCTCCTATAGTGCTGGTGGGAACACAGTTTGGTGCAGCCACTGTGGAAAACAGTATGGACATTCCTCAAAAGACTAGGAATAGACTTACCATATGACCCAGTAATCCCACTCCTGGGCATATATCCAGAATGAACCCTACTTCAAAAAGACACCTGCACCCCAATGTTCATAGCAGCACTATTTACAATAGCCAAGACATGGAAACAGCCTAAATGTCCATCGACAGATGACTAGATAAAGAAGCTGTGGTATATTTATACAATGGAATACTCTTCAGCCATAAAAAACAACATAATGCCATTTGCAGCAACATAGATGTCCCTGGAGAATGTCATTCTAAGTGAAGTAAGCCAGAAAGAGAAAGAAAAATACAGTATGAGATCGCTCATATGTGGAATCTGAAAAAAAAAAAAAGAACATAAATACAAAACAGACTCAGACATAGAATACAAACTCGTGGTTGCCAAGGGGTCAGGGGGTAGGAAGGGACAGACTGGGATTTCAAAATTTGTAGATACTGACAGGCATATGCAGAATAGATAAACAAGATTATACTGTATAGCACAGGAAAATATATACAAGATCTTGTGGTAGCTCACAGCACAAAAAAAGTGACAATGAATATATTTATGTTCATGTATAACTGAAAAATTGTGCTCTACACTGGAATTTGACACAACATTGTAAAATGACTATAACTCAATAAAAATGTTAAATAAAATTTAAAAAAAGCAAAGGAGATCAAATGTTTAAAAAAAAAAAACCTCTTTCCCAAAATATTAAGGTCTCCCTATCCTTCCCTATCCTTGACATACTATCTTATTTGTTTAAACAATGATAAGGTAATTCTAAGAATGATTTGAGAAAAACAATGGAGATCTAGACGTGCCCATTTATAGACTAAATTTTGTTTAGATTCATCAGACAGGTAGAGGCTTGTTTTTAATATCTGAAAGAGGATTTGTTTCTATTTTTCTCTTTAGTATTAACTTGTGAACATCCAAATACTTGTGTTGTGAGGTTAAGTCTTAGTACCAATATAGATTACCTCTTTTCCACAAATCAGATTTTCATATGTTGATGGAAGTAAGTTTTATTTTGTCAGTGGGAACTTAAATAAAGTCAATCTGGAGTTGGAAGGAAAAGAATTAGAGAATGAAATTTTTTGTTTGGAGTCTTATTTTAGATTGCATACTACTATTGTTTTTTCATTAGAGTGGTTAATTGAGTCTGTGGAAATCTGCCAATATAGTAACTTCCTAAGCCTTTACAAGTAGTGAATGATAATTAAGAGGTTTTGGCTAGTTTTATGCACTATCCAGAGCAGGAATTGGCAAACTTTTTCTGTAAAAGACCAGATAGTAAATTTTTTTTTGCTTTGCTAATCAAAATTTAGCATATTACATAGTTATTTATATAAAAAGAAGCCGAATTTCCACAAAGTTTTCTGGAGAAAATTCAAAATGTCATAATAATTGAGTGCAGCATTTTGTAGTATAGGTATACTAATGAGAAGAATGACATTCTTTGGGGGTTAGGGAATAACATTTTGCTTAATTGGGGCTAAACATATCCCTTAGCATCAAAATCATTTGCAGATGTTTAGTGGTTTCTGACTTGAAATGAGATTTTCCATATTTCATCTTTGAAAATATCTTTTCACACATATAGGTAGGTTTTGACATCTAATTAATCTACAAGCATGTAGTATTAATAAAGTATATTCACCCCTTAGAAGGCATTTATAGAATTCCAGTAGATTCTCTTGATATTTACCTTTTAGCAGACATACCATTACACAGAGTTATCACTTTCAGTTGAGGGTTATGTGGAAGCGTCCTTAGTTACACAGTTAAATGGATTTTGAAAGAAGGACATTCCCTTTGTACTTGCATTGAGGTCCAAAAAAAACACTTCTGAAAATGTAGTTTGTGCTCAGAAAATATATCTTCTACAAATTTCTGTGGAAGTGGAGCTGTCATTTCTTTGATAGCACAAGAAGTGCATAAATCAGCTTGACATTGTGATTCCAGTGTTAGTTATTGTTGAAATGACTTTACTGCAGTAAAAATTTTGCCTATAAGCACTGTTTTGCCTTGTAGTTTTAGATTGAATTGATTAGGAAACATTATGAAGCCTTCAGAAAAAGCTAATTTCCTAAGCCATTCATTGTTTGGTAATAGTAATTGAGAGTAGTTCTTTTCATTCAGAAACAAATTGTATCTTGGACCTGGGTACAACAAATCACAGTAAAACTTTGCCAATGCTAAGCCATCAAAATGGGCATTTGGTAGAGCAAGTCAGGATATTCAGCTTCTATTTCTGGGAAAAATTCATGGATCTGACTGTTTATTTCCACTGTAGTGAAGTTCACCATTGATCCTACTGGTTCAGTGATATGATAGGTTCAAATATTTTCTACAAACTAACTGCTGATGAGTAATGTAATGAATAACCATGGACTTTAAACACCTTACATTTTCACAAGCTTTGTAAATTTGGCCAGCTAGGTCTCTGTGCTCTACACACATTTTTTTTTTTTGACTCACAGGTTGTTTTATTTATTTATTTATTTATTTATTATTTATTTATTTATTTATGTTTTCTCTTTTTTAACATTTTTATTGAGTTATAGTCATTTTACAATGTTGTGTCAAATTCCAGTATAGAGCACAATTTTTCAGTTATACGTGAACATAATATATTGTCACATTTTTTTTTTTGCGGTGAGCTACCACAAGATCTTGTATATATTTCCCTGTGCTATATAGTATAATCTTGTTTATCTGTTCTACATATGCCTGTCAGTATCTACAAATTTTGAACTCCCAATCTATCCCTTCCCACCCCCTGACCCCTTGGCAACCACAAGTTTGTATTCTATTTCTATGAGTCTGTTTCTGTTTTGTATTTATGTTCACTTTTTTTTTTTTTTTTTTTTTAGATTCCACATACGAGCAATCTCATATGGTATTTTTCTTTCTCTTTCTGGCTTACTTGACTTAGAATGACATTACACATTTTTACCATTTCAGTTGTAACACATCTTAGCAGATTCCACTTCAGGTTGTGCTGAATTAGTGTTTTCTCAACTTCTTTGACAATATCATCACTTGTAGTTGTACCATGCAAACTATTCATAGAGAGTACTTCTGTAGTTACTTCAGACTCCTCAAATAATGAACACTTGACTCCTTGAATAAACAACAACTGAGTAATTTCCTTTACAGCTGTCAACTCATCAAGAGCCAGGGAAAACCCTCAATCATTTGCTGCTTTTTTTTTTCACTTGACCATTGACATAATCCCAATATCCTTACCTTTTTGAGCATCTGTACTTACTCATCAAAAGGCTAATAATCTTAAACAAGTTTTATTTTCTCTGGACACATTTAGCTTCTGCAGTGAAACACAGTTTAACTGACACATCATTGATAAATGGCTTTCCTTGTTTATCCAACAAATGAGCCACTTAGAAACTTAACTCTGGTTGAAGCATCATTTCTTATTTTTTGAAGAAGTATTTTATGACGTGATACTTTGTTTTAAACTTTTCTGATTTTTCAGACCATAGCTTTCCTGTGAATTGGGAATATTATGATGAGTGCTTAGTCTGATAATATCAATGTATATTTTATTATTTTAGCACAGTTTTAGTACCGTTGCATAATGAATGCAATCTTTGCCATTTAGTATAATAACAAAATAATCACCACACTCCACTGTGTCTTTAGGGGTGGCATTCAAAGTCCACTTTCTCTCCATTTAACGTAAGTGTACACTGGTAATTTTAAAAATGACACTTGAAGTGCTGTGAAGTTATATTGTATCACTGCAAATTACAATGCACAGATCATCGGTACAAAGCAGTGAATGCCACATGCAGTCTCTGTCACAACCATTCAACTCTGCCATTATAGCATGAAAGCAGCCATTGACAATGTAAATGAATGTGTATGGGTGTATTCCAGTAAAACTTGATGAACATTGAAATTTGAATTTCATAGTTTTTACACATCACAAAATATTCTTAAAAACATACATTTAAAAGTACAAATCACTTTGAGATCTCAAGAAGGAAAAAAACAGGCACCAGGGCTAAATTTGGCCCATGGGCCATAGCTTGCCAACCCCTGTCCTAGTCTTTTCCTAGTATAACAGTGCTTTTCAGTTTTTCTGTTATGAAATTTCATTCGAGGTCTAAAAATCCATGTCTCGACCTGCATTCTGGATTTTTGCATAATTAAAAGTGTTCTATAGAATACATACTGACTTCTGTTTTCAAGATTGATCTCCTTTCTCCTTTTAGATAATTTTCCATTTGTTCACCAAGATGGAAAGCTCAGATTCTAACGATAAAGGAAGTGGTGATCAGTCTGCAGCACAGCGCAGAAGTCAGATGGACCGATTGGATCGGGAAGAAGCTTTCTATCAATTTGTAAATAACCTCAGTGAAGAAGATTATAGGCTTATGAGGGATAACAATTTGCTAGGCACCCCAGGTACGCAATGTGTAGTTTAAGGATTTATGTGTGTAAATTGCTGGTCTTTAAAAAAAAAAAAAACCTGTTTTAAAAAATTATTTCTTTAGCCATTATGAAATGTGTTTTTAATGATACAAGGGATACTGAATGATATTGACTGCTGTACTTATTACCTGATTCTGTTCACTCATATTTGGAATTACCCTATATTGGGTTTTTTAGTTATGAATTATATTATGAATTTATATAAATCAGAATTGAAAATAGTGGAGCTGAACAATCTTTTTGTTGTTATTTAGCTTTATTTAACTTACTAGACATTGGTAATGTGTAAAAGAGCTAGTGGGAACTTTAGTTCTTAGGACAGATTTAACTCTATTTTGTCATCTCTGATTCCCTGAATATGCCCCAATCAAAATCGTTCAGAGCTAGTCTTGGGTAAGATTGTCAGTTATTCAGAACTTTGTGCTTGGTTATCCTCTTTTGCCAGATTAGGTCCCATTTGATTTTAGTTAAAATTCATTATCTCTCTTCCTCTTCATTTCTACTGAATTTTACTAATGTTTGAATGCTTACATTTTAAAAGGTAAGGGGTTAGTTAGCATGGCTCTGACGGAGTGCATTTTGAGCCAACGGTACCAGACTTGAGTCAGAATGCCTAAGCTGATGATCTCGCCCTGCCATAGTCAGTCTCTCACTCAGTCTGAGTTTCCTTGTTTTAAAATGCAGGTAGTATCTACCTCCCAGAGTTGCAGTTTTAAAGAATGAGATATTGTATGCAAAATCATTTAGTAAACTGGAAAGAAACATGTATAAATATAAGCTGTAATGTGCTCCCAAATAAGTGAATTTTACCCAGGTTCCTACTCACTCTTTGGTTTTCATCTCCAGTGGACAAGAGTCACTGGTTTTTATTTATAATTTGGCAAACATTTTAAACTATTTGCAGGTGAAAGTACTGAGGAAGAGTTGCTGAGAAGACTACAACAGATTAAAGAAGGTCCACCACCACAAAACTCAGATGAAAATAGAGGTAATTTTACTTTGGGGGCGATGAGTAGAAGATGGAATGGATAAGGAGCTTCATAATGGTAAATGTCAGCCAAAGATGATCCAGCAGTGGCACAAATTAATTTGGTGCTAATTTCTCATAGAAAGATAACTGGCATTTTCTTGATACTTGATAAGAATGTCAGCATTTTTTCCTGCTTTACCTTTGGGGTGTTTGTGTTAATTGGGACATAGTGAGGAATGGCTTATTTTAAATGTGATTTTTTTCCTAATTTTCCACCTCCATTGAAATTTCCCCCTACCTACTGAATTAGTCCTTATAAACATGAGTTCCTCACCAGCAGAAAAAAAATGTTGCATTATCTAACCTGGTGGTCCTCAGTGGGGTATAATTTTGCCGTCCTCGGAGATATTGACAATGTCTGCAGACATTTTTGGCTGTTGTGATTGGGGGTTTGCTATTGGCATCTAGTGGGTAAAGGCCAGGGATACTGCTAAACATCTGACCCTAAAATGCACAGTACAGCACCCAGAACAAAGAATTGTCTGGCTCAAAATATAAATAGTCCCACTGTTGAGAAATCTTACTGTCACCTCAGGTCTGGTGTTTCTCTCCCAATATGAAGTAAGGAATTTGACTAACATAAAAGGCTATGATAACAGTTTGGTTGTTGAACAGAACATTATATGTACTGTGCTAGGTTCAGACTATTTTTTTGGTCTGATCTCTAGGTTCATGTTAATTTAAAATCTTCGTAACATGAAGTAGTATTCAAGTACTTTTAAACTTGTAAATCCTATTTATAGTTTTGCAGTGGCTAAAGCAGTTATGTATTTTTAAATGTTCTGTATTATCAAAGACCCTAAAGTCAAGAGACTAGGAAAAAATGTAGACTCATGAAAATTTGACAGAAATGTAATTTGAACTAAAATACCTGTACCTTAACTGGTGCTTACCTTGCTTGATTACATTAGTGTTTTGACAGTAGACTAAAAAAAATGTTGTCTTCTGATGGTCCACAGTAGTACTCTAGGCTCTGTATATGATGAAGTGTTGAAAAAAAGACTTCCTTCAGATTCCCTTTTTTAAAAAAAATTTGTCTAAATTTCTCTAAGATTAGCTTACTTTTTAAAAATGGAATTGAAACTTTCCTGCTTTTACTTGCACATCTAGGCAGTATGGTTTACAAAAATCTGTAAATGCGAAATTTGTGCAGAACCTTTGTTCTTTTTTCCTAATACAAAGTTTTAAGAGTACTCTTACATGAGTATCCTAATTTTAGTAGTTCTGCTTTCTTCCTCTCTCCTCCTTTTTTTTTAAAACAGGTGGAGACTCTTCAGATGATGTGTCTAATGGTGACTCTATAATAGACTGGCTTAACTCTGTCAGACAAACTGGAAATACGACAAGAAGTGGGCAAAGAGGAAACCAATCTTGGAGAGCAGTGAGCCGGACTAATCCAAACAGTGGTGATTTCAGATTCAGTTTAGAGATTAATGTTAACCGTAATAATGGGAGCCAAAATCCAGAGAATGAAAATGAGCCATCTGCAAGACGTTCCAGTGGAGAAAGTATGGACAACAACAGCCAAAGGCAAGTGGAAAATCCACGTTCTGAATCAACATCTGCAAGGCCATCCAGATCAGAACGAAATTCAACTGAGGCGTTAACAGGAGAGGTTCCACCTACCAGAGGTCAGAGAAGGGCAAGAAGCAGGAGCCCAGACCATCGGAGAACCCGAGCAAGAGCTGAAAGAAGTAGGTCACCACTGCATCCAATGAGTGAAATTCCACGAAGATCTCATCATAGTATCTCATCTCAGACTTTTGAGCATCCTTTGGTAAACGAGACTGAGGGAAGTTCTAGAACCCGGCACCACGTAACATTGAGACAGCAAATAAGTGGACCTGACTTGCTAAGTAGAGGTCTTTTTGCTGCTTCTGGAACAAGAAATGCCTCACAAGGAGCAGGTTCTTCAGACACAACTGGCAGTAGTGAATCGACAGGATCAGGACAGAGACCTCCAACCATAGTCCTTGATCTTCAAGTAAGAAGAGTTCGTCCTGGAGAATATCGGCAGAGAGATAGCATAGCTAGCAGAACTCGGTCAAGGTCTCAGACGCCAAACAACACTGTCACTTACGAAAGTGAACGAGGAGGTTTTAGACGTACATTTTCACGTTCTGAGCGGGCAGGTGTGAGAACGTATGTCAGTACCATCAGAATTCCAATCCGTAGAATCTTAAATACTGGTTTAAGTGAGACTACATCTGTTGCAATTCAGACTATGTTAAGGCAGATAATGACAGGTTTTGGTGAGTTAAGCTACTTTATGTACAGTGATAGTGATTCAGAGCCTAGTGGCTCAGTCTCCAGTCGAAATATGGAAAGGGCAGAGTCACGGAATGGAAGAGGAGGTTCTGGTGGTAGTAGCAGTTCTGGTTCCAGTTTGAGTTCCAGTTCGAGTTCCAGTTCAAGTTCCAGTTCTAGCTCAAGTTCCAGTCCTAGTTCCAGTTCCAGTGGTGAAAGCTCCGAGACTAGCTCAGAGGTGTTTGAAGGCAGTAATGAAGGAAGCTCATCATCAGGCTCATCAGGTGCCAGGCGAGAGGGTCGACACAGGGCCCCGGTAACGTTTGACGAAAGTGGCTCTTTGCCCTTCCTTAGTCTGGCTCAGTTTTTCCTCTTAAATGAGGATGATGATGACCAACCTAGAGGACTCACCAAAGAACAGATTGACAACTTGGCAATGAGAAGTTTTGGTGAAAACGATGCATTAAAAACCTGTAGTGTTTGCATTACAGAATACACAGAAGGCAACAAACTTCGTAAACTACCTTGTTCCCATGAGTACCATGTCCACTGCATCGATCGCTGGTTATCTGAGAATTCTACTTGTCCTATTTGTCGCAGAGCAGTCTTAGCTTCTGGTAGCAGAGAAAGCGTTGTGTGATTAAGGTCTGAACTCTCAGCTATGTAGCTGGTATAGTGATGGGCAAACAGGAATCACTTGCTTTATGTCCACTTTTTGAGTGGTGCTTAAATGTAAAGTAGCAACCTGAATTGAGTCATTGCTTTCTGAATGAATCATTGTCCTTTCTCTAGTTTCTGTTCCAGAATAAAAGGAAATATTTAAAAAGCAACATTTTAGGACATAAAAAATCTGATTTCAGTATCAGTAATTGATATTACTGATGATTTATCTTATATACTTATCAGTTTCTCCTTTGTTATCTTAAAAGATCTGCCTTAGCAATGGCTCTTATCTGTTTCATGTTGATCTTTAAAGTTTCCTGTGCCATAGGAAAGAGGGGCAAAGGAAATTCCCAGTTTAGACTAAGTTACAGTACACGTTTCCTAAGTGATTGCTTAAAGCTACACCATTCCCAGTTATTAGTTGGCACAAATTCAGTTACATTCTGAATATCATTTGTTCACTTTTCAGGCAAGGTGATATTGGACATGTCAGTGTAAATAACACTAAGGTTAGGATCTTCTAAGTGTATAACTGTCTGCTACGCCCATCACTGTGGCACACTGTAGAGTGAGCTTATAGTTTAATTGAGATATTTATCTTGTGGAAATATTAAAAAAAAAAAGCCTATGCTTGTGTAAGTGAAAAAATCACATTCATTTGTTTAAAAATGTAAAGCTATTTTGTAGAGGCTCAGTACTTTTCCAATGCACTGTTGTATTAATGCATTAAAAACTGTAAAGTACCATGCTTAGAAATGAAAAAAACTGCTTTTTGTGAGCCAACTTAGTAAGAAAAAAAAATACACACCAAACAAAGTACAAAGCTGCTTTTGTAAGTGTGTAGATGTAAGAGCAGAACATATCTATAATATTTAATGTATGTGAACAGCTACTGTGACATGCAAAGAAAAGGACAGAGTGCGGAATTCAACTGCATTGAAGACCAATGGAAATTGTTTATTTTAACTTGGATTTAGGCAGGAAATGAAAGACGGGAGGAGTAAAGAAACTGCTTGGAGGAATTTAAACTTCATGAAGACAGTAATCATACAGATGTGAACTGGTTTCATATGGCAAGATCCCTGTCACAGTATTCTACTTGAGCAGATGAAGTAGATCAGCAAATTTTGCCAGAGCTTTGGTTTAAGAAAAACAAATCACTGCCACCTAGCACAAGTTACAGTGATGTTTTTTTACAAGTCTGCTCCTCAAAAAAAAAAGAAAGAAAGGAAAAAAAGGAGGAAAGAGACTATAAACCACTTTTAGCATAAGAATTGAAGTTGGTACTACTAGGAAAGTCTCAAATTTGCATTGTTTGCAAGATTTGTCATTTAAGGTACCAGTGCATACTTGTTTAATGTTTCATTACTCACTCTCTTAACACAGACCTAATATCTCACATTTAAAGACAAGGTGAAGAATTAAGGGATTTTTATTTGTTGAAAGTGAGTCCTGTTGGGTTATTTGAAATTCAAATTTTAATTGTGCTGCCCATATTTGAAGATGAGAATGCTGACTCACAATCTATGGGATATGCACTTTATGTTGTTTCCTTAGTAAGGTTTGTGAAGAACCCCAGTAACTCATGCTGAATTTCTCTTGGGGTTAGGATTAGTCTGACTGTGGAGGACTGTCGTTGCTTTTCTGGGAAAAGCTAATGGGCCCAAACAGAGATGGAACACATCCTTGGCCTTCAACAAAGTGAGCTAACTACCCAGGCCTAGTCAGATACTCTACAAAATAAACAAGACTGCTTTAGAAATTATCTGGCTACCTTAACTGTTATCAGCTTGTATCAGCTGTAAAGATTATTTCAAAGCTCATTTTTCATGTTTTCCTCTGGCTTTCAATCCTACCTAAGTATCAAGGAAATTAACTTGTAAATATGGTAGTTGTTTACTAAGGATATGTACTGCTCTTGCAAGGAAATAATGTCCAAACAAAGCTTCACTTATTTTTTTTTAATATAAGCAGATTTCACTGTTTATGGCGCTTATGTAATACATTTTATCTTTTTAAAAAAAATGTCCGTGTAAAAGTCAGGATTCCTTTATATTTGTGAGCCTCCTTGTCTCTTTTCCTAAGGGTGTAATCTACGGTTTTCAGATCTGCAGGGTAGTCCTGATTAGCTAAAAACAAACCCATTTTCCTCCTGGTATGAAATGTACCGTTCTTATAGGGGTGTTCATTTTAAATAGTTTAAAAACAACTACAGCACATTCTAAGCATAAAAGAAAGTTATTAACAACAGGTACCTTCCTAACCTCCCAAGATGTATTATTACTCATTTGTGAAGTATTAAAGAGGTAACTCATGCAGAATGCTGGTTATGAATGTAGATATTGAAGCGATTCATAAACACTGGAAGTAGAATTTTAAGTTTTTAGCCTTCAGTAGAATGCACATATTGGACATGTGCATGTGGAAACCTTTTCCAGTAGCACTCATTAATTTCCATTGGATTGTGTAGAATGAATACAAATATTTTTAGTGGAATTTGCTACTTGATTTTTTTTATTTTGCAAGGTCCATGACCAGTGTGTACTGACTAGTATGGACATTGAAGACAAGGTCATTTGTAGGTGTCAGATGTACAATGGAGAACAAAGATCTTTTTTCCCCACCAGCATCCAAACACCTATTCTCTTGAGGGAGCATTTTCTTGCAAAAGACTTTACATTTCATTTTGTATCTTTGCACTTTTTCTTTATTACAGAAAGGTTCTGTCTTGAAGACCTAGTTTGAACTTCATGCAGTAATAGGAACAAGGAAAAAACAATATTGGGGGATTACATTGTTCAATGCATAGGGAAAAGTACTAAAAACTGAATTTCCTTGAATATTTCAGCTATTTTTAAAATTCACTTATTAATCTGAAGTGTTTGAGATGTTAATGTTTAATTCAAAGCAGCTGACGTGGTTGAGATTTATTAGTACTAAAACCAAGATTGAACAAGTTAGGTTTAAAGTTTGCAGACTTTATCTGTAGCAACACTAAAAGATGAGCCATATTGTGAATTTGGACTATTTGCTCTAAGAAGAACACATAAGTTATACCTCAGTGGTGTTAATGATTAATGGAGGTGGGGACTAGGAAAAGTGTTCACATTAGTGTTGGACTATAGGTAATCAAGTGTACAGTTGTCAACAACAAAAAACCAGGAATATATATATATATATACATATATATAATGTATATTTATATATATAATCTCCAAAAATATGATCGTTGGAGTTCATCCAGACTTTAAGATTAGGAAACTGGTTAGCTATAAGTGTTACCTCAAGTATTTTTTTTTCCCCTGGGAAAACATGTCCTTTCCGTGCCAAACGTTTTCTCCTAGTGTCAGTGTCTCAAATTCTGTTTATGAAGGGTTATCACTTAATGTACTTTGTATTTAATCACCTGCTTCCCAAATGTCCATGACATGAAATGGATCAAGCATCAGCCACCTCTTTCAGCGGTTCCCAAAATACCCATGTGATAGGGAGGTGAATGTTGCAAAATGCCTCTTGAAAGGCCATTTTTACAGCTTGCTAGAATACAGTGACACCTTGTGGTGGTTGTTGATACTTTTAAAGATGGAGGATATTTTTATTCCCCCTTCCCTCCTCCACCCCTTTTCTTTGTTCTTTTTGTGAACGAAAAATATTTGTAATCTGCCTTATTTGAGTTTTTAAGTTTTACCTTACTGGCTTCCCTGTCAAATGTATTACCATTATTAAATATATAGAAGCCACGTTTGCAGGGCACTTTTATTCTCTTAAAGACTATGCTGATTGCTACTTGCTAAGGTATTCTGTATCTTAGTAATGCAAGAGATTGATAAGGCACATGTTAAAGTGTAAGGCGTTTTTTTCCTCAGTATAATTCTTCAATATGTGTAATATTCAACAACAGTGTTTTAATTCATTGAGTTAACAAGTAAATTATGCTTTTGGAAAAAAACATTTGAAAATGTAAATCAACTTATACTTCATTTGGAAAGTTAAAGTGCAAGGTCCAAGAAATTAGTATTTCACTTATTTTTAAATCAGATTTTTAATAAGCAACTAAGAAACAGCTATGAGTTAAGTACCTGCCCTTTAAAATTTTTAGCATTCTGAAATTGAGTTCTTAACGGGAACATTTCTAAGATATCGTTACCTAATATTCCCACTTGATTTAAGTAACTCCATTTTGTATCTAAAATACAGCGTAGAAGAGAGCTGTTATTGAGCTGTTAGAACTCTCAAGGAATAACAAGTTTATATCAGTTTTATGATTCTTTTCATGTCTACATAGGTATTTTTATTCAAATTTGCAGAAAATAGGCACACCCTTCAACACTCAAAATCACACATACTTTTGATTCGGATTTGTTTACTAAAGATCCACAAGCTGCTTTATAGTCACTTGGATTGAGTGATATCTTAAAGACATGCAGTGAAAGTGAACCCCATCATACCACTGTGCCTAGCTATTTCAGGGTTCCTCTCTAAGTTCCTCATCTTGCAGATTTATTCCAATACCAAGGTATGGCTGAACCAGCTGCCCGGCCTTAACTCTTTTTATGCCCCTCTGCTAACATTCTTTTAGTAACTGAGTAATTTGTATGTGTTTTAACTGTCCGACGTTTGGATTTTACCTCTTGATAGCTCCATTTGTCCCTGGTGCTGCTTTTAAAGATGTAGGGCCATGTGATCAGGTATCAAGTTGGGTAGGTACGCAATTGGCCTGGTTATGTATCTGTGCCTGTTTTATCTTCTCCCAGGAAGAGCTGCTTTGGTATAGATGTTTACTTAGATTCAGATAAAGAACTGGGCAGCAATCTTGGAAAGCTTTCTGAAGCCTATAAGAACCTGAAGGGATTTGGAGGGGAAACAGTAACAAAGGCTGCCTTTATGTCTTTGAACGTGAAGCACATAAATGTATGTTCTGTAAAGACTAACGTGATTGTTACACCAGGGCTTCCTGACCTCTGGGAGAGACTTTTGAAAAAGCAGAAAGGAGCACAAAGTGAAGTGAATTTGGTTGGCTTGCTTTATCTGGTTTCTCTTTTTTTCGATTTGAACCTGAACGTAATACCCTTCTCCAATCTCTGTCCAGCAGACTCCTGGTTGGGAAGCCCTGTATTAAATTTCGAGAATGTACCCAGTTTCCTTTTTTTTTTTTTTTTTTTGTACAGTGCTTTACACCTGCTAAAAAATTAACTTGTTTAATGCAAAACAAGACCTTGAAAGGTCAGTCATATTAAAGCTGGTTTGATTATTAATAGTTATCTTTTAGGAAGAAGCTTTTTCCCTATGTAAGATGTCATACTGCAGATTTAAAATATAGACTATCAATAAAATGCATGAAGTGATCATTTGTGCTTGATCATTTCTCCTTGGGTTTTTCTTTAAAGAGGGGAATCTGATAAAAGGTTCTGTTGCTTCAAACCAATGTCAGATAGACTTGGTTTTTAGAATTAAGTGAAATTATGGTGCAGCCTTGATTTTGATTCCCCTCATGGCTATGAGCGTGGGCAGGTACTGATTTATGGGATATAACTTTCATTCTGTGTTGTGTAGTTTAATGGCTTAATCTTCAAGTAGTAAAATAAAAGATTAAAGTGTATTCCAATATAAGAATCATGGAAAGATTTATGTAAGTAACAAAAGTCATTTCGTAAAGTAGGTGCATCTTTGCTGTTTCTTGTATTCTCACTGTTGCCCTGACCACTTCCTTACCTCACCTCTGTAAATACAAAAACTTGTCTAGGTGCACATGTGTGCTCACACAGCTTTTGTTTTCCATCCCTACCTCCAACCTCTTACACATATTACCTAAGCCAATAAGAGTCTTTGTTTCTAAATAGGTCATCACATTCTGATACCTGGATGTGACTTCCCCTCGGTACTGGTATTTATTTAGCTGAAGGTGAATTTTATTATGGTTTTCATTTCCTCTGGTGCCTAACGAGCCCTATCATTGGCATAGGAAAACAGTTCCTGGGATCATTTTGGTGTGGTCAACTCTTCACCCCATGACCTTCCCAGGGTTTTACTTGTAGTGTCATTCATGATTCTGTTCTTTGAAACTCAAGAACACCACTGGAAAACTCACATTCTAGACAACAAAGTAAGCCAATACCCAAGCATTTTGTTGAGGGAAATTTAGTGAGAAGGACCATTACCTAGAACAGAGGATCTGGTAAATCAGAGTGGATTATAAACCATACTCCTAATGTCATTTAAAAATTTTGGAAATAAAAGCTAGGGTCCAGTTTCTTGGAGGTTTTGAATTCAGGCAAGATTTAAATCTAAGACCTTGCAAATGGATTACTAATAGCTATAGCTAAATTTTTCTGGTTGCTGTCAGATGTTGTATTAAGTACTATAAATTATTTAATCTTCATGGTGACTCGGAGGTGTATTATTACCACCCTGTTTTATAGATGTTGACTAAGATGCAGGCATTTGGTAATTTGCCCAAGGTCACATAGTGAATGGCAGAGTATTTCCAAGTTAGATCTCTGATTCCAGAACTTACTTTCATTGTGCTCTTAATCTTGCTGCTACAATATGGTCCCTAATTTATATTTTAAAATATTTATCTCAAGTCCTAGAGTAGATTACTTATGAGGTATGATTTCTTAGACTACACGTTGGTTTTGGCTAGTTTGCCAAGGGAAAAAAGGGCAAATCTGAGGAATATTAAAGGTCATATATTGTAAATTCAGTAAATCACTTTGGGCATTACCAAATACACCTTAGTCTTTGTGTATCAAGGTGTTTCATTTCCGAAAGTTTGGAAGGAGACTGGAATTAGTTTTAGAAATCTTTAATGTTAAGTCATCTCAGCCTCTTATTAAATGTGCTTTTGACCCCAGTTATGACTTGATTTGAAATATGAAATGAGCACAAAAATTGTAGCTTTTAAAAAAAAGGTATATCAGTCATGTATTGGCATCCAAGTAAATACCCTTTAAAGTTGCCTTGGGCAGCTGTAGGTATTCTGAGAATGCCATCATTGCTCAGAAGATACTTGGAACTTGTTTAAAATTGTATTCAGAAACAATATTAGAAGCAACTGAGAGAAGCAGCCCTGTTCAGTTTGTTCATGTTATTTGCCATCCTTGGGGTGAATCTTGGCTGTTTCTAAGAATTATCTTTTCCTCAGTGGATGGAGATTTGCCACCGTTAAGCATATTCACGGAAATACTATGAGCTCTGAAAGCAATCACAAACAAGACATTTCAGGTAATAGATTTAGAATAAGTAAATGGCTGCCAAGGTGAGTGCTTTGAAAAGATTATCACGCCTCATTCAACATTTGAGCACAGGGAGAAGGATATAATCCTTACTCACAAGGAACAGGCATTTCAGTGGGGATACATGTAAATAGTAGAGTATTACAGAAACCATAAAAGACACACATTACCGTAATTATCCATCCCTATGCAAATAGTATTTGAGAGGAGCAGTGAGGAGTAGTGGGGTGATCAAGGGCTCATCTGAATTTAGAGTTTGTTTCTTCAGCTAATAGGAGATAAATGTCTTGCACTTCCACTATGTATGAGGCATTGTGCTGATCTGAGGTTTCTCTTCCTGTTTTTGGCAAGATGGAGACCTGAAGCCTCTGAAATATTGCTGAATTTCTCAGTGGACAGTGTTGCTGACTATTATGTACCTACTTTTTAAAAAATTCCCAATTTCCCATATCTGCACCGAATGTTTTAGAATAGCACTGTCTAGTAGGAATATAATGCAAGGAACATGTAATTTAAAATTCTCTAGCAGCTACATTACAAAAGGAAAAAGATATAGTTGAAATTAATTTTAATACTTTCATTTAACCCAGTAGACATATCTTAACATGTAATCAACATAAAAGTTATTAATGAGATACTTACATTTTTTTCATACTGAGTCTTCAAGATCTGGTATTTTACACTTATAGTATGTCTCGTTTTGAACAAAGTATATTCCAAATTCTCAATAGTAACTAGTGGCTACCATACTGGACAGTACAGTTCTAGAACAATATGGGAGAGAGTGGTTAAAGTGGGTAGGATGCAAATGGCGATGTATTTTAGAAGTTCACCTGTAGATATGCACACCTCATCTGCTCACCTATACTACCCTAAAATTAAATGGACATCATGCTTTTAATTGTGTGTCAAAACTAATTAGGGTGTCTCCTAGCTTACAAAACTACCATCTTTCTCCCCTTCTGAGGTTAAAAGAATACACTTTCTACCAAAGCTTGAAATCTAACCATTAAGAATTAGCAAAAGACCTTAGCTAGTTGAGGGCTCTTATGATTAAAAGCTAGGGAAGACCATCACAACTGCAGCATAATAGCGATTAAAGTTACTTACTGCAGGAACAAGCAAAGTTTAATGTGGATTCTCTTAGTTTAGTTATGTTAAAATAATACAAATAATTTCCAAGCAGTTGCTCTATCATCTGAAATCACCACATTGGAATATTCCTGGCCTTTGTTAGAAACTGCTAATCTGGATTTACAATCTTTCTACTTTGTAGTTAAGACAGAAGTGATAATATATATGTTAAATGAGTTTCTTGGGGTGGAAGGGGCAAAGTTGACAATATGAGACTAGAGGCTACCAGATCAGACTTCAGGCTCAGTGAAAGTATTTCCCAACACCAAGTCTCTGATGCCATTGCTGAAAGTTTGTTTTGTTTTGTTTTGTTTTGTTTGGCAACATGAAGTGAAATATTAACTCCTGTGAAGAAAGAGCTTTTGGAGTTAAGGTTTTAGAAAAAGCTGATTGATTTGGCTTGGCTTTACTTGTATTTTCTGTGTGAATACAATGTAACATTTTCTGTGGCCTTTTTATTTAAGCACCTGAAAACCCATTTAGCAGTAGAGACGGATGTTGGTTTCTAGCATGGGTAACAAGCCGATCCACAGCATGTGAATCTGACTGCTTACTTGGAAGAGGCCAGAGAAGCACATCACCCAGCTTTTATCAGAATCTTGGATGTAGCCACTCTCGATTAAAGGTGAAAATTCAGGAGGAGTCATTCTGCTTTGTCTTGGCCCTGTGCCTTCCTGGAAGAAGGAAAAGAATGGAACAACGAGGCTCTGTTAACATGAAGGTACAGGAGAATTCTCCTTAAGGAGAGGCCAACTCAGCAACTAAGCCCGAATTCTGCCCTATTGCTCCAATGAAAAGGAACATTCCTAATAATAATACTACCTTCTCCAGCATCTGGTTTAATCTCTTTTCTCTACATTTGGGGACCAGTAACATCTGCATTTTTAAATAGGATAATCATTCCAGCCTAATGTGCTAAATAGAAATATATTCCAAGCTTCATTTTAGTGATATTGTCTAACAGCCCTTGTGCAGATGGGCACTGACTGGGTCCTTTCTCTTATTTTTTTTAAGTCTGAGGTCAAAATCACCTGGGAAGAAAAGAGCTGGAGAATCCATTCTTGTTCTTTTTCTCTATCCCACCTGCTGATGTTCCCTTTAATTCACACTATTAGTACATTTGATTTTGAACTGTCCAGCATATATTAACTAGGCCTGGCTTAGGCCTTATTTTCTGTTTAAAATGCCAGTTTATAAATCAGCCTAGAATCAGCTAGATTCCTAACCCTGACATCTTTGTGGATGACTGAAATATCTACCTACAACTGTTCCAGAGAGGTACTGTGGGACCCATTTGTAAGCATTATATGAATTACAGCACCAACCTTATAATCCCCAGTACTGTATACACACTTTGTACTGAAAGGTATGTGAACTGTCAGCAGGCCCTGAAAGGGAAAGGGAGGTGGAGAGATGGTTATGGATTGATGAATAGATGTGTTGAATACCTGCCTATTTATCAGCCACTGGGCTAGGCCTTTTCACACTTGTCCTCTTATTTGATACTCATACAAACTGGGGAGGGGGCAATTGGATATTTGCATTTCATAACTGAAATAGAATCAGAAGGTAAGTGATATGCTCCAGGTCCCACTACTAGCACTAAAAATAAAAAAAAATTTATTGGAATCTATGTCCCAAGCACCATTCCAGGTGTAAAGGATACAACAGTGAACAAGACAAAGGCCCTTACCTTCATGGAGATTACATTCTAGTAGGGGGAGGCAGATACATTTGTAAGTACAAATTAATAAGGTGGCTAAATGCTGCGAAAGAAAATAAAATGGTTTGATGTGACTATGACTGAGATGGAATAAGATAGTTGGAGAAGACCTCTCTGAGGAGGCGACACAAGCTGAGACCTGAATAAATAGGAAGCAGAACAGTCCAGCCCTAGGAACTGAGCTCTGCCCATTATTTGGAGAGAGGAAAAGGAGCAATGTTGAAGGTGGGGATAGGGGAGAAGCAGTAAGAGATAAATGAGGGCCATTTTGTGAGGATTTTATAGGCCAGGAAAGGGAGACGGAATTTTATTCTGAGATGAGAAGCTGTTGGGGTCTTGATCATGGGAGTGAAATGTTTCAACTTTAACTCCTAAGTGGCAGAATCAGGACTAGAATACAGATCTGACTCTCGGGGAGCTCCATGTTCCATGATACCACAGCAGCCTCTCCCTTCCCTGCCCTTTTCCTTCCTAGTGGAAGTGCAGGGAAGCTGGGTCCACAGTACCCTGGAGATGGCTCTGCAGTTCTCTAAGCTTTTGTCTTCTCTTTCTAGTTTTCCTTGTTTCCTAACATTGTGGCTCTTTACGTTATTTTACTCTAATCTGATTTGAACGACCCTTTTCCGCCATCACTGAGAGAAATCCTCAGATAATGGAACCCAATGCCACAAATAAAACGGAACAAGGTAACTGGGCCAGCATTGTTCTGTTTTTCTTCACTAATACCTGTAGGGGGCAGCATTGCCCATATAATGAACCACAGAGCCAGCTGAAATTTAAATTTTTTAAAGAGCTGAATGTTCAGATCCTTTGCATCGGATGCCTCTTAACTTCTTTGTCAGTGATTTTACTGATGTATAGGCTAAATACAACAAACTCAGATGAATCTGGTCAATTGAACATACATTTATGGATTAGCTAATATGCCCTCGCATTTTATGGTTGACAGTCACCCAGTTCAGCTGCCCACATCTAGGCAGGTCTACATCAAAGCATCCTGAGAGAATTGGTAGCTGAAAAATGGGTGACTCTGGATTGAAAGATTCCAGTTATTTATGGGATATGAGGCCCTAACCTAACTATGAGGAAAGGGGCCCCAACCTTGGAGTCCAAGTTGCTAGTTCATCTTCCAGGTTTCAGATATAGAAGCAAAGGGCCAAAGGAAATAGGGGCAATGGAAAGGCAGTTCTGGGCTACAGCATAGGAATCAGGCCAAGCTACATGGAAACTGGCTCCTTTTCTGCTTGTTATGGTGCCACAGATTGCTTCCCCAGTCTAGTAGGTAGGTCCGTGTTGCAGTCCTACTACCTCAACTCTCTGCCATGCCAACACTAACTGTTGGAGTGGGTCTGATGGTGACTTCATAGCCACATTCCCTCTGGATCCAGCAAAGTTCAGAGATTTTCAGGGCTGCAGGTGAGTACACATGGAGCCTGACTCATTTGCAGAGGTATCTTCTTAGGCTAAGCAACAAGTTTTGTGAAAAGGCCCTAGTTCAATTGCTGGTCCTAACCTTGCCCTACATTGATGAGACAAAGGGCCCTGCAAAGAGTATATCTGATATGGACCCCAGTCCTGTGCAAGGCACTCATCTAGGAAACAACTTCTGGGGGCTTCACCACGCTGCCCTGAAACTTCCCTCTATCTTTGCTCCTTCGAAAGAATCTATTCACCTGGAGATCCAACTAAATTATTAGAATTGTGTCTAGATAAGGACATATGGCCCTAGGAACTATAGGAGGCAATATAAGGGTTTAGGCCTTTACCACTAATGAGCAGTAATGATCTGATTGAGCAAACAGCCCATGGGAGAGGTAATTTGGGGACCTAAAGATGCAGTGAAAATAACACAGGTGTAAGAGCCAGCCAGACTTAGATTCATATGCCTCTTACAGGCTGTGTGGTTTTGGATGACACTTACCTTCTTTGAGTCTCAATTTTCCTTTCTGCAATGCAGGGATAGTGATGTCTACTTTGTTGGGAAGCTTAGCAATCATAAAGTTAAATTCCCTAGCACTTTAATGGGAGAGACGTTCTATTGAGCTATTAACAAGGTTAACAAGCAGTATTTCCCAGCATGGGAGAAGGTGGCTGAACCAACCTCTAATGGCTGTGAAGTCTGTACATCTAATTTTGAGATATTTTAAAAATATCTGGGAAGCAGCTTTAGAAAAGAGGAATGCATTTGCCCAGTGTTCTTTTGACGCTCAAGGAAGCCTATTAGATGTGTGTGAAGAAGACAAGCAGGCGACAGACACAGTTGTTCTAGAATAAGACGAAGTAGAAAGAAGTAGGAGAAAAACCAAAAGCCCATGTAATATGTCCCTGCTTTGCCAGGTAAACTAAGATTACACCTAATTGCCTGTGAAGCAAGAAATCAATGGCTAAAGATTTGTTGCTATGGCAACTTTTTTTTTTTTTTTTTTTTTTTTTTTTTTTTTTTTTTTTTTTTTTTTTTTTTTGCTTATTCAGCATCTAGCCACTATTTAGAGGCTACAACAGGGTCTGGGTAAGGAGATAATTAGATATACCAGGTGCAAAAAAAAAAAAAAAAACCTGCGCAATCTAAAAACAACCCCCCAAAATCTGCTAGTAAAATAGGATAAGTGGCAAAACTTGCATGCTTCTTTTAAAACTTTACATGTGGCTCAACAAGGATTCCACACACTCTAAAAAGAGGAAATCTTTTATACATTCGAAAAAGATTGAAAAGGGGGAAAAGTGTGAGAAGTGTGGATCTTAGGCCCAGCAAAACTTTTGTCAGAAACCAGTGACTCCAAAAATCTTGCTTGGAATTTCTCCTGTTTCCCCTTCTCCTATAATTTATGGGTCCTCTTCACTAGAAACAGCAACCCTCAGGTATCAGTTAGCAACCTTTTACACATTGTATCTAGCAGCCTTCTATTTGTAATCAGCATACCCAGGTCTGAGCTGAACTAAGATTTTCCTTTGTTCATCTAAAAGGAGTGAAGCTACTCCCTAGGTCAGAGACAGGCTGCAAAAAAAAAAAAAAAAAAAAATTGCAGAGACAATTCACCCAGAGGGAACTTCTCCTTGCATTACCCCATCCATCACACAAAGCCCTGCTACTTTTCCTGAATGTGCTTGGGACAGTTCAAGGCTTCAACCATCAGAGATCATAGCTCAAAGAAAAAAAGCACTGTTAGACCCTTTGTTCGTCTCTAACACTGTTTGACTTTACATACCACTGTGGTATTGTTCCTTTATGTAAGAATTTGTTATCTTATTACAGAAGAAATTTCCCCATGGTTTTGACTATTCTCCATACTCTGATGACTCATCAATCTATATCTCCTAAGGTCTGACCTCTTAGAACTTTAGACACTCTTTCCATGCCTCCCAGTCCCCCAGTTGTTTGCCAGACATCTCAACCTGAATATTTTAAAAGTACTAATTTTACATGGAATATCCTTCCCTATTTCAGTAGGTAGTACCATGTAGTGAAGGGTAGTAGATTTGAACTACTAGACCTAGCTAATGAGTGGGCCATTCAACAGAGGAGATCATGAAATAGGCAAGAAGCTTCTAAGAAATCTTGAACATGACTGAGCCAGATCTTAAGGCTTAGTGTAAAGAGTTAGGAGTGAGGGTTAAAAAACCCAACTTAGCAATAAATATTTAAGTGTATGGCTTCTAAAAAAAGGTCAAGCCATCTATAGGAGGAAAAGCCAGTAGGGAGGAAGACTCTTAAGGGAAATCTGACCTGCAAGAAAACCTAGAACTTTGACATGAGAGAATGATGAAACTGTGGGCAAGTCAACGCTGGAAAGTACAATGGTGAAAGTTATCGCTTTTATTTCTGTTGCTTGGGTAGACTGCCCTAGGACAACATTGCTGAGATGTATGTCAGATAAGGTTTTACTTATGTTTTCTTCTAGGATATTTATTGTGTCTTGTCTTATGTTTAATTCTTTAAGCCATTTTGAGTTTATTTTTGTGTATGATGTGAGGGAATATTCCAACTTCATTGATTTACATGCAGCTGTCCAGTTTTCCCAACACCATTTGCTGAAGAGACTGTCTTTATTCCACTGTATATTCTTGCCTCCTTTGTCAAAGGATTGGCATGAGCTCTTTTTTGTATGTTTAATAGAATTCCCCAGTGAAGCTGTTGGGTCCTGGACTTTTGTTAGCAGGGAGGTTTTTTATTGCTGATTCTATTTCACTTCTAGTGATTGGTCTGTTCAAGTGATCTATTTGTTCTTGATTCAGTTTTGGTGGACTGTATGTTTCTAGAAACTTGTCCATTGCTTCTAAGTTGTCCAATTTATTGCCATATACTTGTTCATAGTATTCTCTTATGATTTTTTGTATTTCTGTGATGTTGGTTGTAATCTTTCCATTTTCTTTCCTTATTTTGTTTATTTGTGTCCTCTCTCTTTAATTCTTGGTGAGCCTGGCCTGAGGTTTGTCAATTGTGTTTACTCTTTCAAAAAATCAGCTCTTGGTTTGATTGATTTTTTCTATTGTTTTTTAAATCTATCTTATTTATTTCCTCCCTGATCTTTATTATTTATTTCCTTCTGCTGACTTTGGGTTTTGTTTGTTCTTCTTTTTCTAGTTCTTTTAGGTTGTAGGTTAGGTTGTTTATTTGAGACTGTTCTTCTTTTCTGAGGAAGGCCTGAATCACTATGAACTTCCCTCTTAGGACTGCTTTTGCTGCATCCCATAGATTTTGTATGGTTGTGTTTTCATTGTTGTTCGTCTCAAGGTATTTTTCAATTCCTTCTCTGATTTCATCTTTGACCCATCGGTTTTTTAGTAGCATGTTGTTTAGTTTCCATGCTGTCATTTTTTTTCTCATTTGTTTTTCTATGGTTGATTTCTAGTTTCACTGCATTGTGATCATAGAAGACGCTTGAAATAATTTCTATCCTCTTAAATTTGCTGAAGCTTGTTTTGTGTCTGAGTATGTGGTCTATCCTAGAGAATGGTCCATGAGCACTTGAAAAGAATGTATATTCTGTTTTTTGGGGGGATGTAACATCCTAAAGACATCAACCCAGTCCAACTGTTCTATTGTGTCATTTAGTATCTCCTTTGCCATATTGATTTTCTGTCTGGAAGACCTGTCCAATGATGTTAGTGGGGTGTTAAAGTCTCCTACTTTTATTGTATTCCCACCAATTTCTCCCTTTATGTCTGTTAGTATTTGTTTTATATATTTAGGTGCTCCTATATTGGGTGCATACATGTTAACAAGTTTAATATCTTCATCTTGCATTGCTCCTTTGATCATTATATAAGTGTCCTTATCGCTCTTTGTGGCCTTTGTTTTAAAGTGTACTTTGTCTGATATGAGTATTGCTATTCCTGGTTTCTTGTCATTTCCATTTGCATGAAGTATCTTTTTCCATCCTCTCACTTTCAATCTATGTGTGTCCTTCACTCTAAAGTGGGTCTCTTGTAGGCAGCATATTGTAGGCTTTTGTTTCATTATCCAACCTACCACTCTATGTCTTTTGATTGGAGCATTCAATCCCTTGAATATTGATAGTAATTTTTGATAGATGTGTGTTTATAGCTGCTTTGAATTTTGTTTTCCAGTTGATTTGGCATTTCTTCTTTGTTCCTTTCTTTTCCTTCTTCTTTTTGTGGTTTGATAATTTTCTTTTGTATTACCTTCATTTCTTTTTGTTTTTTATGACTCTATTGTATACTTTTGATTTGTGGTTACCCTCTTTTTCAAGCATGCTAATTCCTTACTGTATCTGTTTGGTTTAGACTGATAGTCATGTAGGCCCAAATGCATCCTAAAAAGAATAAAGAAAAAAAGAACAGAGAGAGGGAAAAAAATCTATATTTCCATGTTCTTTTCTCCCACCTTTTATGATTTTGATTTTATTTATTTATTTATTTATTTATTTATTTATTTATTTATTTATTTATTTATATCTTCATGTTTTCCCTTGCAATTCACTGTATTTATTGCATTTCCAATTATGGTTTTCTCATTTCTGTAGTTTCCTGTTTCTTTTCTATTTAGAGTTAATCTTTCCATATTTCTTTTATCATAGGTTTAGTATTCTGAATTCTTTTAGTTTTCGCTTGTCTGTGAAATTCTTTTTCTCTCTTTCTAGTCTAAAGGGTAATCCTGCTGAATAGAGTATCCTAGGTTGCAGCTTTTTCTCATTCAGGACTGAATATATCTTGCCACTCCCTTCTGGCTAGCAGTGTTTGTGTAGAGAAATCAGATGAAAGCCTTATGGGGGTTCCTTTGTAACTAACTCTTTGTTTTTCCCTTGCTGCCTTTAGAATCCTTTCTTTATCTTTAATTTTGGCCATCTTAATTATAATATGTCTTGGTGTAAGTCTGTTTGGGTTCTTCTTGTTTGGGACCTTCTGTGCCTCCTGTACTTGGATATATGTTTCTTCTTTAGGTTTGGGAAGTTTTCAGTTGTGATTTCTTCAAATACCTTTTCAATCCCCTTTTCTCTTTCTTCTCCTTCTGGGACCCCTATTATGCATAGGTTGGCATGTTTTATATCATCCCATAGGACCTTATATTGTTTTCATTGGTTTTTACTTACTTTTCTGTCTGCTCTTCTGATTGGGTGACTTCTGTTATCCTGTCTTCTGAGTACTTATTTGTTCCTCTGCATTATCTAGTCTGCTTTTGACTGCCTTTAGTTCGGCTCTTATCTCAGCCATTGAATTTTCTGTTTTTAATTGGCTCTTCTTTATAGTTTCAGTTTCCTTTTTAAAGTATTCTCTGTCTCTATTCATAGTCTCCTTTAGTTCCTTTATTGCCTTGATCATTCTCTTTTTGAAATCATGATCTAGTAGACTTTTGAGGTCTATTTTATTGATCATTCTTTCATGGGATTTCTCTTTTTTTAATTTGGAATAGTTCTTCTGCTTCTTCATTTACTTATGTTTCTTCTATGTATTTAGGAGTATCGGTTATCTCCCGTGGTCTTCAAGGGCTGTTTTATTTTTTGTTTGTTTTTATTTAAAGTGGGAGCATTCCTGTGTAGACTGTATTCATCTAATAGTTTTGTTGTGATGGCTGTTCTTGGTACAGTGGTTGCTACATCTTTATTCTATAAGCATTGGCTGTTATCCCTTTGATTTGGGGTGTGTTTGGTGTACTGGTGATCTGAGCCTGCCCTGATTGCTGTTGTTGAACAGGGCCTCCTTTTTTTCCTGTGGTTGTCACAGCCTTGACAGAGGCCTAGTCTGCTCCCCTGTTGCTGGGATAGAGGCTTCTAGACCCATTCCTGAGCTGTTGTGTGTAGTAGGCAGGGTTGGAGTGCTTCAGCTGGAAAGAAGAGTAGGAAAGAGATGTCCACTGGGATGTGCCCTCTGTGGTGTTGTCAATTGTTATGCAGTCTTTCAAAGTACTCTTTGTTGACACTGCCTTTATCCCCAACTTAGCTACCAGAATGTCAGCTACCCACTCTAGTGTCCCCCAGGTTCTGGACCCCAGGGACCACCACTGCAGATCCGACAATGTCAGGCACCAGGACCCACCATAGCAAGTGTGCAGTCACACACCTGAATTTGTTGTGCACCACAGGGTCAGTACAGACCCCAGCCCTGCCTCCATGTACTGTATGGTACCCTGGCCTATTGTAAATACCCATAGTCCCAGAACTCCACTCACTGCCTATTCGTTCCAAAGGCACAGGTCCACAAATTATCCAGAGAGATCATATCTGCCCCCTCTGCCTGGCACTGTACACAAATGTCAGTCCCACCTATGAAGTTGCAGGGCCTTGGGGTATGGATTCAGCTTTCAGCCCTGCCTCCACACAGCAGTGATGGCTATGACCAGGCCCCACCTCTCTTCTTGCAAGAACACACCAACAATGGAGTCAAGTGGAGAAAGTGGCTATGGCATGGCTGTGTTTCACCTATCCCCCCCCACACCACAACAGTGGTGCTTTTTTATGGGGGTCCCAGGCTGTTCTGTTCTATACACACCCCCAACCAGAGCTCACACACCACCCTCCAGTCCCCTGAGGTTGCCTCTATGCAGTGGGTCCCAGCCCTCTGCCTAGGCTCCTCACCCATTTCCAAAAGCCAGTCCCAGCATGTCCCTTTTGGCTCACATCTGAGGCCGGGGATCACAGGGACCCACCATGTCAGTTTCCCTTAGTTCTGTCTGCCAAGCAGTTGCCACTTTCTCCTCCGAGCCTCAGAAGCTCTGCTTCTGTCTCCACTGACCTTCTGGCTGGAGAAGGGGCATCCCTGCATGAGGGTGCGTTTCTTCCAATGTCCCTCCCTCCCTGCAGTACTGGTCCTGCACTGATTTTTCTTCTTTTTTTTTTCTTACCAGATTTTGTGAGAATCCTCCTGTATTCAAAGTGAGAGACAATCTGCTATAGTTCAGTAGGTGTTCTGTGAGATTCAGTGGGTTTGTAGATGTAATTCTAGGTGTATTTGTGGGAGAGGGTGAGCTGTGAGTCTCTCTACTCAGCCATCTTGGCTCAACCCCAAATTTCTTATTTTGAAATAAGTATAAATTCACAGGAAATTGGAAAGATAGTAGAGAGAGGTACTCTATGCTCTTTACCCAGTTTCCCTCATTAACTACATCTTAGGTAACTATAACACAAAACCAGGAATCAAAACCAGGAAATTGATATTGGTATAATATGCATGAATAGTTCTATGCCATTTATCACATATGTAGAGTCATAAAACCAACACAACTATCAAGATATGAAACTATTCCATCACCCCAAAGATCTCCCTCATGCTACCAATTTATATTCACACTCACACCTGCTCTCCATTGCCACCAACTTTAACCCCTGGCAATTACTAATCTCTTCTCCCTCTGTATAATTTAATCATCCCAAGAATGTTATATAAATGGAATCATATAGTATGGGAACTTTGAGGACTGGCTTTTTGTCATTCAGTATAATACTCTTGAGGTCCATCCAAGTTGTTCCATGTATCAGGTAGCTTGTTCCTTTTTATTGCTGGGTAGTATTTCATTATGTGGATGTACCACAGTTTAACTACCCATCTATTATAGAACATTTTGATTATGTCCAGATTTTGGCTAATACAAATAATACTATGAATAATTGTGTGGAGGCTTTGTGTGGACATAAGTTTTCACTTCTCAGGGATAAGTGCCCAGGAGTACAGTTGTTGAGTTTCACGGTAAATGTATAATTAACTTTTTAAGGAACTGCCAACCTGTTTTCTAGAGTGGCTGTAACATTTTACATTCCCACAGCAATGTATGAGAGATTCAGTTTCTCCACATCCTTGCCATCATTTGGTGTTGTCATTGTTCATTATTTTAGTTGTTTTCATAAATATATAAAGATATTTCATCATGATCTTAGTTTGCATTTCCCTAATGCAAGGATGTTAAACATCTTTTCCTGTGACTATGTGCCATACATACACCCTCTTTGGTGAAATATCTCTTCATATCTTTTGCCTGTTTTCTAATTGAATTGTTTATTTTTTATTGAGTTTTATTTATATATTCTAGATATGAGTCCTTCATTAGGTTTGTGGTTTGTAAATATTTTTTTCCCAATGTGTAGCTTGTCCTTTCATCCTCTTAACAGTGTTCTGCTGGGGAAAGTTTTTACTTTTGATAAAATCTGATTTATAGATTTTTTTCCTATGGATTATGTTTTTGGTATTGTGCCCAAGAAATGCCTCTCCAAGCCCTAGGTTATGAATATATTCTCCTGTTTTCTTCTAAAAGTGTTATGGTTTTGCATTTCACTTTTAAGTTTATGATCAATTTGAGTTTATGTTTGTATAAGGCATGATGTTTAGTAGGTCAATGTTCTTTTTTTCTTTTTTTTTTCTTTTTGTTTTTGTTTTGGCATATGGATATCCAATTGCTCCAGCCCCATTTGTTAAAAAATTTTTTTTAAATTGCTTTTGTACCTGGGTCAAAATCAGTTGATCATACTTGTGTGGGGCTGTGTCAAGGTTTTCTATTCTGTTCCATTGTTCTATATATCTAGCCCTCTACCAATATCACATAGTCGTGATTACTATATAATGGATCTTGAAATCAGATAGACTGATTCTTCTCAATTTATATTCTTTTTCAAAGAAGATATTATAATTCCTTTATCTTTCCATGTAAATTCTAGAATAATATTGACCATTTATACAAAAATAATTGTTAGGCTTTTGATAGGAATTTAGTTAAAACTATCAGTTTAGGAAAAATAGACATCTTTATTATGTTGAGCCTTCCAATCCATGAACATAGTATGTCTTTTGATTTATTTAGTTTTCCTTAATTTCTTTCATCAGTATTTTGAAAATTTCAGCATACAGATCCAGTACATGTTTTTCTAAGTGTATACTTATGCATTTCATTTTCTTTGTAATGATTGTAAATGTTGGTGTGTTTTCAACTTCAGTGTCTACATATTCATTGATACTACATAGAAATGTGATTTATTTTTGTCTGTTGATCTTGTTTACTGTGATGTTGCTGAACCACTTATTAATTCCATAAAGTTTTTGTAGATTCCTTGAGATTTTTTACATAAACAATCCTGTCATCTGCAAATACAGTTTTATTTCTTCCTTTCCAATCTATATACATTTTATTTCTTTTCCTTGTCTTATTGCAGTGGCTAGGTTTTCCAGTACTATGTTAAATGACAGTGGTGAGAATGGGCATATTTGCCTTGTTCCTGACATTAGCAGGAAAATATCGAATACTTCCCCATAAGGGATAATGTTGGCCCAAATGCTCTTTATCAAATCGAAGTAATTCCCCTCCATTCTTAACTTGCTGAGAGTTTTTAATCATAAGTGAGTGTTGGATTTTGTCAAATACTTTTTCTGCACCAATTGATAGTATCATATGATTTTTCATCCCTAAGTTGTTGATATGGAACAATACATTGATTAAATTTCAAATATGGAAATAACATTATATACATGGAATAAATCCCATTTGGGCATGGTGCATAATTATATTATTGGATTTGGTTTGCTAATATTTTGTTGCTGAATTTTACATCTTTATTCATAAGGGATATTGGTTTATAGTTTTCTATTTTTTGTTTTTGGTTTTAATATCAGGTTAATGCTTATCTCATAAAATCATTCGGGAAGTGTTTTTTCATCTTAAGTTTCCTGGAAGAGAGTGTGTAAAATGCTGTTAATTCTTATTTGGATATTTTGTAAAATTTTCCAGTGAATCCATATATGCTTTGCTTTTAGGGGAACTTTTAAATTAAAAATTCAACTTCTTTGGTAGTTGTAGGACTATTCAGGTAATATATTTCCTCTTGATTGCATTCTTATAGTTTGTGGGTTTGGGGGGATTTATCTAATTCTTCTAGTTATTGATGTTATGAGTGGAAAGTTGTTCATAGTATTCTCTTATTATCCTTTTAATGGCTCCAGGATCTGTAATGTTATCCTGTTTCATTCCAGGTATTGGTGATTTGGATCATCTCTTTTTATTCAGTCTTACTAGAGGTTGATAAACAGATTTTTTTCAAAGGGCTTTTTGTTTTATTAATTTTCTCTATTGTTTTCCTATTTTCAATTTAATTGATTTCTGCCTTGTATTTCCTTTCTTCTGCTTGCTTTTATTTTGATCTTCTTTTTCTAGTTTCTTGAGGTAGGAACTTAGATTATTGATTTGAGACCATTCCTAATTTATAATGTAAGTATTCTGTGCTATAAGCTTCCCTCTCAGTACTTCTTTAGCTCTGTCCCACATATTTTGATATGTTGTATTTTAATTTTCATTCAGATGTCTGTATTTTTTTAAAAAATCTTTTGATACTTCCTCTTTGATCTATGCATTGTTAAGAAGTATGTCGTTTAATTTCCACCTGTTTTAGAGATTTTCCTGTTGTCTTCCTGGTTTTTATGTCTACTTTGATCCCATTATACAGAGAAAAAACACATTATGTATGATTTCAATTATTTGAAATTTGTTGAAGTTGGTGTTATAACTCAGGATATGGTCTATCTTGGTATATGTTCCATGGGTGCTTGAAAAGAATGTATATTCTGCTGTTGTGAGGTATAGTGCTTCCTAAAAGTTGATTATATCTTCCTGGTTGATGGTGTTTTTAGTTCTTCTATGTCCTTACTGATTTTTCTGTCTAGTTTTTCTAATTTTTGAGATATAGTATTGGTGTCTGCAACTATATTGTCTATATCCCTTTGCTTTCTGTTTTTTGCTTCAAGTGTTTTGCAGCACTGTTTAGGATTGCTGTATCTTCTTGGTAAGCTAACCTTTTTATCATTATGTTTTGTCATTTTATCTTTTGGCAGTTTTATTTGCTCTGACACCTACTGTATCAAAATTGATACAACTACTCTCACTTCCTTTTTATTAGTGAATATATATATATTATAGATACACATATGTGTGTGTGTGTGTGTATATATATATATATATATATATATATATATATATATATATATATGTATATTTGGCATATCTTTTCCCATCCTTTTACTTTCAACCTATTGTTATATATTTCAGAATTTCCTGTAGACAACATATAGTTGTGTCATTTTTTAAATCCACCCTGCTCATCTCTATAGTTGATCTATCTATACTATTTACATTTAATGTAACACTTGATATGTTAGTGCTTAAGTCTGACATTTTATTTGTTTTTTGTTTTTCCCTCTGTTTTCATTTATGGCTTTTATTCCTGCCTTTCTGTGGGTTATTTTAAACTTTTTTTTAAAGAATTCTATTTAATTTCTGAGGGTATTTCTTTGAATAGCTTCTTTAGTGGTTGATCTAAGTATTACATTGTATGCACATAACTTATCACAGTCTATTGGTGTTGATATTTTACCAGTTTCAGTGATGTGTAGAAACCTTACCTCTTTTTTGTGTCTTTTCACTTTCCTCCATTTATAATATTGTCTTAAATAATTTCTCTACATACATTGAGATCCACATCAGACATTGTTATAATTTTTGTTTCAATTGTTAAACATAATTTAGAAAACCCAAGAGGATAAGAAAAACCTGTTATATTTACTCATATTCTTACTCTATTCATTGTATTTTCTTGCCTCATGAAGTTCCAAGATTACCCTTGTCACTTCTTTTTTGTTTGGAGAACCTCCTTTAGCCATTCTTTTAGGGTTGATTTGCTTACAACAAATTCTAGTTTACCGTCATCTGAGAATATCTTGATTTTCCCTTAATTCCTCAAGGATTTTTTGCTGGATTTACAATTCTGGTTTGAGAGTTCTTTTCTTTTGGTACTTGAAAAATGTATGACTTCTTCCAACCCCCCTCTGTGGTTTCTGATGAGAAATCTACTGTTATCCTAATTGCTTTCCCCCTATAATTAAGGTGTCATTTCTCTGACAGCTTTCAAGATCTTTCTTTGTTTGTTTGTGTTTAGTTTTCACATTTTATATGATGTGTTTTAGCATAGATTGTTTTTAGTTCCTCCTGTTTGGGATTTGCTCAGTTTCTTGAACCCATAGGAATATGTCTTTTGCCCAATGGGGAGAGTTTTCTTTTTTCACATTTTTAGATTGAGGCATACTCAGTTTACAATGTTGTGTCAATTTCTGGCATACAGCACAATGTTTCAGTCATACACATACATACACATATTCCTTTTCATATTCTTTTCCATTATAGGTTACTACAAGATACAGAATACAGTTCCCTGTGCTATACAGTAGAACCTTGTTGTTTATCTATTTATATATACTAGTTAGTATCTGCAAATCTCAAATTCCCAATTTATTGCTTCCCACCCTCTTTCCCCCCTGGTAACCATAAGTTTGTTTTCTATGTCTGTGAGTCTGTTTTTGTTTTGTAGATAAGTTCATTAGTGTCATCTTTTTTCTTTTTTCAGATTCCACATATGACTGATATCATATGGTATTTTTCTTTCTCTTTCTGGCTTAGTTCACTTAGAACGATGATCTCCAGGTCCATCCATGTTGTTGCAAATGGCATTATTTTTAAGACTGAGTAGTATTCCATTCTATATACATAAATATATACCACAACTTCTTTCTTATCTGTCGATGGGCATTTAGGTTGTTTCCATGTCTTGGCTATTGTAAATAGTGTTGCTATGAACATTGGGGTTCATGTGTATTTTAGAATTAGAGTTCCCTCCAGATAGATGCCCAGGAGTGGGATTGCCAGATCATCAGTTGGGGGAGTTTTCAGTCATTATTTCTTTGAATACTTTTTCAACCTCATCTACTTTCTCTTCTCCTTCTGGGACTCTGATTATATGAATATTAGATCTTTGTTGTAGTTTTAGCAGACTTCCTCTGACCATGTGCCAGTGAGAGAAAGGGTGCACTACCTCATTACTGTCAAGGTAGAAGTCCAGGTTCCCCACTGGTCCTCCCTTGGCACCCAGGTGGTGAAGGACTCCTCATTACTGCTTCGTGGGGGTGGGAGTACAAGCACCCCACTAGGCTTCCTCTCATACCACCAGGGTTGTAAGGGACAGAGATCCGTCGTTACTATTCCTCACATTTTACTGCCTGGCTGGGATGAGTCTGGGCTCTAAATTTGGCTGGCCTGTGATACCACCATGGTGATGGCAGGGAGAGGTGATTTGTTAAAGCATGGTGAAGGTGGAAATCTGGGCTCTGCACTTTGCCTTTGCCTGCTGGGGTGGAGGTGGGGCCACAATTTTTCCATGGTGTCTGACTGGAGTAGTACAGTTATTGTATAAAAGTTTTCTCTTTCTAGACTCTCCCTTTCCGGATTCTTTGTCCAAAGAGAAAAAAAAAAAAAAAGATTTCCTTGGGCTTTTTATGTCAATGCCCATTGGCATTTCTGGGTTTCTGGCTTCTCTATCACCAAGACTGGGATATGTAAGGCAAAAAGGAAACCTAGAGCATTCATTCACCTCAAGTGAATCACTCTTCAGGTTCTGAGGTCCCTAGCTGTTCTGTCTTCTTCTCTCCAACATTCAGTGTCTTCTTTGGTGTGTTTTGTATATAATATCCAGCATTTAAGCTGTTCTTCATTGGAGGAATAGGGAAAATCAGTCACAGAAATTTTAGTGGACTTTGAGGTACCTATATAAATCCCCCAAAGAGTAATAGAGAGTGCAGTATGAAAATTACTGGATCTGAAGCTCTCAATCATTTCAACTCTGACCTTTTTTTGTTCTTTGACTTCCTCTGGGTAGGACAGCTCTTAATTGTATTGACCAAGGATTATGAAAAAAGAACCTATTTGACTAGAAGAAGGGAATTGAGGTAAGTTTGTTTGTAGCCCCTGTGTTCTGTCAATATAATGTTTAAAGTACTCCTAAAGTTCACTAGTTACAACTATGTACACAGCTACTGAACTGGAACTAGCTTTGCCTAGAACTTGATTTTCCTTGAAAGTTGCTTCTCCCTGCTTTCCAGGCCCAGCCATTGTATTTTACAGGTGAGTCATAAACTTGGAGGGTCCTGGCTTGGATGCTTGAAGCTGTTCACCCTGAAGAAATGGCTTAGGGTAAGATTTTTTGGGATCTGGGAATTTAGAGCCCATCAAAAAAATGTGGTAGCGAGGGGTGTGGATTGCTAGATGACATCAAGCTCCCCTGCAGATATAGGGACTCCCTTAGCCGGGGGTAGGGGAAATGAAGAGGAGGGTAATGGCCGCAGTTACTGAGAGGCATATTCAGGACAAGTCCACCTAACAGCAGTGTGTGGTCAGGCGTCTTAGCATGTTCTCCACTTTTCCTTTCCCTGGGTGCTATCTTGGGAGCTAACCTTCCTTTAATTGCATGATATTTACTACTCCTCAACCCACCCCTCTCTGTAGCTCAACAGAGTGCTGGAAGCTTAGAAGAGAGGAAGCCTCTGAGTTATAGCTGTGTTGACCACTTAGACACATGAATCCTGTCCCATGAAAGCAGGGCCTCCCAGGAACAGTTCCTCAGTTCCTTGCCTCCTCTTTTGACATAATTAGACCAGACAAAAGGTCCTCTGGGGGGTCTGTGGGCAATAAAAAAGGTCCTGGAAATTATCCCTGGAAATCAGTAATGATAATTTTATTGAATAATGAGAGAAGCACTAAGGAAGAAAGGCACAGGAGAGCTCATTTTGCAGCTTTATACCCATTTTGAGGCAGAGAGGAACCCAGAAGACAGTGTTGTGTACTCCCAGAGAAAGGCAGATCAGAGACTCTTACTTGTTCTTCCTCACTCCCCTCCCCATCCCTCTCCCTCCATAGGAGAGGCTGGGGTGGTGGGTGGGGGGCCCATCCTGGCTCAGCTTCTGCTGCCTCCCATGCTTCCATTTTGGGCCTGTGGTACCACTCACACCCAGAGCCCTCGTTGGGGGGCAGAGTGGGCCTGGGGGCAGCAGATGCTAACTCCAGGAGCTGCAAGCAGGCTTTCCGAGAAATCAGGGGAAAAGAGATTTGCTTACTCCCCCACTTTCTGTGAGGTGGGGTGGAAGGAGCCTTGGAGAAGGAGTTTGAAAACTGGCATTCAGCTCCCCTCTGGAGCTTCCTTTCCCCGTTTGTAAAACAGACACAAGAGCAGCTGCTCCCAGGGTTGGAGGGAGGATCAAGCATGATGAGGGATATGGGAGCACCTGTGAACCGTAAAGTGCCCACCCTCAGGTGAAGGCGACCTGTTGTCATGGAAGGGGGCCTCTGTGTCCAAATATGGGGGAGGGAGGCCCTTGTGTTCTTGGAGCTGAAGGAAGGGAGTGTCTCTGTGCACGTGTATGGGGGAGAGGAGGTGAATGAGGAGGCAGGTAGCTGGAAGATCTTGGACTGACAGGCGGAAAATCTGGCCTTTGCAGGCTTTAAGGCAGAAGGATCTGCAAGGCTGGGATCCTCAGAAGACTCCACCCTGGGGGAGGAAGGAGGTATGTGGGTGCGTGTGGGAGGGGAGTGCAGAGGGCTGCCCTGGCCCCCCTTTACCCACACTTAGGCAAGTGGCTGGAGGAAGCGGGTTGACGGAGAGCAGGGTGGAGAGCAAATGGAGGAGGGCAGGTCTTAGAGTTAACCTGGTCCATTCCTGGGGCTCTGTCCGGGTTTGGAGGAGGGCTCTCAAGCCTAGGAAATCCTGCTGGTTCCCCTCTATGACTCTAGGGCAGCTGGTGGGGGCTTACCTTCACCTTGGGTGGGATCTGGGGACTGTGTGATAGGAGAGCAGGCCTGAGCTGGGAGCTCCCACCAGTGAGCTGTGGTTGCCTTTGGGAGTTCTAGCAAAGGTGTTGTGGGGCCAGCCAGCCATCCCAGGGTTGGAGGTTGGAGAGGAGGGCGGAGGAGATGGCTGCTCTGGACCAGAGTGAGGCCTTTCCTGGAGGCAGTTCTCGTTCCCAGTCCCCTCATCCTGGTGGGCCTCCTGCCTGGAATCACTTAGGTCCTTGCTAGTTGTGGGTGGACCCCAGCTGGTGGGGCCTTGGAGACAGATCTGGTAGGGGGAAGAGAAGAGGGGGCCTCTAGTGACAAGGGGTTGTTGGACAGCCCAGCCAGTATCACCTCCAGGGCTCGGGACCCAGAGCTCGATGGGTTCTGTGATGCTGCAATCTCTGGTGATGGTGGCAGTGATGTGGGCAGGGCAGTGGGGGTGGGGGACCGAGCAGGAGCTGAGCTCAGGAAGCGCGCAGCTGCTATCTATCCATCTGGCTTCCCAGACAGTTAGCAGGGCCTGGGGCTGGGCTCTCCCGCCTTCGTTCCCACTCCCTTCCTCAGGGAGGGAAGGCTTGGTTGTCCTGGGCAGGCGTGATTCCTGTCTGAGTAGCAAGGGCAGATGCATCTCCATTGGCACGTCTCCTGGGTTCTTACCCATCATTGCAGACTGGGAAGTGGATAGAGGGCCACAGAGGGGCAGGAACCACCTTCTTCTCTGCTCAAGGTGGCCCGAGGCCAGCAGCAGGACGAGGAGCAGCCGCCAGGGCCCCTGAGACCTCCCAGCCCCATCTCCATCCCCAGCCCTCCCTGAGTGTGGGGTGGGTGTGGGAATATGGTGGGAAATGGTACCAGGTAGCACCTCTATCCCTGAATCTCAGGGTCCAGTCTTTGCAAGGGGAGTATAGTGTGGGTGTGTGGTGGGAAAGGAGGGTATATCTTGCCCCACCTGGTTCTAGCCCTCCATCCCTAGGGCAGGGAGGCCAGGAGAGCCAGGAGGTCCTGGGCCGGGGGTGCTGGATAGGTCAATCCATGTGTCGACTGGCCCAGCAGAAGGGCTGATGGGTCAGGTTTGCCCTCCCCTCCCTTCATCTGGACCTGGATCTTACACTAGTTAGATGTGAGCAATAGGCTAATTTGATCCTGCTCTAGCTCAGCAGGAAACCAACACTGAGGAACTCGTAGTTCTTCCAGGAGGCTCTAGTCAGGGGAGGCCAGTCGCAGGGCGGTGAAGAGGGGGAGAAGCTGAGTCCTCTGTCCCAGAAAGGGCATGGTGGCCCCTGTCCTGTCCCAAAGGCTCTGAGATCTGTAAGATCTGGGCCCTGGGGTCCAGAAAAGGAAAAATTATTTTGGAAAGAAGATAGTATGTATTCCCTCTTGCATTTCTTCTCTTTGTTACCTCCACCTCTGTTCCTTTCATTTCTGAAATTCCTGGGTTCTAGCAAAGTGCCTGACACAAAGCAGGTCCCTAGAAAATTTTGCTGAAATGACTTGAAAACTAGGCATGGAACTCTGCTTCTGGTGACCACTAGAGAGAGCTGAAAGTCAGGAATTGAAATGCCTTCTAAAGTTGAGCCTCCTATCTAATCCCTTTCCTTGTGCCTCTGGAGTCTCCTTGACATTTCAGCTTATTAGGATTCAAAACTTGCTTCAAAAACTCTGGCTCAAACTAGCACCCACCCTATCTAGGCACCAGCTGTTGGATACCAGGGATTTGCTGGGGGCACCTGTAATTCCTGTCAGCTGGCCTGCTCTGCTGCTATGAAATGGCAGGGTACTGCTGGCTGCCTCTTCAGACATGAAAAGGCCCTGGAGGAGAGCATATGCTCATAAAAATTATGGGATTCCATAGCTTTGAAATCTAATGATCCTCAGTGATCAAAACAGACTAGAGCCTTGGGGCTACTAGGGAAGGGACTGAGGGGGCAGCAGATCTTGGGTGGGAGAGCCTGGGGCCAGTCAACAGGACAGAGTAATTAGTCTCAGTGGGAAGAGATGAGGAGGCTGGCAGCTTGAGGATGTCTGCATTGAGTCAGGGGAGAAACGACAAGAGCCAAGAGCAGGGTGGTAAACCACCCTCTCGCAAAGGAAACCAGTCTCCTCCACCCCTCCCCTGCCCAGTGTATGGTCACAGGGAGATAGACTTGTACCTCTTGGGTTGCTGGGGGTGGAAGGACAGTAGGTGGGATCAGCTCTCCAAGGCCAAGGCTACATGAAGGTCTGGAGAACTTGGGAAGAGAGAATACCAGAAGTATAGGTTGGTTGCAAGTGAAAGTAATAGTGAAAAGATGGGCTATGTTAAAAGTCAGATTTTGTTCAGACTCAGTTTTTGCTCAGAGCTGGTCCTGCTGACAGCCTTTTGGAAATAGGCTCACTGTATAGTTGTTGAATGAAGTGGGCAAGTCATTTTCCCCTCCTTGTGTTGGCTTCCTCATTTGTAAAAGGAAGGATTTGGACTGGACTGGAAGTTAATTATCAGAGCTCAAATTCCAGCCTGCTCTGTTGCTGTTGAAGTGTGTGAACCAGCAACAGACCCTTTTTATTAAACAGGTTTCAGTTTCTCCACTTCAATTCAAGGCAGAATATGAACAAGGGAGACTCTACAGTTACTCCTAGCTTTGTCATTGTCACAGGCCTCTCTTTTGCATCACCCTCAATTGCAGGCTGTGTTGCTGCCTGGCTGTTTAACCCAGCTACATTAGTCCCTTCAGGTTCCCCCATCAATAACAAGGGAGAAGAAAAGGGCTTTAAATGGATTATTGCTAAGGTCTTTGCCAATTTTCAACATGGCATGCTTGTAGCAAGGTGGTGGCCTTGGTGGGGCCTCCACTCCAACTCAGTCACTAATCATGTTCTCATTTTGTGAAGTAACCACTTTTCTACTTCAGAGCTCCCTAAAAAAAAATCCAATCCTGAATAGTTCATCCAGCTCTAAACTCCTTTTCCACTTTCTGCTCTCAGAGAAGATTATATATCTTGGCAGAAATTTGACTTGAAATGAGAGTTCAGTTCTGAAGCTAAACCTCCTGCTGTTAACCAGGTTAAGATTATTTCACCCTTGGAGGCAACATACAAACCAAAGCTAGATTTTTAGATCTGTTTATTTTGTTCCAAACCTTTTGAGGATTTAAATGTCCCAGATCTCAAGCTCCCAAATTTTGTTCGTTCTCCTAGATTTAACTGTGGTGCAAAAGAGGCTGCATCTTTCCCTAAGTATTAATACTGTGCTGCTTTCACCAACCAACATTCTCTCCAAAAGTGCATAAGCACACACATGTACATACACATGTTTGGGAGAAGTAAATTGACACCCGGCCATGCCATGTTATGTAATACCTGATAGGGCAGATTTGAGACCTGTGAATGTTTTCCCTCATCTGGAGAGAAGTGGGTGGCAGCCTAATTCTTAAGAGCGATCCACACTTTGAGCAACAAAGGAGGCCCTGCAGAAGTGCCCTCAGGTGACTTGGTGGGGGTCGGGCAGGGAGGAATGGGAGCAGGGGCTTTGTTGCTCCAGTATTCTCAGTGGTCTCTCCTGGGAGTTAAAGTGCTCCTGGGGCCCAGCTTCTCCTATTTCAGTGCTGTTTGAGATAACAGGATAGCAATTAGGCAAGCCCCTTCCTATTCACGAGCTAAAAACCAATGGGTTTTCCTTTGGGGAGTTGATAAGAGCTGGACTGGGACCAATGTAGAGGGCTCAGGACTTTGGCCTTGAATGAAGCCATCAGAGGCCAGCCACGCCCCAGCTGCCTGTTTGTAACGGAAAAACTCATGGGTAGGGACCACTGTCTTCTTTGGAGCCCCTCAGGGGCAACCTCATACTCCTGGCCCCGGAATGGCCCTGGCTTGGGGTGGCAAGTCACTGTTAACTCTAAGTGACCGCCAAGGATGCCTGGCAAGAAGATGACGAAAGGTGAGGGTAACAAGAACACAATAGACAAAGACCCAGAATAGGGAGAGACACAGAGGCAAAGTGAGGAAAAAGGCTGAGCTCCTAATGAGGTGAGTTGTGCTGGCTGGACACAGCCTGGATGGAAATGCTCTTCAGTAGGAGTGCTGCCCAGAGCCTAGGCATAGGGAAGTATCTGGCACCTATTTCAGAGGGATAAAAATGGTCCAGAGTCTACCTTTTCTGGCAACTTTAATGCCCACTAAGTAGAGTGGTCAAGGATGCCCAGCATGGGGACACATTGGGTGGTAAAGGCTAGGATGGTTTCCCTTTCCTAGAAGAAACTGTCCAACAATGTGCATTTCCATCTCTACCTTTTGAAGGATCCAGGTTGGAGATGGGATTTTTCCCTAAAACAGCTCATTTTCTGGCCTGGCCCAGGTGGAAATGTTGACCTGTAATGAATAATGAGAGATGGAGGAGTTGGTCCTTCACCGGTCAATAACTATTGGCCCTTCCCCCCACTATGCCCTGTCATCAGTCTTCCTCTGCCTGCTGAGATGAAAGGAATTTCTTCACATTTTGACAGGTGGATTCAAGGATGGGGAGCTAGGAGAGCCTGCAGGTTAATGCACTGGCCTGGGAAATATGTAAAAATCAGTGAGTGGAACTTTATGGCATGTAAGGTTTCTTCCCTATGTGATATTCTACTTTTCCAGTCTATGATTATAGCAGCTTGAGCCAAAAAGTGAGATGTGGTTCAGCCTGAGATGAGTGGGATTGATTCTAGTGTTACAGGTGGGCTAAGCCAAGGTTAGGTTGATTGGCCCAAGCCCTGGGTCCCTCCTTTCTTCAAGCACCCATAAGTCTATGACAGTAATAAAAAGAAATAGAGGGGAAGGAGAAGGGAGAAGAGGCAGTAGAGGGAAAGAAAGGAGGAAGGGAAGAAGGACCAACCATATGATGTGGAAACTGTCTGTACACTTGTAAAATGATGTCAGCCACAGCTCTTGGGAAGCCATAGCTCTTACAGACTTTGAGGATAAACAAGGTTCCTTGTCTCATTTTACCTCTATGCCCTTCCCCCCATGCCCCCAAACAGTTCCAAAGGACAGATGGCAAGGAACTCCTCTGCACACAGGGGCTTGGATCTTCCCACCAGGCTTCTGGGGACACAGTAGCACCTTTGGCAGTTGCTTTTAGTGAGTGACTAATAAGCTGGGCCAGGAGTTCCCATCCCCCAAGAGTTGAAAAGTATATGGAGAGGTTCCAAAGGCCAGGGGATGAACCCAAGCTTTGCTAGATCCTGGGAGAAGAGAACCCTGGCAAGTTTAAAGGCATTCATGGGGAGAATTTGATTAATGAGTTTGGAACACCTGGAGCTTTGGCTCCAAGGGATGGTCAGGTGGCTGAAATGCTGTGTGTGCAGGTTTGGGAACAAGTGTGCTGGTGGCAAAAATGTAAATGCTGAGCAGGGCAGGGTGAAGGGAAAGGTTTGGGGAAGAGCACACAATGGCAAAGAAGAGGCATTAGATTTGTTCTTCAGGGTTGGGGGAGCCCGGCAGCAGCTCCCCGTTGGGATCTGGGTCAGGGGCCAACATCTTATCCTTGCTGGAATCCCTTTGCTCTTTCTTGAACATCCTTTGATGCATCAGAGGGACGAACAAGAGGATTACAGCCCCGATGATAGGGGGCACACCGGCAAAGTAGAAGGCCACATGATAGTCCCCAAAACAGTTGCGGAGGAGGCCTGAAACAGTCAACAGAGACAAGTCAAGCTCAGCTTTGCCCTACTGCCCAAAAGTGCTCTCTGCCCCTTCTAGGGGCCATTAACAATGCCTATCCAGAGAATCTTGGACTGTACAGCCTTGACCTAGAAGCCCCTCTCAGTTTAAATATGCCTGGATGGAAGAAACAAAACCTCTATTATAAAGGCAAGTGGCCTTTCCTTGAGGCACTGGGGCTACAGGTTCGTGAGGGTAATGCTCATTATAAAATAAGCTAATGAAGCTTCTCAAAGATCTCCATTTTTTACTTTCATGAAGCTACAGCTAACTTCTAGTCACTCCTAGGTATGGAGTTAGGAAGGAAGCTAGGTTAAAAGAACTCTACAGAAGATGGCCAAGCCTTGTCTGGCTTCACAGTGATATACCCGCCTACACCCTAACTTGGGCTAGAATGTTCTTGTGGAACAATTCAGCCAAGTTCTCATTTTCCCTTTCTCTGAAGTGCCTGCTTGCCCTAAGAGGAGGCTGGATGTGTCTCTTTCCTTCCAGCTGCAGATATGTTTGGCTCTTCTGGGTTCCTCTAAGTTGTGGATGTGTTTGGCATGGAACACAGGGCCTCCCCTGCTCACCTCCAGAAGCTAATGTGGGCCACCTCATAGGGAGGATGGGCCCAGAAACACTACTGAGGAAAAGTAAGTCAGCCTGGAGGCTGTTTAGGAGGTAAGCAAAATGGACAAATATAGATTCTGGCATCCACCCTTGGGGTCAGAGCAGGTAGAGGCTGCCCTCCCTCAGTTGGCAGTATGGCTGTTGTACAAGGGCCTGAGTAGAAGGTTTTGTCACTATAACACAGCCTGACCAGTGCTCTCACAACACTTTGTGCAGAACTGATGTTCAAGGAATGTTTTTTGAGTTAGCTCAGTTGGCCAGCCTAGGAGAGGCTAGCCCATGAATCAATATTTGCAATAAATCCTAAAGAGAGAAAATGTTCTCTTCTTATTAGTTTTTCTTGTTTCCTATGTTCCCTGGAGCACCAACAATGCCTTTCTTGAAAGTGGAGAGAGTGCTGAAAGATAGCAAGCCAGAACTTTTGCCTGCTGCCTGCTGCCTGCTGCCTGCTGCCTGCTGCAAGTGAGCCTCATTGGTCCAGTCCTGAGTTGTGGTCTTAATCAAATCTTCTCTACAGTTCAATTCAGAAGCCAGTAGAGGAGAAGGGGGATGTCTCTAAGTCTTAGTAAGACCATGGCCCACTTTCTCTTCTCTTCCTGCTCAACTATCTTTCTAATAATGACTTGCCTATGAAGAAAGAGAAGATTCTGGACCAATAGAATGGCCAAGAAGGCCAAACCCATTTCTCTCTCTACCCTCCTGGAATGTCTACAGTAAGACTCCACTGAAGCAGATATACAGCCATGAAAAGCCCATTTCCCAATGTGAATCCATGCACATATACTGTGCTTAGTCACTTTCACCAATAGTGCTAAGGGGTTTCGTGCACTCTGACAAGGCTGCATAAATAGAGAATGAGAAGAAAAGGGACTTCAACCAGAAATTCTTAGGAGAGCTAGATCCCAAGGAAGACAGGACTCCCCCACTCATACCCTCCCTATATATCATCCTCACCTGCAATGGGGGGTCCAGCAATCATTGGCAGGGCCATCATGCCCAGGAGGTAGCCAATGGCCTGTGAGGCCTGCATGGGGCCCACCAGCTCAAATGCGATGGGAGCCATGATGGTGATAAAGAAGCCATCACACAGGCCCAGGAAGAGGCAGACGACGATGAGGCCCCCGAAGCCCCGGCATAGGGGAATCATCATGGACATCAGGCCCAGGAGCAGGAAGGAGATGACCTAGAGGAGCAATAGACTGAGGTCATGTTGTGCTTGCCCGCCAAGACCACATAATAAATCACATCTCTTTCCTTAGGGCCTCATTTATACCATCTGTAAAATGGGGCAAAAGGATGTCAACAGAAAGACTAGTTGGACTAAATAGTTACTTAGGCCCCTTCTAAGTCCTGCTTAGAGGGACTTAGGATTCAAAGTTCTTAAGAGATCCCTTATTTAACTTTGATTCTGTCAAGATTTTTTAAAAGGTAAAGGGCATGGTCCCTGTCTTCAAGAAGTTGTCTTTTCACTGGACTCTAAGATAAACAAAATTGCTGTTTCTACTTTCTGATTCTTGTGTTTGTCTGCCCCAGGCATCAGGGTCTGGGATCAGACCATGCTGGTGTTCTTAGATCCAAGTTAGGTATGGGAAAAGGAAGGGGAGGAAGTGAGGATGACTTGAATAATGATTGGATGCATGAATGGAAGGCACAGCTTCCTAAAATGGGAAAGGAGCCAGTGCCCATTTCTGTGGGAGACTGCTTTTAGAAAACATCTTGGTGTGAAGACCATTGGGAGGTTCACCCAGGTTCCTTAGGCTTTAGGTCATGGGACACATTACCCATCACAGATATCTTAGGGTGGCTCTGGGGACTTCTAGGCTTGTCTGGGCACCCTGCAAAGGCAACAAAAGGGTCTTTAAGGAGAACCAAGACACTAGGAGGAGGTCTAGGGAAACTGAAGCCAGCCCAAGGGCACTAACTAGCCACTGGGCTTTCTTTGGGCTGAGAAAAATGACTCTGAAGTAAAGAAGCTGCCTTTCCAGAGGCTGTTTTTCCCATCTCAATAGAGAGAAGGGCCACTGGAAACACAACTGGCCTTTTGATTGAGGTCATCTGCAACCTATGTCAGTGAGCCAGACTGAAGAGCTGGGCTGTGGGTAGAGAAAGGAGCTCTTTCCCCCACCCACTTGTAGCCAGTGGAGTCAGGTTGTCCCAGGGTCAGGGCTAAGACCTGATCTGTTTACCAATGCCTTGACAGGACCTAGGATTTTCCAGTAGTTCACATAAGCAGACTGCCTTACCCAGGAAGGGTAAGTCACCGCATGATAAGGATATGTCACCATTATCACCACATGGAAGGTGGGTAGGAAGGTCAAGGATGTCTCAAGCCCTAAAGATTTCCTGTTTTGTTGCTGGCAGTGGGTTTGTTAGGCTAACTGGTTGGTTTTTAGAGAGGATAAGAAATGTCCTGGTCATGCCGTCTGAGGAAATCTCTTTGTTGAGGGACTTTTGAACTTTGCCAAGGCTGTCTTGGAATAGCTACTCAGAATCTAGGAATAAAGACTTATATATCTTAGTTTCTTCTCTAGGTATTCATGCACAACTGTAAGATGAAACCAAGCTATATCAACCAAGCTATAATAGTATGGCAATTAAGAGTTAATATCATCATATAATACAAAGGACCCCATTAACTGATTTCAATTTGCTCTAATTACTACCTATTGTGTCTAACTGCCTCTTAACATCTTCCATGACGTCTTGCCAAGATTTGGAATTTAAAAATCCCTCTTGGAACTGAGAATCAGGCCTCAAGAATTGGCCCAAAGTGTGGTTGTCCTGCAGGTTGTCATCATTTCCTTTCCAACAGACTGTCTAGGGGCTTGACACCAGACAGATGTGCCTGTCTTCATCAATAGTAGGAACCACAGGGTCTAGTGGATGGCTCTTCAGAACCTGAAGCTCTGTGTACCTACTTTCCTCTCCCAGACCCTCATTCTTGCACCTGACCCAGGGAAAAAAGGAGGCAAATTCCTGCGATGGATTATCTTGAGTAGCTCAAGAGAAAGAAGTTCATTCATTGTCTTGTGCTCTCAGCCTGAGACACTTACCAGCACAAAGACTTTAGACAAATCACTTTCCCTCTCTGGGCCTTAGTTCCTCAGTTTGTAAAATGAGGGAGTTAGACTACAAGTTGATGAAGATACGTTTCAGCTATAAAGTTCTCAGATTATTTTTAATTATTCTAAATGGTAAAGTGGGGTTTAAATAAGAGTGGAAAAGGGGAGAGAATGATGGGTGGGTAGGGGAAGTAATAAACAGAAGAACTGGGCCTTAAGCCTAGCTCTGCTTCTGATTAGCTAATGTCTCTGCCTCCCTTGGAACTCCCTCTGCACTATAGAAAGCAAAAGCTGCTTTGGCCCTACGTCTCTCCTAGAGGCTATGGTGAGAAATGAGCTATATGGCTAGGCAAGGGCTGTTGCCTTTCCTGAAGATAAAGCCGTGGCCCAATGCTAGCTTATCCTGATTTCCAGCACCATTTGGCATCTTGGAACTGCTGATACTGACAGGGAAGATCCACAGGCATGGTATGCAAGAGGCTGGGAAAGCCACATATATGGTCCTATGCAAAAAGCCACTCAGGTAAGGGATTTGCTGATATTTTCACAGGAACTAAAAATGTCATAATTGGTTTATCTCAATCACAGGCTTTTGGTTTGACCTTGGTCAAGTCACTTATCATGGCTGGGACTTGGCTCTGCCATCCATCACTTAGGGTAAAGTGGAATATGGGAAGAGTGCTACATAGCAGTTCAGCTCTGCCACTGCTGTCTAAGTCTTCCCTTCAGTTTCTCCATCAGTGTAATGAGAGATTGGACTGGATGGACCATAATGGAACCCCTAGTTCTGACAAAGCAGATTCACTAGCTCTTGCAAATCTAACACAAAGTTAAACACAACAAGAAACCTTAATCATATCCTCATCCAAGACATATAAGGGTATTTAGGAAAACACTTGGGGCTGTCAGAAGACAGAGAAATCCCTGCTGTGAGTACAGTCAGGGCCCGTTGGAAGTGCTTTTAGGGCTTCTCCAGGGAGTCAGAACTCAAGCACCTTCCTGATGGATTATTTATGATCACATGTTTTCTGGGGCTGCCATTGCCCCTCCACAGGGTTCCACACTTGGGCACCTTCTGGTAAACCCAGCTGCATGAGCCAAAAGCATGAGCCAGTTCAGAAGGCTATATTGTTGCCAGGTACACAAAGACAGACAGCTTGACTGGTAGTTTGTATTCAAGCTGGACTAGAGCCCAGTTTACACAGAAAATGGCCTCCCAGGCATCCCATAATATGAGGCCACCTGTGTCAGTGTGAGAAGGATTTGTATGGCTTTGTATGGCTATAACATTTTTTACTTCTCAAAGCCAGGTCACACCTATACTTATTTTGATCCTCACCTACGAGGTGAGATAGGAAAGGCAAAAATTATTCTTAGTGCACAAAGGAGGAAAGTGAGGCCTAGAGAGGGGGAAGTGAGGTCTGGGCTTTTCTGGCACTTTTTTTGCATCCATCAAGAGGATGGCATTTGAGAGCCAGTGTTTAGTGCCAAGTAGCTCTGGAAGTATTAGAAGTGATGACCTGGGCCTAGGCCTGGAGGAGAGAGACATTGGGCCACAGAGCACTACAGAAGCCCAAGACCCTCCAAGAGAGTATAAGGTAGCAATGAGATCAGTCCTTACTGGGGGCGGCATTTAACTCCTGGCTTCAGTTTCCCTCTTTCAGGTGAGAGAGCCTTCATTAATAAACATTTTCTTTGAAAGTGCTTTTAGAGGTTCCATTTACACTGCTCTCACTGGATACTCACTTGAAGGAAGCAGAACAAGGATGATGGCCTTCACTTAAAAGCAAAGGAAACTGAGGCTTAGAGAATTTGATCAACTTGCCCATGTCACACAACAAGCTGATGTCAGAGCTAGGGCCTAGGGCACAGCAGTTACACACCCTACCATTCTGTCCCAAAGGTTGGGGATAGGATACCATAGCACCTGTGGCAGGCTGTTCTCCCCACAGTAGACAGGGTGGTCACACTCACCTGCAAGTAGATCTTCTTAAGGCCAGGAATGGAGTCACTGACACGGCCTGACACAAGGCGCCCAAGGCCTGAGGTAGCCCCAATACACACCAAGAGCACCCAGGTCTGCTTGATTTCCAAGAACTCCTCTTCCACATACTTCATCTGAAAAGCATAGCACCAGGCCCCACAGGATATGAAGAAGAAGAGGAGCTGAGTGGTTGACTGTTGGCATACCCAGAACCCTCTACTGCTTATTCCCTTGGACTATGGCAGAAGTGCCTTCTCCTGTAGCCTCCTCCCCTGTAGCCCTCGTGCCAGGACAAGCTCTCTGGCTGCTTCTAACAGCTTAGTAAGTTGCTTATCCCTTAGCTGTCTGGATTCTGGGCTTCTGAGCAATAGCTGAGGGCAGTGAGTATCTCCAAGCCCCTTCCAAGTTCTGGCAGGACAGAATACAGCCTTCACAACTGAAAAAATCCAAGGGTTCCCATATAATCTCCCCATTCTCAGACCCGGAACTGATAGCCTGGGGAAACAGCAGGTCATGAGGGTAGAAAGATCCACCAACCTCCAGATAATATTCCAAAGTGTGTTTTAAGAAACACAAGATCTGTGGAAGATAACAACTGGACTAAAATCAACAGTTCTGTGACCATATAAGTTGGGTGGATGCTGGTTAAAGAAAGCTGAATTGATTACTGCAGGCTTTTTGGTATCTTTAAAAGATTGATACACATTATGAAGCTAGAGAGATCTAGTTATTTCCTAAACAAAATTAGCTGACCACAAAGACCAGCATTCCATAAAACACACTCTTAGAAAACCCTATCTTTGGGTCCCCTAGGGCAGTCTCCTGTATCCCAGTGATGCTTATCTTCTCCTGAAAATCTATCTAGCTTTATCAGTGGGGGCAACCATAGGCATAGGCCTTCCCCTAAGGAACTTCCCCCATTTCCCATTGAGGTCTTCCCTCAGGCTATGCTCTTTCCTACTCTGGGTCTTTCCAACCACTGTTATGTCTTTTTCTAAAGGTCCCAGCTCTGCCCTTTCAGTGTCCTTTGCTCCTACCCTCTGGATTTCAGGCAGGTTAAGGGCAGCTTCTTGGGGCCAGGTAGGGTAGACCCACCCTGGTATTCCTCACCAAGTGTACATAGGGAACGAAGTAGCCAAGGGCAGCAGCAGCAATCCCGAAGGCCCAGATGCGGTAAGTACGTTGGCGGAACACTCGCATGTTGAAGTACTTCCTGAGCTGAGCCAGAAAGCGTTGGCACAGGGTGTGAACACCTCTCTTGCTTGGGGTGTCCTGGGAGCTAGGCAGGAGGGGCCGGTAGGTGAGTGAAAGCAGCGTAAGAATAAACATAAAGGTACTCAGCACCTGGAAGGTTTGGGCGAGCTGGATCTTAGCCCCCAGCGTTTTGATGAGGAGGGGGAAGGATATGGAGAAGATGCTACTCCCAGCAGACACCACACCATTGGCCAGACCCAGGCGACGTTGGAAGTAGTGGCCCAGGATGACGAGAGATGGCTGAAAGGCGAAGGAGCAGCCACAACCAAAGAGAATCCCATAGGTGAAGTAACGCAGGCTTAGCGAGCTGTGGAAGAGACACCAAGAGCTATCATTCAGAAGCCTGACCAGCAAGCCACCTGCCCTTCTCCTCCCACCCTCCTGAGACCTTAATTCCCCCCATCCTTAACCTACAGCCCACTTATTACTGACCCTCAGAGCAGACAAGGAACAGGACCTTCTGATCCCCATTTTGTAGATGGGGAGACAGAGGCCCAGAGAAGTGAAGTGATTTACCCAAAGTAGCATAACTGGGGATCAGCAAAGCTTGCGCTTGACTCTAGGTCTGTGTGACTCTAGTCTGAATCCTAGCATCTCATCAGAGAGGATTGTTCAAAAGTCACAGCTAGCCTATGCAAAGTCTGGATGAGGGCCTACAAGGAGTAAGTCAGTGCCTTAAAGAAAATAGTTCCACCTACTGCTCACCTAGATGCCAGGGGGAGGCTGATACCGAAGATTTATCCCAAGTAACAAGAAAGTTCTGCAAGGAGCCAAGGTCCTGGAAGGTTGAGACCCTCCATAGGACTCTTCAGTGTCTTCCTCCATGCTCAAGGCCCTTAATATTTCAGAGAATGGTTGGTGGTATCCTGAGAGACACCCCCTCCCCAACCATGCCCAAGGTCTGGATATCCTAAGACCCTTTACTGTAGGCCTTAGATAATAGTCATGGAGATCCTTAGGTAAGGAGTCCCTGTAACTTCCAGAGCCTGGCTTCTGTTGCTGGACATGATATAGACTAGCTTTCCAGAGTAGTTTGGCTGCTTGATGGGAAGTAGTGCCTCAAAGAAGTTGTGGGCCTGGCCAAGTAAGACATTTCTCGCTAAAATTCTTGGGCTCTGCCTTGGCCATAAGCTCCTATTAACAGAAGGCAAAGTGTCAGAGGGAAAAGGCCATGGGAAGGTCAGCTCGGCCAGCCATCTGCCCTCAGACAATATTAGCACAACCTAGTGAAGAATTTTGTCTTCTTTTTGATGCCTCCACATATTTTGCAATAGTTCTTATCTGACCTTTTAATAACCTAATACTCTCCATGGTCAGGCAGTTCCTCTCCATAGGTAGACCCAGTCCTCATACTAAAGGACTGGACTTATGCCACAGAGATGAAGTGGTGCTAGTACTCATGATTCTAAGATAGCTATCATCATCATTGCTTTCAATCTGCCTGCATTCATTGGATATGAGCAAGGGCTTTGGTGCCAAAAGGGTTGCTTCTAGTTAGAACACATGGCTAAGTCAATTGCTCCTCTTATGTCAGATTCTTTGGGGCCTCATCCCATTAGGGTCTAGATACCCTTTGGCACTAACCTGGGCTGGGGGCCTCGTCTAAGGGAGAGGAGTTAGGAAAGTCTAAGGGAGACCTTCAGGGAGAAGGGTCAGAGGGAGCAAACATGGGATTCAGTTCAGGATGCTGTGTGGTGAATCTATTTCTAGCTGGGCCCCATGGCAGGAGGTCCCTGAGTAGGCTTGCCAAGGCCTCCCCAGCTCTGCCTGAACTTTGCCCCACCTCACACCATCCAAAGGAACTCAGAGCCCTGATTCAGAGAACAGGAAGGATGACCTGGAATTCTAGCCACAAGCAGAACCATTCTTCCACTAGACGTGAAACCATCCAGAAAGTTTCTTGGCTCTGAAGATGTTATTACAGAAAGGGCAAAGTGGGTGGGGGAGGATCCTAGGGGCTGGAGAACAGAACGCCTACTCCAATGTGCCTAAAGAAGAGTGCCAGAAGAAAGCACATCTGAGCTCCTTCCCCTGCTGTAACTGAGCTCATGTAGATTGGAAGGAAAATGGGATCCGTATGTTGCTAATTTGTTTACACTTTGCTCTGCTTGGCTTTAAAAAACAGGCCTCTGCTATGTAGTGCTGAGACTGGAGCCGCTTCTGAGGCCTAGCTCCTTCCCACAAGGAGCCAGGCACCAGCTTGCTGAGGGCAAATGAGGCCGACCACCAGAAGGGTCCTGAAAGTGTTTGGAGCTGCTGCCCTGGGGGTGCTGAATGGATTACAGGCAGGACATGGTTTTCCCTGCCTCTGTCCCAGTTGGATGGTACCAAGCCAAGAAACCATTGCAGGCCAGATCCAAGCTCTGCTGGAGGCTAGGCTGGGCAGCCGGAAATGCTCAAATCATAAAGAAAGCTGGCTCAAACTCACAGGGCCCAATTGCAGCAGAACACAATTATCATTCTCTGCTGTGAGTAGAACCTTAGGCCTAGAGAACAGAACCATGGTACTTCTCTGGGGAGCCAAGCTCAGAAAGCAAGTCTCTGACAAGTTAGCTGTGTCTCCAGGCAGGCATTCTCCTACACCAACCCAGGCAGATTGGAAGTAGGAGGTACCATAACTTCCAAAGTGTCTTTGGCAGAAAGTCAACGGAGTTCTTTAGGAATCCCTTATTCCTCAGGCAGTGGTAGAGGGTTTTTATTTCTCCCCTCCCTTACAGACATGCTTCTGCAGAGCTGGTAGAAAGAAAGCAGAAAGTGAACTTGTAGCCTGCTCCTTGCCTGATACCACCAAGTTCCACCAGTGAGACCAATGGGACTAGAGTTTGAGTTTACCCAGCTTAGGCTTAGCTAGGTAGCTGGGTTCTTGGTCTGTAGCTCAGTGAGGGATGCTGCTAAACATCCCTTCTCATGCTCAAGACATGAATCTTTATCTGTCCGTCCATACATTGGCATCCAGAAATACCTGGGAAAAGACCAGAAATGCTAAACAGCCTTGGGCTCAGCTGACCTCTTTTTCAGCATAAGATTCCCTGAGGAATACTGTAGGTAGGTGTTCACATGGGCTTACTCTAGAAGTTCATTCCCAAGAGGGCAGTTGAGGTCATGAGATGTGCAAGATGCGTAGCACACTGAAGAGAAATGGAATGGCAGAGTTGGAAGACACCTGAAAAGACCTGATCTAATCTCCTCATGTTACAGATACAAAAATTGAGGCCCAGAGAGGGGAATGGTATTCATCAATTGTTCCATTGCCATTTGGTTGCCAAAACTGGACTTGAGCCTACCTGTATTAACTCCCAAGTTTGGACTCCTCCCACCATTTTGGAACTCTTGGGTCCTTTTGGGGTATATTCCCTACCAATGTGTAATGGGGACCCACCCTAGATGAATCCCATTAGACAATAATTCTTGGGAGCAGGGCCTTTAAGGACCCTTCATGGAAAGAGCCATAGGGGACTCTGCAATGAGAAGAAGGTCTCTAGCTGAAGCTCAGAAATAAGCCAAACCTCAGCCTTGGGCAAATGGCTAGCAACACCTATCCTTACCTGGTGAAGGAGCTGGTATGGAGGCCAATGAAAGCGACAGCAGCCCCTGCAGTTGCTGTGATTCGGCAGCCCAAACGATCAGTGAATATACTCACAATGGGAGAACAGAAGAAGATCATGCCCATTGAGAGGGCTCCTACCCATGCTGCAGAGAAAAGAAGAACAAAGACACCTTAGTTTAATGTGGTATCTGGTGGTGTGGCTGGTATCTCAGTTCTTCTCTGGCCTTTCTCAGAGCGTGTTGCATTAACCTGCACTGCCAGCCTGCCAGTCCCTAATGGCCAAGGAGGTTAGGCAATTTTCAAAGTGCCTATAGCAAGGCAATGTGAGAACCAGGAGTCTAGTTCATAAACACACCCAGAACATCAAAGTTGGGGCAGGGGGCCTTTAGAGATCAAGTCTATGATGGAGTCTTCTAGCTAGCCACCACATAGCTGCACTATATTTATCAGCCTATTGGGCTGTTTGGTATGACCATGTGACTGAATTCTGACCAATAGGATGTGGGTAAAAGTGACACACAGCACTTCTAGGCCTGGACCATAAAAAGAATCCATGATGTTTCTAATTTCTTGTGGGCTATATAACTGCAGAGTGACCTAGGAAGCCATGTATTAAGACTGGCAGAACTGCCATTAGTTCTGTTTCAGTCCCTGAATAACTATATGGAGCAAAGTTCCCCCTCCCTCTCCAATCTGGAACCCCTGCCCTGAATATTACATAAGAAATAAACTTCTTGTCCTTTAAACCACCAAATTTCTTAGGGCCATTTGTTACAGCAGTTAAATCAACACAAACTGAAACAAAGAGATTTTCCACTACCATTTTACTGATAAAGAAACAGGTCCAGAAATGTGAAGGGATTTACTTTCACACAGCAAGATCATACAGCAAGTCAGTGGCAGAGGTGGGACTCAAACCTAACTCTTCTTATTTCTAGTCCAATGTTCATTGTATTATCTCCTATTGGGATGAATGAAGCTTCCCATCATTGGAGGTATGCAAGCAGAGGCTAGATATAAAGCAGAGGATTCAAGCATTCGGGTCAGATTTGGACTAGCCAACATTTCAGGCTAACTTCCTGGGATTCTAAGGCAGATTTATAGCTTTAGGCACTGCGCTACTTTGTTTCAGGGTCAAGGAGCATGGGAGTTAATTAAGCATTCAGAAGCTAAGGTAAGGCTTGTCTTGTCATTGGAAGAGTCCTGTGAAGATGCTAAGACTAAGGAGTAGGGAAGGCCACAGAAAACGTCCTGGAAATGCGTGAGAACATAGGACAGGTTCGGAAGCCACCCAAAGATTGATAAGGACACTGTGCAAGAGGGTCATGCAACCCTCATGTGGAAATCCTTCATCAGAGCCCATGTTTGGCAAATCCCTGACTCCAAACTCAAACAAGAGTTTATTCTGTTTATAAAGGCTCTTAAGTGTCTGTAACAATGCTCAACAGGGAGGAAGAAATTTGCCCTTTTACTTAGATTCTTCCAGCCCATTTCCCCTTGCTCAGCCCTCGGAAAGCCTAAGCTATTTTTCTGTTTGTTTGAAGGCTGTTATCAAGTTTCATCTTGGGCCTCTCTTTTCTAGGCTAAACAATCTTAGTTTCCTTAACTTTTCCTCTTAGCTTTAATTTCTAACTCTGTAATTACTTTGAGAGCTCTCCTCTGAACACATTCCAAGTTTTCATCATCATCATCAAAAAGTACTCATTGAGTGTCACCTGAGCAGGGTGCCAAGCCAACTTCTGGCTTTCTTCAATTGTAGAGCCCCTAATGGGCCAGAGGAGTACAGCTGAGGTTAGACTAGTCCACTGTCTGTGTCTCTTACCTCAGAGCATAACACATTGCTCAGATCTCCACTGGGAATCTTTGCCTTGCTGAGGGTGTCATCTTGAGTCCTAGCTGGCTGGCTCCAAAAGTACTGGCCTGAGACAGCAAGAGAACTGAACTCTCATCACAATTTTACCTCATACCTTGCAACTTGACCTCTTATCAGCTATGGGACCTTGAGCAAGTCACACAGCACTTCTCTAATCCTCAGTATTCTCATCTGTAAAATGGGGATTAAAATTCCCCATGTGCCTTCCTCAAAGTTTTTTGTCTAATGATGATCAGATGTGATCATATGTATGAGAGCTTTATAACTACCAAAAGTCACACCAGATACAAAAATTAATACAAATGGATCATAGACTCACATGTTAAGCTTAAAACATCTAGAAGAAAGTCTAGGAGAAAATCTTTCTGACCTTTAGTTAGGCAAAGATTTCCTAGATATTTACAAAAAGTATGATCCATTTAAAAATTGATACATTAAACTTCATCAAAATGTAGAATTTCTGCTCTTTGAAAAATACCGTTATAATATGAAAATGAAAGGGCAAGACACAGACTGGGAAAAAATATTTACAACATACACATATGATAAAAGACTGGTATTCAGAGTACAAATGTGAGTTGATTCTCACAATTCAATATGAAGGAAGCAAACAATCCAGTTTAAAACATGGGTAAAAGAAACAAGTTTATACTGTATAGCACAGGGAACTATATTCAATATCTTGTAGTAACTTATGGTGAAAAATAATATAAAAAATAAATATATATATATTCATGTATGACTGAAGCATTGTGCTATACACCAGAAATTGACACATTGTAAACTGACTATATTTCAATAAAAATATATTTTAGAAAACATACATAAAAGATTTGGATAGACATTTCACATACATACAAACACACAATGTGAATGGCAATTAGGCACATGAAAAGATGCTCAATATAATTAATTATTCAAGAAATGCATATTAAAACCACAAGAGATACCCCTATAAAACCACTAAAAAGTATTTTTATTTATTTATTTATTTTAACTTTTTTTTATTGAGTTATAGTCATTTTACAATGTTATGTCAAAGTCCAGTGTAGAGCACAATTTTTCAGTTATACATGAGCATACATATATTCATTGTCACATTTTTTTCCACTGTGAGCTACCACAAGATCTTGTATATATTTCCCTGTACTATACAGTATAATCTTGTTTATCTGTTCTGCATATACTTGTCAGTATGTACAAATTTTGAACTCCCAGTCTGTCCCTTCCCACCCCCTTGGCAACCAAAAGTTTGTATTCTATGTCTATGAGTCTTTTTCTGTTTTGTATTTATGCTCTTTTTTTTTAGATTCCACATATGAGCAATCTCATATGGTATTTTTCTTTCTCTTTCTGGCTTACTTCACTTAGAATGACATTCCCCAGGAACATCCATGTTGCTGCAAATGGCGTTATGTTGTCAGTTCTTATGGCTGAATAGTATTCCAGTGTATAGATATATCACTTCTTCTTTATCCAGTCATCTGTTGATGGACATTTAGGCTGTTTCCGTGTCTTGGCTATTGTAAATAGTGCTGCTATAGAGGTGCAGGTGTCTTTTTGAAGTAGGGTTCCTTCTGGATATATGCCCAGGAGCGGGATGACTGAGTCACATGGTAAGTCTATTCCTAGTCTTTTGAGGAATCTCCACAGTTTTCCATAGTGGCTGCACCAAACTGCATTCCCACCAGCAGTGTAGGAGGGTTCCATTTTTCTCTATTGCCTCTCCAGCATTTGTCATTTGTGGACTTTTGAATGATGGCCATTCTGGCTGGTGTGAGGTGATAGCTCATTGTAGTTTTGATTTGCATTTCTCTGATAATTAGTGATATTGAGCATTTTTTTCATGTGCCTATTGATCATTTGTATTTCTTCCTTGGAGAATTGCTTGTTTAGGTCTTCTGCCCATTTTTGGATTAGGTTGTTTGTTTTTTTCCTTATTAAATCATATGAGCTGCTTATATATCAATGTGCATAGCAGCACTACGTACAATAACCAAGACATGGAAACAGCCTAAATGTCCATTGACAGATGATTGGATAAAGAAGTAGTATATTTATACAATGGCATACTATTCAGCCATAAAAAATGACAACATAACGCCATTTGCAGCAACATGGATGTCCTTGGAGAATGTCATTCTGAATGAAGTAAGCCAGAAAGAGAAAGAAAATTACCATATGAGATCACTCATATGTGAAATCTAAAAAAAAATGAACATAAATACAAAACAGAAACAGACTCATAGACAGAATACAAACTTGTAGTTGCCAGGGATGAGGCGGGTGGGAAGGGACAGACTGGGAGTTTGAAATTTGTAGATATTGACAGGCATATGTAGAATAGATAAACAAGATTTTACTGTATAGCACAGGGAAATATATACAAGATCTTGTGGTAGCTCATGGTGAAAAAGAATTTGACAATGAATATATGTCTGCTCATGCATAACTGAAAAATTGTGCTTTACACTGGAAATTGACACAACATTGTAAACTGACTATAACTCAATAAAATAAAATTTAAAAATAATAAAGTAATACATTTACATATTCAAAAAAAGTTAAACATACAATTACCATATGACCCTGAAATCACACTCCTGGGTATTTACCCAAGATAAATGAAAACTTATATTTACATAAAACATGTACCTAGATTTTTTTGCAGATTTTTCATAACTGCTAAAGCCTGGCAATAACTCAAAATGTACTTCAGCTGGTGAATGGACAAACAAGTGGATATACATTAATACAGGGGAATACAACTCTGCAATAAACAGGAATGAACTATTGGTACACACAACAACTTGGACAATTCTCAAAGGCATTATGCTAAGTGAAAAGAAGCTAGACACAAATTATTTCATTTATATTTAATTCTGAAAAGGCAGAACTATGGGGTCAAACAGATCAGTGGATACCAGGAGGAAATGTTGGGAGAGAGGATTCATTATAGAGGACCATGAAGGAAATTTTTGGAGTAATGAAATATTATATACCTTGACTATAATGGTGGTATCTTTTGGTCAAAATTCATAGAACTGAGCATACAAAAAGGGTGAATATTACCATATGTAAATTATACCTCAATAAATCTGGTATTATATTAAAAATGAGAAGGTGCAGGGAACCAGAAAGTGCTGGTAGAATATCTCAATTATGATGTATGTATATTTCTTAAAAAAATTAGTTTGAGTGTATTGTCAAAAATGAAAAAAATACTTAAATTTTCAGTAAATTATCTTACTGGCATTTTATTAACTACAACTCACCATTATTTGGCCCTTCTGAACATCTACAATACAATGAAAACTGATGATTTGGCTTGAAAGTATCTTTTGTACAGTCAAAGAAAGTTTGAATTATATTTGATATAGCTTTTTATGTTAATGACATGTATTCATCATTATGGTATCATACAGAATATTTTCACTGCCCTAAAAATACCATGCTCTGCCTATTCATCCCTCCTCCCCTCCTGACCTCTGGCAACCACTGATCTTTCTACTGTCTCCGTAGTTTTGCCTTTTCTAGAATGTTATATAGTTGGAATCATACAGTGTGTAGCCTTTTCAGATTGGTTTCTTTAGTTATATGCATTTAAGCTTTCCCCATGTCTTTTCATGACTGGATAGCTCTTTTTTTTTAAGCGCTGAATAATATTCCATTGTCTGGATGTACCACAGTTTATTTATCAGTTCAGCTACCAAAGGACATCTTGGTTGCTTCCACATTTTTGGCAGCTATGAATAAAGGTACTAAAATATGCATGTGCAAATTTTTGTATGGATTTGAGTTTTTCACTTATTTGGGAAATAATTCAGAGGAGGAATAGGTCTTGTTACCACTGAGGATGACATTCCTGGCTCTCTACTCAGTTTTCTCTGACATTACCTTGGAATGGTAGGGGGACAGACTGGGTGATTGTAGAAGTCAAAGTTCCTCACTAGGCCTTTGTTGGTAAAGGTCAGAGGGGATGCATTTTTTTCCCATGGTGTTTGGCTGAAGTGGAGTGGTTATTGTCTAAAAGATTTCTGTCGTGCAAGGCTGCCCCTTTCCTGGTCATTTGGACAGAGAAATCAGTCTTTTCTTAGGGCTCATTTTATCTGTTCCTGTTGGCATGTCTGGATTGTGTGCTTTTTCAGCTCCAGGTCTAAGATGTATGAGGCAAAAAGAAAACCCAGGTAATTCATCACTTTGTTGTTCCTTGGGTTCTGAGGTACCTAGTACATCAGCTTTCTTCTCTCTACCTTTCAGCCTTCTCATATTTGTTTTATATATAATGGCCAGTGTTTTTAGCCATACTTCATAGAAGGAATAGGGGAAAGTTACCTTGATATAGTTTTTAATGTTAAATCTACATTAAAAAAATGAAGCCATCTACATATGATATTCATTTATTCAACAGTTATTTAATGTCCTCTCTGGCCCAAAAACATGGCTATCCCAAAGGCACTGAGGATGCTAAATGAGTGACATATGGTCCTTGCCATTAAGGATCTCATAGTAGAATAAGGAACGCTTTTCTTAAAATAGGGCAATAAAATGTAAAAATCCCATGGTTCAAGACCAGAGTAAAAGTTTCTACTTAAAGAGTTTTAGAGAAGTCAGCCATTCCAAGTGAAAGAAAATTCACTATGTTAAGGGAAAAAAAGGTAATTTAATAGCTACATTATTGACTGAAGAAGAATAGCATGGTATAACAAATATTTAAAGGGTTGTTAGCATGAAAGGTTGTCAGAGGAAATTCAGTAACAGAAAAATTATCAAGAGATGACTATATTTAAGAAAGAAGAACCAATAGTGATGATAATAATAATGATAATTATAATCATATTGATAATAAATGAATGCTATTGGTTACCCTTTAACTTTCTTTTACTGAGTTTCCTTTTTTTGGAAAATATAAGGCATAGATACTCATTTCTAGAGCCCTCAACAGTCCTTGGACTCAAAACTAGGGAGTTTTTGTTGTTTCCCATATTACCCTTGCTCTCATATGAGGCAGACAAAGAGATTTTAATGAAGCAGCTGAGATATGGGAGAGTTCGGAAGGGTGAAAAGTAGATTTTAACAGGAGATATAGAGGGTCATCTTTATAAACAAACTTGGCAAAATCAGGGATGGCATGCCACAACTCCATCAGGCTGAGAGCATTATTTTCAATGTACAGCTGTGCTAAGTGCTAAGCAAGCATCTAATTTCTGACTAATAAACTTTCTGTCCAATGCACCATCCACAGCTTTCATCCAGTGATTCTCAGACTTCTCTTCAGCCTCAACCACTACCCTCAGGTGAGTTAAGTACTCCCAGAGAGTTGGCCCCAAAAGGCCTGTACCTGAAGTGAACACAATGTCTGTATTTACCAGGCATCCCCCCCCCCCCTTTCCTCTAAGCACCCATAGCCAGCTGAGCTTCTGTTGAGCCTGGGCAGTACAAAAGCAGAACTCTGGCCTTTCCAGCTCCATCCTGGACCTATTGGCCCTCAAGTTTCCTTATATTCAAAGTCTTTTCACTCAAGTGCCCAATTAGTGCCCTGGCTCCTTACCCAGGCTCACAGGCTAATGTCTTTGAAGTACAGGGAGACTGCTCAGAAAAGAACTCAAATGCGAGACCAGATTCTTCATTCCTTGGCTGCCAAAAGCCAACCTCTCTGAGATCTCCCTCTGAGTTGAAAATGGGGGAGAGGGTACTCCAAGAGCCAAAGTCTCCAAATAAATTACAGGCTTTCACAAATTCCTGTTGTTGTGGGGAACTAATAAAAGCTCAAATGAGGGAATGATGGAGCAAAGCCAAAGAAGGAACAAAGCCAAAGAAGGGGCAAAGCTGGGGAAGAGGTAGATGAGAGAGAGAGGTGAAGGGGCAGAGATGGCTCTATTCAAGAGCCCAGGCTTCCTGGCAAGGTGAACATAATGACAAACTAACAAATAGGATTAGGAGGCCATGTTCTGAGGCTTGCTATCCAACTGTTGTACCCAACACTAAGTGGAGAACATGTCACTATGAATTGGAGTCTCTGTTGCCAGAAATATCCCCCTGTTTCTGCCCCATCTCCACCCTTCTTCAGAGTCCCCAGAACATAGTAAAGATACTAAACCTGATTGGGATAAATGAGCATGGTCAGAATGGCATAAGTAGGGCATGGAGGCCATGTAGGGTTGGTGGCAGGTAGCTCAGGATTGTGCCAATTGTATGCTGGCACACCTGGCTGGGTTGCCAGCAAATATTAGTAAGACAACTGAAAGCATTGGTGGAAAACACTTAAAAGGAGGCAAGTAAGGGCACTTCAGGGGTTAGTTGGGGAGCTCCAGAGGAAAGAAATGCAACACCCTGGCCTTCCTTGGGGACTGAGATGGCAGGATCCCTGCTCTTCATTCTCTCTGTGTCTGACTGGAGAGTGACCTACAGCTGAGCTTCATTTATTAACTATTTCTCTAGCCTTGTGCAGGACCTAGAGTTAACTGCTAGATAGTTATTTTTTCCAATGAGTAAATGAAATGCTCTTGTTCAGGGAAGCTAATTTCAAAGCTTTTTCTATTTTCTAATTAAACACCACGTTGAGAAGCTCTTTCTTCCAGTTCTCAGCCTCTCTAACTCCATTTACTTTGGTAGCTACTCACCACCCATTGTGTCTAGAACTCTACTCCAGATTTGTAGCAAGCCTTTATTTAAAAATTCTAGAAGTGTTTTCATATTTATCCTGGCATTTAATCCTGCCAATGTTTTATTTCTTTTCTTCATTAGAATGTAGTGGTGTTTTTCTGGGTTGGCACAGCAATACTGGAAAACATTCTTTTCCAAGCATTCAACATCTAAACAAATCCCATGTTTAACCTTCCACACTTTGTCTCAAAACATGCCAACTTTAACAGGCTACCTATTTTGAGGGTCAAAACTTGTAAAGTCAAATAATCACTGAAAACATAAGTTGTCTTATTAGCACCTTATTACTTTATTTGGCCTCCTTCTCTGTGCTGCTATTGTTTATTTACTTTCATTTTTGGAATCTAGAGATTCAGATCTAGAGATCCAGTTCCTAATTTTACAGGTAGTCAGACTGAGGCCCAGAGAGACTCATACTTAGAAGTATCCATGTCAAGTCTGAAAATGCAGTCCTTCTAACTCCTGCCTCAGTCCTTCACAGGTGACTGGGTTTTACTTACTGGCTTATTGCCCATTGATTTGACAACCACTGGTTTAGGACAATGGTCAGTTATCTACTCTAGTGACTAAGGTATATTACAACCATCAGTGCTTTGGAGAAACTACAAATTGAAACAGTTTCCTCAGCTTTCTCTGAAATGGCTGGCCAGCACCTACAGACTCTGTCAGACACTCACCTGACAGAGACTATGGGAAAAAGGCAGGAGACAGAGACTGACAAGAAATAAGGAGATAGAAGGAGAGATACACACATCTAAAATGGAAAAATTGATGATAAATATCTTATTAGAACTGCAAAGTGTTAAAAATGAAAGGGTCCTCAAGAATCACAGAGGGGTAACCAAGATGTCTTCACTGGTGAATAACAAACATTTAAGGAAGAAATAATAATAATCCAACATAAACTCTTAAAATATAGAACAGGAGGTTAACACTTTCCAACTCATTCTATGAGTCCAGTATTAACCTACTATCAAAACCAGATAAAGACATTACAAGAAAAGAAAACTATAGATGAATGCCCCTCATAAACACAGTTGCAAAACCCTTAACAACATTTTAGCAAATTGAATCCAACAATATATTAAAAGGGTAACCATCATGACCAAGTAAGTATTATTTATCCCAGAAATACAAGATTAGTTCAATAACCAAAAATCAAAGGAAAATAAACAAATGGCACACAGGTCAAGGAAGAGTTTTCTTTATGATTAAAAAAAATCAGTCAATGCAGTATGTGATTATAATGGCTACAAATTTTTTAAATCCCATATGATTATCTCAATAGAAACAGAAAAAACATTTGACAAAATTCAATACCCATTCAAGATAAAAGCTCTCAGCAAGCCAGTAACAGATGGGGACTTCCTCAACCTGATAAAGGGCAACTATTGAAAAATTATAGTTAACATCATACTTGATAACAAAAGACTAAAATCTTTCACCCTAAGATGAAGAGTAAGGCAAGGATGTCTGCTCTTGCTACTTTTATTTAATATTGCATTGGAAGTTCTTGCCAGTGCAATAAGACAAGAAGAAGAAATAAAAGACATACAGATTAAAATAAGAATTACTTATAGTTTTACAACTATCTCTATTTACAGACAACATGATTGTCTATCTAGAAAATTCCAAAGACTACAAAAAAGCTACTTAGAACTAATACATGAGGTAAACAAGCTCACAGGGTGCAAGTCAGCATTCAAAAACCAATTGGATTTCTGTATACTAGCAATTAATAATTAAAAATTGAAATAAAATTAACATTTACAAATTACATCAGAAATTTGAAATACTTATAGATAAACTTGATAAAAATATGTGCAAGACCTATACACTGAAAATTACAAAATGTTGATGAGAGACATTAAAGAAGACCTAAATAAATGGAGGGATGTATCTTGTTCACAGGTCAGAAGACTCAATATTGTGAATATGTCCCCAAATTGTTTTATAGATATAATTAAATCCCAATCAGAATCCCAGCAAAGATTTTTTCATAGAATTTGGCAAGCTGATTTTCAAACTTACATGTAAATGTAAAGGATATATAGAATTGCAAAAATAACATTTACATTGAAGAACAAAGTTAGAGGACTTATTATAACCTGATTTCAAGACATACTATAAAATTCCAGCAATCAAGACATTGTGGTATTGGCATAAAGATAGACATATAGATTAATAAAACAAAATAAAGAGTCCATAAATGGGTGCACACATATATGGCTAGTTGATTTTCAACAAAAAAAAATGTCAAAACAATTCAATAGAAAAAGGATAATATTTTTCAACAAATGGTGCTGGGTAAATGGGATATCCACATCGAAAACAATGAAGTTGAACTACTATCTTGCACCGTACTCTAAAATTAACTCAGACTGCTTTGTAGACCTAAATGTAAAAATGAAAACTATAAAACGTCTAGAAAACATAAGAGAAAATCATAGTGAACTTGGGTTAGGCAAAGATTTCTTAATTAAAGCACCAAGAATAAAAATACATAAAATTGACTTCATCAAAATTTAAAAATTTAGTTTTCAATATACTTTTTAAATAATTAAAACACAAGCAACAGACTGGGAGAAAATATTTGCCAATCATATATCTGATAAAGGAGGACTCATATCCAGAGTATACGAGAATGATTGCTTATTTTCAAAAATAAGAAGCTAAAAACCCAGTTGAAAACAAGCAAAAGATTTGAACTGACACTTGACCAAAGAAGATATATGAGCGGTAAAGAAATACATGATAAAATGCTCAACATCATTAACCATTAGGAAAATGCAAGTTAAAACCCAATGAGATGCCAATATACATCCATTAAATCATCTAACATTTTTTTAAACTGACCATACCAAGTGTTGATGAGGATTTGGAACAACTGGAGCTCTGAGTTCCAGTTGCATAGCTGCTGGGAATGTAAAATGATGCAATCATTTTGGAAAACAGTTTAGAAGTCCCTCAAATGGTTAAACATAGAGTTACAATGACCCAGCAACCCCACCCCCGGACCCAAAATGAAAGTATATTGTCCACATCAAGACTTCTACGTGAATATTTATAGCAATTATATTTACAATAGTAAAAAACTAGAAGCAACCCAAGTATCCATCAATATGTAAATGGATAAACACATTGCGGTACATCTATAGCAAGAAATGGTATTCAGCAATAAAAAGAAATGAACTATTGATATATGAAACAACTTGGATGAATCTCAAAACAACTGTGGTGAGTAAAAGAAGCCAGATTTTAAAAATACCTACTTTTTGTTCCATTTATATAAACGTCTATAAAATGCAAAGTAATCTGTAGTGACAGAAAGAAGAGCAACGGTTGCCTATGGATAGGAGGACAAGGACTTTGGAAGATGATGATAGATATGCTCCTTACTTTGAATATAGTAATGGCTTCATGATATATACATATATTAAAACTTATCACACTATGTAGGTTAAATATGAGCTGTTCATTGTATATCAATTATATCTCAAGAAAGCTGTTTAAAAATACAGTAACATTTTCCTACTTTTTAAAAAAGCTGTGTATTTCCACAACTGAAAAATTAGAAAAACAAAGAAGCAAGGTGCAAAAAATCTTTTTCCACAATTCCAATCACTCGGAGACAAGTATTTTTACCTTGATATGTCTTTCTCCAGGTTTTTCTATACATATATCTGTATAGTTTTGTTCAAGACAGCATATACAGTACATATCACTTACAATCTGCTTTTAAAAATTTACTCAAGTTTTAGATACCTTTCCATGTTAATAAAATTCAATACCACTTCCCCTAAAGAAAGAATGGAAGAAAGGGAGGGAGGAAGGAAGGAAGGAAGGAAAGAAGGTGGGAAGGAAGGAGAATGAGCAAACAATTGATACATGCAACAACGTGGGTGAATCTCAAAATAATTATGTTGAGTGAAAGAAGCTAGAGCCTGCCAAAAAATACATACTGTATGTCTTCAGCTATGTAAAACTCTAGAAAAATACAAACTAATCTATAATGACAAGAAAGCATATTAGTAGTTGCCTAGAGGTGGGGAGGGGCAAGGAGTGGGGTGGGAAAAAGGAATATAAAGACACATGAGAAAACTTTTGGGGGTGATGGATATGTCCATTACTTTGATCGTAGTGATGGTTTCATGAGTGTGTACATATGTCAAAACCCATCAAACTGTATACTTGAAATACATGCTGTCTATTGTATATTAATTGTTCCTTAATAAAGCTTTAAAAAAACTATTGATGAGGAAATTGAGGCTCAGAGAGGACACAGACTACTCAAGGAGACACAGCAGGTCCATTGCTGAGCCAGGACTAAAATCTCCATTTTTGGACTCTTAATCTAGTGCTCCTTCCAGTGTTCCATGATGTCTGACAGGCCTCCAATGATCTATCCAGCCACCAGGGAAGAGCAGCAGGGGTCAGATGCTGATTTTCTAAGCTCTGCTTTCAGGAAGCATCAGGGCCTTTGCAGAGCCAGAACTAAAAACAAATGCCTAAATGATGAGTCCCTTCCTCCCACACCCTCAGCTTTGAGAACACTTGCGCTAAGAAGGTAGCCAATTTGGGCAGTTGAGTAGGCACTCCAAGGAGACAGGTGATCACTCTGTCTCCGGAAGCAGCTCTCCCCACACCTGTAGTCCAGCACTAGGAAGGAAACTTTGGATGATCGGCCTGAGACAGAAGACAAGGTAATCAATCCAGGGAAGACTGGCTGCCAGGATCAATAGGGCTTTGATCCTCAGAGCTGAGATAAACACTCATATTAGCTTCACAGTTGGGGGCCTCCTGCTATGGCCTTATGAAGTATCAAAGCCAGAGGAAATCTCACTTTGAGATTAGGCCATGTTCCTGCCTCTGAGCAGAAATCTGTTGACAATCCGTAGCATCTTTGGATTCCTTGTTAGAACAGAGGGATGGAGGTAGGGAAAAGATGGTAGAGGGAGGGACTGAGAAAACATGGGCAGAGCCCATTTTTCAATGTAAAATGCCTTTTCCAGGGATACTGACCCTTTCTGTTAAGTCTTTTCTGAGAAGGTGGAGAAAATGAGGGACAAAGTAGAGGAAGAACATCAAGTCCCTGCAAGCCAGAGGATATTACAATGGTTGGCAACCTGCTTTCCAACTGGAAAATTTCCTTAAGCCTCAGCTTGGCCATCCTGGAACCAGGCTGGGACCTGTACCACTATAAGGAAGGCTCTGGGATGGATTAGTCTTTCTATAATGTATAGGTTAAGAGTGCAGGCTCTAAAGTCAGACAGACAGGGGTCTAAGAACAAGATCTACTTACTTGCTGTTTGACCTTGAGCAACTTACTTCATATCTCTAAGTCTCAGTTTCCTCATCTGGAAAATGGATATTATAAAAGTGCCAACTAAATGTTTTGTTTTGTGAAGATTAAGTGAGGTCATATAAGAGACCTGGCATGTAGATATTAACTAATGTTCTGGAGAGAGCAGATGAAGACAGTCACTCCTCTCAAGCTGCTCCTGAAGGGAAACCCACATCCACACACACATACCCCTCCTTTAGCTGGTCCAGGTTTGTTAAATGGTCATTATGCAACTGTGTCTTTGTGTGCAGAAGTTAATGACTGCTCAGAGCAGTGAGCCTTCATGGCTCCCTGTGGGCTCCAGCACACCCCAAAACCTGAAATGCAGCAGCAGGAAGCCTGACCACTGGCATCTAAGAGCCAAATCCTGACCAGAGCAAATGCGAAGTGCAGTCTGGGTTTGGGCCTGGGCTGGGCACTGGTTACTTATTTAAGAGGTGACTCTGCAGGAAGTGTGGGAGTGGCAGAGTTGACAGAGGGATGGAGGTCAAGGTTTCAAATCCCCTCTTCCAATTCAATCTACCAGGAGGAGTAAATCACCATGATGGCAAGGATGGGTAGGTAAAAGGGGAAGGAAATAGCCACTCATGCCAGCACTGAGCAAGCCAGAGCTCATAGTCAAGATAAACCTTTTGGCAGCAAGGGAGAAGGTTCCAGCACCTTTATGTTTTAATTTCAATACCACCTTACCTTTGAAAAGTCCTTTTATCTTCCAAACCCTTTTTCTGCATTTATCTTATTACATCCTCATGGCAACTGTATAAGATAGGCCAGCAAATGTCCTCCTCTAACTCTTCTTTTTTCATAGTAGTAGTAGCAGTAATAGCTGACACTTGTATAGTGCTTACTATGTGGCAGGTACTATGTTCAATTCCTTATGTATATTAGCTATGTAATGTCATTTAATCCTCATGACAACCTCATAAAGTAAATACTGTTAGCATTCCCATTTACTTTCTCTCAAGTAAGTAAACAGGCCAAGAGGAATTTGGTGACTAGACTAGGTCACATGGCTAGTAAGTGGTAAAGCTAGAACATCAACCCAGGTCTTTCTGACTTTAAAACCCTTAGCTAATCATAGCTACTCTGCTATATATACCCTATTTTGCAAAGGAAGAAAATGGAGCTAGAGAGTTTGAGTGGCTCGCCCAAGGATACAAAGCAAGCTAGTAACAGAAGGAGGCCTAACTTGGGGCCTTCTGACTTCAGTCTAGTGTTCATTCCCTTATTCCCAATTGTATCCCACACCATCACTGGCATGTTTTTCTGGCCATTGGTACTACTTTCCAGGCACCATGTACTTGGATTACCAGAGATCAGGTAAACATGTCACCTACCAGCAAAGTCAGAATTTAATCTTTCATTATTTTATGATACTTGCTCTATAGATGAAGTAACCAAGGTGAAAAGAAGGTAAACAGCTTACCCCAGGTTTCCCACTGTGCCAGGAGCAGAGAAATTCCTCGAAGTTATTAACTCTCAAGTCTGGGCTTGTTTCACTTGAATACCTATGTGTGTGCCCACAAGGCAGCAAAGAAAGCAGTGTGGGTCAAAAGAAAATAAGACAAAAGAAACCCAGTATACTTCCTGTCTCCTTTTAATTGGATCTGTGGAGCCCTCAGGGCTGGGACAAAGGGAGCTGACACAGAAGTGAGATGGCTGAAGAGAATGTCAGGGGTTTGCAAGGATAGGAAAAGAGAGGTTTGAAAAATCATATAATTTGGGTAGAGGTAGAGGGAAGGAAATGTTAGGATCTTGAAGGCTTGGAATGTCTTTTTGTAGAGGCTTTGTGGTGTCCTCAAACTGGGTGAGGAGAGAACAGGAACACAGGCAGAGTTGTAAATACATTTCTACTTTGGTCTTCAGCCATGAAACCAGCACTGACTAAAAACCTGCCAGGATTTTGGACTGGTACCAGAGACTGGGGAGGCTATGGTCCCAGGGACTGAGGTCTGGCCAGTCCAAGTAAAAAGCTAACACACGCGTAAAGGGAGCTTGTCCGGTGATCCCAAATGCCAGCCTGGGGACCATGCTTGTTTGGTTGCACCTGTATCACCTAGGTAATTCAAAGGCACTGCCAAGTTTGGGAGGCTCTGGATTGGCTCAACTAGTATTGTTCATTGTCAGGGACAATGGTGGAGAGTAGGGAGAGCAGGAGGAGGAGGTCAGAAGGACCATTTGGCTGGAGCTCTCATTCAGAAAAGGTCTCCAATGTAGACCTCATTAATCTGGTAATTATCTCATGAATGACATATATTGATTGTGCCGTATTTATGTGATGTGTGTTAAAATGATTAGTTGCTAAAGGTAAATATTTCAAAAATACCACAGTTTTTGACAGCATATTTTGGCACTTCTTTATTTAAAAGTTTCCAGAGAACCTCACAAAATGGGTATGTCTTGAGCCTTTCTCCAACTCTGAGTGTGGGGAAGCTTTGAGTGACAGGGTCAGAAAAAGGACCTGGATCTTCAGGCACTGGAAGAGACTACACTCTTCATATGTTTATATGGAATGTTAAAAATATAACTGTGATCATTGTGTCTGTAAGTTTGGAGGCAGAGTTAGAAACCACCACTGAGGAGGCCAGTGTCAGAAATTTTTAGGGAGCGTAGGAGGTAAACTGAACTAGGGACTTGCCATGGGTGCAGACTTAAGACTGAACCACACCTCTTTGCCGCATCTATTGTGAGAATGAAGACCATTCTCAGCAATCAGAAATTTCCAGAAAATGTCGACATCACTTTGAAGGGACTCACAGTTATTGTGAAGGGCCCCAGAGGCACCCTGCAGAGGGACTTCAATCACATCAACGTAGAACTCAGTCTCCTTGGACAGAAAAAGAATAGGCTCTGGGTTGACAAGTGGTGGGGAAATAGAATAGAATGGCTACTGTTCGCACTATCTGTAGTCACATACAGAACATAATCAAGGATATTACACTGGTCTCCTGTTAGAAGATGAGGTTTGTGTACGCTCACTTCCCCATCAACGTCATTATTCAGGAGAATGGTTTGCTTGTTGAAATCTGAAATTTCTTGGGTGAAAAATACATATGCAGGGTTCGGATGAGGCCAGGTGTTGCTTGTTCAGTATCTCAAGCTCAGAAAGATGAGTTAGTTCTTGAGGGAAACCACATTGAACTGGTATCAAATTCAGCTGCTTTGATTCTGCAAGCTACGACAGTTAAAAACAAGGATATCAGAAAAATTTTGGATAGTATCTATGTTTCTGAAAAAGGAACAGTTCAGCAGGCTGATGAATAATACCTAAGTTGTCCAGGTACAGAAAGAGCAAGACGGGTACAGAAAGAGCAAGATGCCAGATGACTCTTCAGATTCATTTGTGATATCTTAAGGATACAATAAAAGCTGTGTTGATTGGGGGTAAAAAAAAGGCTGAACCACATAACACAAGAGTTTGGCATAACAACACTGCTTATCTAAACCAACCTTCTCATTCTATGCATGGAGAAAGTGAGGCCCAGAAAGATTAAATGTATCGCCCAAAGAAGTCACTAATCTTTTAGTGCCAGAGCCTAAACTAATATGTTATATATTTCTAGTACACAAAGACTTAAGATGTTAAAAAGTGACAGGACTCTTTCTGGAGAGGGGGGAGGAGAGAACTGAGGAGGACTCCAACGTTTCAAGTATGTACATGCATCCCAGATAGTTCTTGAACCCAGGACCCTCCCACCCTGTGGAAGATAAACAGGATTTCAGGAAACACTTCAAAGAAAGTGGCTGAGGTCCTACCCCCAGGGGCTCTTGCCATGTAGTGGGTCAGGGGCTGGTCTGGGCCCTGGGTGAGGATGCCCACCTGGTAGGTTTTGGTGGAGCAGCAGGTATCAGTAAAAGCCAGGCTGCCCAGGTCCTACTGCAGCCTGTTCCATTCTTCTATGTGGGTGGCATTTCCCAAGGGCCAGGGTGGGGGCAGGGTGAAAGAGCTAGCTAGCACCAAGGTGAAAGGAGCAGAAGCTATTTGTTGAGACATGTGCTCTTTGGAGGAGGTGGCCTCCATGCCAAGACAAACTCCTTCAGAAATAAATATTGTACATAAAAGACTAATTATGGGTTTGGAGTTTGGGGTTTAGTAGGAGAGAACTGGCTCTATTCAGGATGAACTTTTGCCATCTGCAGTGCTAGGCTGCAGCCAGGGAACATGAGAGGGCAAGGTGGGAAGTGAGTCTCTCCGGTACCCATCAGCAGTCTCCTCTGGCTAGGAGGTGATGTGTATCTAGGGAGAAAACAGTTTTACAAAGTTGGTTTTACAAGGAACTGAAACAGAAGGGAGCTGGAACAGAGATGGCACCCACCAGAGATGGCGGCAGCTGCACTGAGATCTTCCCCCTTGCCATTTTTGCCCAAGGGACTACAGTTGTATCCTCTCCAACCTTCCTACTAAACTGGCTTGTGCTGTTGTCAACAACTGCCACTAAAAAGGCTCTTCACCACCAACCTGGAGATAGTAGCCCTCTGTCCCCTCCCATGCTGCATTGCTTTCTCTCTGCATTGTCTGCCCAACCCAGGTAAATGATATCTCCAACAGGGCACAAGTGGAAGCCAAGCAGCTGTTCTGTACACATCCCAGGCCTCTCTGGTGAGAGACATTTCAGCATAGTCTGACAATTAAATGCCCAGCTCTAGCTTCATCATTTACCTTCTATATAACTTCAAGCAATTAACCCCTTCAAACTAATTTTTCTATTCTGTAAAATGGGGGTAGTAGTAGTCACATTATATAGTTATTATAAGGAAGGACTGTATAAAATAATGCATCTGAAGGAAAATGAGTGGCATGTAAGGAAGGAGAGCACTTGATTTATCACCCCAATCATGCCAGTTTTGAGGGCGCATTTCCATTTCAATAATTAGAATGGTGGGGTATAGCTCAGTGGTAGAGTGCCTGCCTAGCATGCATGAGGTCCTGGGTTCAATCCCCAGTACTGCCATTAAAAATAAATAAATAAAACCAATTGCCTTTACCCTCCAAAACAAAATAAATTTTTAAAAAATTAGAATGGGACAATATTCATAAACTGATACATACAGTTATTCTATTTATACAGGTTACCTATTATTAAGAAACTTGAGTTTCCATCCTGCAAATGATAGCTACATAACACTGAGCAAACTCCCTCCTTTATTTGAAATGCAGTCTGTCTATCTATGAGGTAGAGTAAATAGGGAACAGGAGTAGGCTCAGAAATGCGCTGAGTTTGAAAACTATTTCTTAGCAATTCATCAGGATTCTGCATTTTACTCCAGAATATAACCCTGTAATAAGCATGGCTTTAAATTACTAATAACTGAGTAAAATACAGATTTCCAACTTTCGGATCTTCGCAATAAGGGCAAGATCCCTGTGTTCTCTGGGTCTCAGTTCCCAGCTCTGAGAAGGAAGAGGCTGGATGCCATCACCCCTGTGCTTTCTGTCTCAAGTCAGATAGGGGTGGGGCACAGCATGGCAGAGAGAAGGAAGTGTCAGCCCCAAAGGAACAGAAGCCCACTGGGATCACTGTTTTTCATGGGCACAGGCCCCAAACGAGGGCCAGTGGCAAAGAGAGACCATATGGACAGAGAGTCGGAGGGAGAGATGCCCCAGGGCCCTTCTGTTTCTTTTCCAAGAAAACAAACAGTTCCTCAATAGCTCAGTACTTATGAAACAGCCTGGAAACCAGAAAACTCAGAAACTAAACAACAGAAATGACCAGGTAGCTAAAATAAGGCATTTCCCTACTTTTCCCCTGAACGTTCCACTTAAACATCTCCGTGTGTCACTGAACTCAGTAACTAAAGAATCCACAAGTTTCCCCATGCTTACCCCCCTTCTTTTCTGTGTCACACACCTCCCCCCTTAACACACACCCAGGGATGGATGGAGAAAAGGGGCAGACTTGCTCAGTGCCCTTTATGTTAATTGCCAAGGTCAAAGGAAGCAAAATCACAAACACAGGTTTAAAGAAAGAAATGTCTTGGCCCTCTGCATGAGTGTGGGAAAAAAGAAAACTGTTTTTCAGAACAATCGAACTGTTATTGAACTTTTGAGACCTCACACTCCACACTTTTCATCACCCAACCAGCAAGAGTGAGGGCACCCAGCTCATAGGCAACTTCTGCTCAGAAGAGCCCCTAGAGACTCAACAGGGAGTTTTGGGGTCCCGACCACTACTTTGAGAACCCCTGACAAAGGGGAGCCTCACCTCTTCTCCAAGCCCCAGAAATGACCCAATTCTTACTGGCCTGACAAAAAGTTCCAGAGGGTCAGCCACACCCATGGCCACAGTTGCCTGCCCTGAAGAGGGAAGGCCAGTTGCTCCCCAAGGCTGCCTTCCCAGCCAACCAGAACCAACTCCTCCAGAAATAGGCACAGGCAGCCAGGAAAGTGCCTGCAGGACAGGACTGTCCCTGAGTCCATGAGGTGGGCTCTGCTGGGTTCCACAGCCCCCGGCTTCCTTCAGCCTGGGGGTAGCGCCATGGGTTGGACTTTCCTCTCAATCACTGGCCTGTCTAGCTAGGCTGCCAGCTCTGCAAGGTCAGGGACCACGTCCCACTTGTTCACTGCTCAGTTCCCAGTCCCTGAGTCACTATCTGCTGAATAAATGAAGTAGCTAGGATACGCAGTGTCTCCCGGTGGGGTGGACAAGATAGAGTCCCAGCTCAGGCACTTGGTAGGAGACGTGCTTGTGATGTCTTCTCCTGTGGCCTGTGTGCACATGTGAGTCCGCACATATGCATGTGTGTGTGTGCAGGTGCAAGCACGTGTCCTGTGTTCCCCCCCGGAGATCCCAGGAGCTCCCTGAGGGTGGATTTTCATTCACATCAACTCTGCTCCTTTTGAGGACTCCTCGCCATCACCTGCCCTACCCGGGAAGGATCCTGCCTGAGGAGGTCCCCAGCTCTTTCCTGCCCCAAGCTCCTCCCTGTCCCAGCTCGGTGTGACCTTGGACGAGTCCCTGTTTCCTAGTCTGGAAAGTGGAAACATTGGGCTCCACGGAGGGCACGGAGCCGCAGTTGCTCATCTACATGGTTTCTGAGCACTGTTATCTCTTGAACACCTCGGGGATTGCAGCAGGGACGTGAGGGCTGCAGGCCCCACTCTCCCACCGTTGTGACTTGAATTGTGGTGACGAAAACGGCTGTCACTCCCCCAGGTCCTTCAGGATCAACCAAGAAGCTTATCCAGACTCAGCCTCAGCCAGAGGAAACAAGGCTTAGAAGAGGGTAGGACGCAGGCAGGAAGACCCTCCTGACTGTAAAGATCATTAAAAGCAGCCAGCACTTACCAAGGAGTGTTGTGGGTCTTCCTTTCCTGGAGATCACAGAAACATGGAAGCTAATGGACCCCTGGAGATCAACTAGTGTAGCCCCTCATTGTATAGATGAGGAAACTGAGACCCACAGGGAGGAAGTAGCCCGCCCGGGCCACAGAGCAGCATAACGGAAGAGCACAGACCCAGACCTGCCACCAGGGCTCTCCGGCCAGAGCAGATTCCATTACTCCAAGCTGATAGGCCGCCTTCAACCACAGGACAACCTGGGCGATTCTCTGGAGCGTCTTCCCTGCCCAGATGAAGACTCTCTGAGGTCCTCAGAAGGTAAATGGCCTGTGGGAGGGAGGGGTGAGGCCAGAGGCCCCTGTCCTCAGGACACCCAAACCCAGGCTGCTCCCTGGACACGCCCTTGCCTCTCTCTGGGGGCCAGAGAGATCACTGTCACTCTGGAGTGTCCGATGGCTGCTCCTGCCTGGGGTCCAGGATCTCTCCTCAAAGATTCCCTTATACATCCAGCCCATTCACCCTCCAGAAGGCCACTCAGTCAGTCAGTCAGTCAGTCAGTGAGCCACCCTTTGGGGAGCACCATCCAAAAGTGCTCTGGGTGAGGCTCAGCTGGGGCGGGTCACAGGCATCCAGAACCAAGGTCCCTGCACTTGGGGAACTTCTGGGTGAGAACTTCTGGGTGAGGGAAGACTGAGGTACATGCACCCAAGGGCAGACACTTGGGAAGGGAGAAATGGGCCTTGGGAGGTTAGAGGGGGTGGGATCGCAGGGGTCTTTGACAGATGCTGGGTAGGACCTGGACTAGAAGGTGGGGACAGGGTGGAGCCCTTCCCTGCCTCTTTCTTAAAGCCTTCCCTCAGCTTTCTGGAGGCAGGACAGGTGGAGGTGGCAGAAGATGGTTGTCAGAACACACACAATTCAGAGTTTAGATTTCAGACATGAGTTCCCGGCCTGGCCCAGTGCCTCAGTAGCTTGGCGACCTTGAGCTCTTCATTTCACCGCTTTGAATCTGTCTCCTCATCTCAAAATTTGGGAATTAATAATGTCTCATGTAACTCAAGGCAGAGCTCACAAGAAGTCTCAGGAAGAGCCCGGGGGTCTGTGGTTTCCAGGATCACTCCGGTCCCATGTTATTTCAGTATACTGTGGGGACCTACCTGGGACCCAGAGTTGGTATAAAGATTGTTTTAACTGAAGACATTTGAGATTCAACAGACAACGAGGAAAACAGCCTTCTTGGAGCTTCCCTTATCTGACTAAAAACAGCAACTTCTGGGAAATGAGGCTGCCAAAAATTCCTTCTCAGGGTGGGTCTACTCCCAGAAGGTAGACTGTGAATAAAACCGACCCCAGATCTTTTCTCCAAGTGAGTTTTGTGGTCCTGAAGAAGACAGAAAGGCCACTCTCACATCTGTATAGACAAACATTACAAGCTCTCTTATCAAGTATTTGTTCTTCTGAAAATCCATGTGTCTTTCCAAAAAGTCCTTTATATACCAGGCAAATGCTTTCCCCCCGCCCACTTCACCTATTAAGATGGTATATATACCCCAAATTCCAACCACTCCTTTGAGTCATCATCACTGAGTTCTTCTGTGTATATGGAGGTTGTGCAGATAAATAAACTCTGGGCTTTTTCCTCCTGTTGGACTGTCTTTTATTGGTTTGATTTGCAGGCCCCAGGCACTGAACCTAAGAGAGTAGAAGGAAACTTTCTTTCCCTAGAATATTCAGAAAGGGGAACCTATAGGTTAATGTGTGGACTTTATATCTTGAGTCAAATAAACTGAAAAAAAAAAAAAACAGTCAGCACTTCATGACACTGATAAGGCATTTGAAGTTTGAACACTGCCTAGGTATTTGATGCTATTATGGAATAATTGTTAAGTATTTGAGGTGTTATAGTGGCACTGCAGTTCTATTAAAAAGAGAGTTCTTGTGGTTCAGAATTCCATACTGAAATGCAGATACAATGATGTGATACCTGGCTGGCAGTTGATAATTGCTGATGCTGGGTGACGTCCACAGGAGGCTTATTATGCTATTCTACTTGGATATAGGCTCGAAGTTTTCCATAACAAAAAGTTTAACATATGAAGCAGAAAAAGGTGGATCGAGGAGGTGTTTACCCAAATGTGGCTTGTCTGCCTTTGGAAGACTTATTATAGGGAACAAGAAATCACAAATTCAAGGAAAGGCTGATATCTGTTTTGAGAGCAACAGTGGCATATGACTGGAGACAGTGATTTCGCCCCCTCATTTCAGCCCCCTCATTAGGCAGCATCTGTGCTGCTCTTCTCAGCCTGTGGCAGCCCAGTTTGGTTGCCAGGCAATGGAAGCCAGAAGCCAGAAGCCCTTTTCTTGGGAGGGAGAAAGGGGGAAAGGGAGGGAGAGAAGCAAAGAGGGAGAAGGCAGAAAGAAGCTGCTCGGGAGGAAGGCTTGTCCCTGCCGAGGGGCCCGGCCCAGGGGAAAGAAGGGAGGTGGGGGCCCCTTGCTGGATGCTGGTCTCCCTCAGCCCCCACTTTCCTCAGTCTGTTCCTCGGGGGACCCTCATTGTCAGAGCTTGAGGCCGCACAGAAGGAGTAGGGGGCTATGCAGGCAGGTGCACCTCCTGCAAAGACCAGCGAGGTCTGTGATTAAGTAAGACACCGTTAGCATCCATTCAGAGTCAGAATTCCAGACAGACCGCTCCTCGCCAATGCTCCTGAACTCTTACTGGGTTTTAAAAAAAATCTAGGAAAGGAGCTCGTCAAATGCGAAACCTGTACTGGTGATCACCCTGAGTTGGGGCCAACCCAAAAGGCAGGAGGGCAGGAAGCTTCTTCTTCGGGGTGGAGAAACCTGTCCTCGCTGTCCTTTGGGGAAGGAAGGCAGAACCCTCTGGTGCTGCGCAGTGGCCTGGCAGTCTCATGGATGCTGACGGTGTTGAGGAACTCTGTTCTGGCAGTGGTTCAGACCCAGCTATCACTGAAAGGCTGTATGGGCCTGAGCCCACCTCTGACTCTCAATGTCCTGATCTCTGGAAGCCCAGGGAGTTACCTTGTATTACCTTGCATCCCTTCAGCTCAGGCGGGCTGGGATTACAATGTGCCCCCACCCCCACCCCTGGGCAGGAATTGCTCTCACCCAGGGCCAAAGGAGCCTGGCCCACCCTACTCCCACCCACAGGGCCAGACTGGAGGAACCAACAGAGCCAGTGACCTCTGAGAGACAGAGGGAGGGCACTTCCTAGAGCTACCCTGCTGTGATCATGAACCACCTCCTGCTGGCCTAGGGGGTGGATTCAGAGGGGCTCCAGGAAGGCAGGATGGGGGTGAGGTCAGGCAGCTGCCCCAGAGATAAGCCTTTCAAGACCCAGCATCTGAGACAGGAAGGCTGTGTGTGCTCCATGAGAAAAACATCAGGGAGGCCAGCAGTCAGGAGCTGAGCAAGAGAGGGCCCAGACAGCCCCCCCTTTTCTGCAGCATCTTTGTGGCTTCTAGTTGCTAGGAGCAGGCTCTTCCGTTGCTAAGCAACTGGAGCCTGGTGGATTAAAACCAATTTCCTGAGCTCACTGGAAGGGGGAGGGAGAGAAGGTGCAATGCAGATGCCCTGAGGAAGCTCATCCCTGCCTCCAACCTTTGTTGGCAGATGCAGGTGGAGGTGAAGGGCAGGTGAGGTGCAGCTGGGAGCTGATCCCTAGGGAGGAGAGGGGGGACTGGGGGAGGGCTATGCACCAGGTATTCATTATCAAGACCAAAAGACCAGAGTGAGACTGGCAATTAAGATGCCAATTAGAGCACTAATGAATACTAATGCTGCTCCTTTCTGAAACCCCAGAAAAGGCCTGCAGTCCCTGGGGTGTTCCTGAGCCACCTGACCAGGCCAGACAGGACTGGGCAAGGTTTGTCCTCCAAAGATGGGACGATTAGAGCATTTTAGGGTCCACGGGCCACCAAGAGTCCTGGGGTCCAACCTCTTGTTGAATGATAAAGGCCCCTCAACGTGCTGCCCTCTGCTCTCTGCTTAGATAACAACCCCGGGATGACAGGGAGCTCAATTCCTCCTGCAACAGCCCTCTCTTACCTTCCCCCTAGAAGGCGCCTCAGGGGCCAAGGGAGTCCCATCTGCCTTGCTGTTGGGACCTGTAGAGTCTCTCTTCTGTGCAGCCTCCCTCCCCCACCTCTTGCCTCTTGCCACTACTCAGAATAGATGGGAGCCTCACCATGACATGGTGCCTTCTGATTCCCCACGCCCAGCCTGGTCTTTAGATTCCTTAAGGGGCAAGCCACTATGATTCACAAATTTACAAGAGGTCCTGGACCCAATTCCTGCTCATGTCCAGGCTTCTCCTATAACCCTGCTCTGATGGGATCTTGGTTCAGAGAGAAAGATGAAGCCTATGTGAGAGGTGTTTACAAACTTAACAGAGAGAGTTCCAGTTCTGGGACAGGGATGTTATGAGCCTTGTGGACCCATTTTCTAGTGAAACAACCATAGTTGGTGTAATTTATTAAACTTATTAAATATTTGTTCTAATGTCATACAGCAAATGGAGCAACATATATTCAAGATATTCTAATAAATCTTGGTGAGAACAGCAAGTATCTATGACATTTGAGCCATGACTTGCTCCCATCCCTGCCTTCTCTAGTTCAGTGTGATATAAGCTCTATTCTAGGTGAGCGTGGCCAAAAATAGGGGGCTCTGTCTTCCTCTAGCTCCTAGTACTGGGCTACAGTTTAATTCCTCGAAGGATAAGTTGCAGGAATCTCTCATCCCTTCCCCAGCTCTTTGTTGCAGAAGCTTTGCATCAGACAAGAAGGGCCAAGATGACTGGGGACACTTTCTACCACCCAGCTCCTACTGGTATGATCCAGGCATGGCGGGCTAAGAATATTGTCTCTGATAACCTCTTCCTCAATTCATTCATAGGGTGGAGGTTACATGCTAGTAAAGACAAGTCAAGAAAAGCAGTAGCTACCATCTTGCCTAGCACCCTGTTCATACAGCAGTGATGTCACTCTGGGAGATATGGGATACTGTCCCCACCTCCAGCTCAAGTTCCGCCCAACTCGTTCCACCAGAGGAAAAGCAGTCTTTTAAGATTGGAGAGCTCCTTAGCTCTTCCTAAAAGGACTAATTTTATTTAGAAAAGAGAGCGGTTCTTTCCTAAGAGTATTATCAGAAACAATGAAGCTCTTGGTGGTGAGCATTTAAGAGGGGACTGGGAGCATCATGATTTTATTAGCAACTGTAGAATGGTAGGGCAGGTAGAAGTTTAAGAGAGAACTTGGGAAAGAACTAAGAAGAACTATTCTAGGGTCTTAGCAAGCCTCCAAGACTGATAGCACCCTTTCCCTGCAAAGGAGCAGCAAGTTTAATCAGATTGTGGAACAATTTATGCCCACAGGCATCATTAAAAAAACAATACTGAAATTAAGAAGCAATTAGTAGAGGTTAATAGCTGAGTGTGATACCGCTAGAGATAGATCAGCCAGAAGCTAAATGGTGATCTCAGTGAAATAAACAGAGATCCAATATGAAACCACAGTAATCACTGGTAGTAGTTATGCTGTGTACATGCCCATGGCTGTGACTTTTGAGGAGAGACACAGAGGTTGTATACTGCAGGGGATAGACTTCACCAACTTAGTCCAGAAAAGTTAGTAACAGTATGTTGAGTTGCTACAATATATTATCTGATATATCTAGTTTTCAACAAAAAATTATGAAATATGCAAAGAAACAGGAAAGTGTAACCCATAAACAGGAATTAAAATCAGGCAATAGAAATCTTCTTGAGGGGACCAAATGGTAGACTTAGGAGACAAAGAAGCTATTATAAATATTTTCAAAGAAATGAAGGAAATCATGCTTAAAGAATCAAAAGGATGCATAATGACAGTGTCTCATCACAAACAGAATACCAATAAAGAGACAAATTTTTAAAAGGAACCAAAGGGAAATTATGGAGTTGAAAAGTACTATAAGTGAAATTAAAAATTCAATAGAGGAGCTCAACAGTAGATTTGAGAAGAAAGAAATCAGCAAATTTGAAGGTAGATCAATATGTTATGCAAATTGAAAAAGATTGAGAACATAGAATGAAGAAAAATAAACAGAAACTCAAAGAAATTTGGGACACCATTAAGCCCACCAATATACATGCAGTGTGATTCCAGAAAGAAAGGATATTCAAAAAAAAAAAAAAAGAAGAAAACATTAATCTACACACCTAAGAAGCTCTACAAATAACAATAGGATAAACACAAGGAGAGACATCCCAGACACACCATAGTCAAAATGCTGAAAGCCAAAAACAAAGGGAAATCTTGAAAGTAGCGAGAGAAAAATGATTCATCATGGACCAGAAAAACTCCTTAAGATTAACGGCTGACTTCTACCAAAAATAATAGAGATCACTAGGCAGTTGGATGACATATCTAAGTGGTGAAAGGTAAAACCTCTCAACCAAAAATATCTTCCATAGAATGTCCAAAATAGGCAAATCCATAGAGGCAGAAAGTCTCCAGGGGCTGAGGGATGATGAGGTAGGGAAGAGACTGCTACTAGGTACAATCTCCTTGGAGTGATTGAAATGTTCAAAAATTATAGAGTGGTAATGATTGGAAAGCATTGGAAGTATACAAAAAACACCAAATTATACACTTTAAAAGGGCAAATGTTATGGTATGTGAATTTTTATCTCAATAAAAAATTGTAAAAATAAAGACCACAAAACACTAACCTAATTTTCCAGCTAAAGAAACTAGAAAAAGAAAAGCCAACTAAACCCATAGCATGTAGAAGGAAGGCAATAATTAAGACCAGAACAGAAATAAATAAAATAGAGAATAAAAACAATGGGCAAAATCAATGAAACCACAAGTTAGTTCTTTGAAAAGATCTACAAAATTGGCAAATCTTTAATCAGGTTGACCAAGACCAAAAAAAAAAAAGAGAGAGAGAGGACTCAAATTAATAAGATTAAGTACAAAGAGGGGCTATCACTATGACCTTACGTAAATAAAGAAGTATAAAGGGATACTATGAACAATTGTATGCCACTAAATTAAATAACTTGGATGAAATGGACAAATTCATACAAAATCACAAACTACCAAAATTGATGCAAGAAGAAACAGAACACCTGAAAAGAGATATAACAAAAGATTAAATTCGTAATTAAAACACTCCTCCCCCCTCAAAAAAAAAATAAAAACCAAGCCAAATGCCTTTACTAATGAACTATACCAAACATTTAAAAAAGAATTAATACCAATCTTCACAAACTCTCCCTAAACAGGAGGGAACATTTCCCAATTCATTCTAAGAGGCCAGTGTTACCTGATACCAAAGCCAGCCAAAGTCATCACAAGAGAAGAAAAATCCAGACGAATACCTCTTACGAACATTGATGTGAAAATCCCCAACAAAACACTAGCAAATTGAATAGAGTAACGTTTAAAAGAAGATTATACATCATGACCAAGTAAGGTTTATCTCAGGAATGCAAGATTGACTTAAAATCTGAAAATCAACTAATGTAATACACTGTATCAATAGCATGAAAGACAAAACCCACATTATTATCTCTTGGATGCAGAAAAAGCATCTGAAAAAACACAACAATTCCTTCATGACAAAAGCATTCAACAAACTAGGAACAGAAGGAAACTTCCTTGGCCTGATAAAGGAAATCTATGAAAAACCCAACACTAATAGCATACATATTGGTGAAAGACTGATTACTTTCCCCCTAAGATGATAAACAAGACAAGGATATCTGCTATCATCGTGTCTACTCAGCTTTGAACTTGAGGTTCCAGCTAGGCCAATTAGGCAAGAAAAATAAATAAAAGGCATCCAGATTGGAAAGGAAGAAATAAAACTATCTCTATTTGCAGATAACACAATCTTGTATATAGAAAATCCTAAGGAATCTACAAAAAAAAAAAAAACAAACCCTATTTGAACAAATAAATTAGCTCATCAAAGTTACAGGATACAAGATCAATATAAAAAGATCAATTGTACTGTATACTAGCCACAAACAATCTGAAAACAATTCCATTAACAATAGCATCAAAACCACAAATTATTTAGGAATAAATTAAACAAAAAATATAAAACTTATATTCTGAAAACTATAAAACATTGTTGAAGGAAGTTAAAGAAAATCTAAATAAGTGGAAATACATCCCATTTTCATAGGTACAAAGATTTAATATTGTTAAGATGGCACCCTCTCTAAGTTGATCTACAGGTTCAACACAATCCCTATCAAAATCCCAGCTGTATTGTTTTTGCAGAAATTTACAAATTGATCCTAAAATTTGTATGGAAATTTAAGAGACCCAGATGGCCAGAACAAAACTGAAAACTTTGAGGGCTCACACTTCCTAATTTAACATTTACTACAAATCTACAGTAATCAAGACAGTGTAGTACTGGCGTAAGTATAGACACATCTATTAATGACATAAAATTGAAAGTCCAGAAAAAATTACATTTATCGTGAATTTATTTCTTACAAATGTGCCAAGATAATTCAGTGTAGAAAAAGTAGTGTCTTCAATAAATGGTGATAAGTCAGTTGGATATCCACATGTAAAACATTTAACTTAGACCCCTACATCATGCTAATATATACAAATTACCTCAAAATGAAGCATATTCCCAAATGTAAGAACTAAAACTATAAAACTCTTTGAAGAAAGCATAGAAGTAAATCTTCATGACCTTAGATTAGGCAATGGTTTCTTAGATATGACAACAAAAGCATAAGCAACAAAAGAAAACAATAGATAAATAGGACTTCAGGAAAATTAAGAATAATTTGGGGTTATATGCCCAAAACAATTGAAAGCAGGAACTTGAACAGATATATCCATGCTCATAGCAGCATTATTAACAATAGCCAAAAAGTGGAAACAACCCAAACATCCATCAAGGGATGAACGGGTAAACAAAATGTGATATATACATACAATGGAATATTATTCAACTTTAAAAAGTAAAGAAATTTTGACACATGCTACAACATGAATGAACCTTGAAGATGTTATGCTAAGTGAAACAAACCAGTTACAAGAGGAAAATATTGTATGATTTTACTTATAAAGAGGTACATAGAGTAATCAAATGCATAGACACAGAAAGTAAAATGTTGGTTGCTAGGGGTTCAGAGGAGGAGGAAATGGAGAGTTATTATTTAATGGGTACAGAGTTTCAGTTTGGGAAGATGAAAAAGTTCTGGATATGGGTGTGGTGGTGATTGCACAATAATGTGGATGTACTTAATACTACTGAAATGTATGGTTAAAATGGTAAATTTTGTGATGTATATTTTACTATGATAAAATATTAAAAATGTTTTCCTTCTAAGGACACCAGCAAGTAAGTAAAAAGACAACCAACGAAATGGGATAAAATATTTGCATATCATTTACCTGAAAAGGGTTGAATATCTAGAATATACAAAGAACACTCATAATTCAACAATGAAAAGACATTTTTAAAAGGGCAAAGATTTTATAACTTTGCATGTAAGGAGCTTGGAAGTCATCACTCCATCCTAACAAATAAAAAGCTGAACAAACTGAAAATTCAGCAACTCTTCTTAGATCCATTAGAGAAGTGAGGTCACAGGGCAAAGTACTGTACTAAAAATTATAAAGATAGACTGTTGAATACAGAGAATCCCAACTTTATGGTGCAGGAACCTCTGTGGAGCAAGCATCAGGGTAGGAAAATCTAAACTGTAACTGACGAATTGCAAGAGGCTTAGTGTGGACAAGTGTGAGATTTAAAATCTCCAGCAAACTTATGGTTACCAGGGGGGAAGGGGGTGGGAAGGGATAAATTGGGAGTTTGAGATTTGCAGATACTGACTGGTGTATATAAAATAGATAAACAAGTTTATACTGCATACATAGGGAACTATATTTGATATCTTGTAGTAGCTTACAGTGAAAAAGAATACAAAAATGAATATATGTATATTCATGTATGACTGAAGCATTGTGTTGTAAACCAAAAATTGACATAACATTGTAAACTGACTATACTTCAATAAAAAAAAGTAAAAACTCCAGCAAGCCTATCATGGTGGGGATTTGGGGGCAACGCTTTTGTGAGTTTTGCCTCAAGAGCTCTACTAGAGTCTCATAGTGAAGAATGGAGAAAAATCCTTTCATGTTTCTTTCAAGGTGACACAAAACATGGACATTTCAAAATATATCAGAGCATTCTGTTCTTCTTAATAAGGCCTGTCCTGAGGAGAAACTACTTTACCAGAGCCTAAACTGTTGGAGTTTTATCAGAGCCTAACTGACCTGGGGGAAGAGAAGTACCCAACTCAGCCCCTCCTAGCCATCTTGTCCCACCTAAGGGGGAAAAAGTACTGAGAAGTACTTTTGATGTTCACAATCCAGAAGCACAAGCTCACTAAGAGACAGAGACCTAATCATAGGACTATAAAACACTTTCTCTACCCCACTCCTACCACATCATACCATCACTAAGGGCCTATTTACCAGAGTTCCTTTTACCTAGTACATCATGTCTGACTTTCAACAAAAGATCACAAGAAATTATACT
>NC_045732.1:49043275-49052391 GCF_009834535.1 Camelus ferus | reverse complement strand
GACTTGAAACTGAGACTTTCAGACTTCTAGGCCCTCCACATACCACCATATCTCCACCAGTTTAATGAGGGAGTTGGATTTCATGGCCTCTAAGCATCCTTCCAACTTCTTCAACCTTCTAGGAATTTACCAGGCAGGAGAGGGAGTTGGGGAGGCTTTGCTGCTCTCTGTGGTCTAGGCTTGGTCTGCAGGGGATGCAAAAGAGCATAGCTAATCCAGCCCACTGGGAAGGGCTGGTATCAGGGAACGGCCTACCCAGATTTCAAATTAGAAGGCATGGAAACTGTCCTCAGGTACTCCTCAATTGTGAGCCCAATAGTTAGGGGCAGTGCTCAAGTGCAGGCTCCCGCTGATGGTATAACACACATACACCTATATTAATATTATTATTTGCAGTAATAGTAGTAGTGATAATGATCTTAACTTGACACCAGATTTCCCATCCCATAATAATGGCAGCTCAAATGTGTCTGTAGGAGCATCCCAATGAGCTGAAACCACTTCAATTGAATTCTCTTCTTCCTTCCTATTATCTCCCTGCTGGGGAGACGAAGGCCCAGGGAACTGAAGTAGAAGTGTACATGGTAATTCATATTTCAAGTCACTGTTTTCCAAGCTTAAGCCTGGCCAAGATTCTCTGCCCACACATTGGACTTTAAGAATGGCTTGCTGCCCAGCTGGGAAGGGAGCAAAGTGTCTTCTTCCACATTCAATTCAACTGCTAACCTCCCTTCTCTGCACCTCTTTTTGCAGCCAGTTATCCTCATGCTTCCTGTCAGTTTCTTCATCCATTTCTTGCCTCTCCTCCGACAGCCCTACTAATGAACTACAAAACACAATACATTAAATAACAATTTCACCATGCAACAACCACAGCTCACAAATAAGTCAATTACTTAGGCTTGAAGCTTCTTGGGAAAGAGATCTTGCTTCCTCTTTCTCCTCAGTCCTCTACAGTTTAATACAGAACTGAGCAGTCAGTTCATGCCTTTCACAAGAGACCAGTTGGCTCATATGATAAAGTTGCCAGGGCTAATCAATCTAGGATTGTAAGAGTCCAGTGCAGTAGCCAGATATTCATGGATTTTGTGAGTAGGTATTTTGGAATATAAGTCCAAAGCTTCGGCTTGCCACTGCAGCTTCTCCTTGTCCCTCTCCCACAGTGTGTTACCCATGCCACAGACCTACTCCTGCCTGGTCCCCTCATGGCTGCCACCTCCTGGTGTCTCCTCTTCAGGTTCATTCTCCTCCTGACCCAGGTCCTCTATACCAGAAGTATAATGTAGGAGGAGCAACACCCCACCTCCTTCACTACCCCCACCTCACTGGGCCCTCTCTGCCTGACAGACTCTTACCAAGGCCATTACCATCCTATCCCTTTCTCATTGCCTTATTATTGCCATCAGTAAGCCTTCTCTACTCACCCAAGCAGAAGAACTTTTAAATTCCTAGAGGCCTTTTGCTCCCCTCTCTCATGGCCCTTAGCATTTTCTACTTTACTTTAGAGTTAATCTCCCAATAACCCTAAGACAGATCACTTGTTGTATGACCTTCAACAAGTCATTTAACCTCTCAAACTTTAGTTACTAATCTGTAAAATGGAGGTGACAATCCTTACTCTAACCTCCTCTGAGATCAAATGAGATAAAATATGGAAGGCATATAGTACTTAATTGTAGTGATAGTCAATATTTATTGAGGAGATTGCCAGGCACTGTTCTAAGTACTTCATATATACAAATTAACTTAAACCACCAAGCAACCCTATACAATTATTGTCCTGATTTTGAGGAAACTGAAACACATAGAGAGATTAATTTGCATAGGGACATACAACTAGCAAATTGTAGAACTGGATTTGAATCTAGGCGGTCTAGCTTTGGAAGGCTTACTTGTATGACTTAGTAATACACCTCCAATGCAGGCAACAAGATATTGATTTAAATATACATTTATATACACACAAATATGTATACATACATATATATTCTTATATAACATTAAGTGTGAAGCAAATATACAGGAAGTGCAATAGAAAGTGTAGAAATTCAGAGGACAGATGAATGTGATCTACAGCTGTTGAATACGGCATCACGGAAGATGTAGTGATTCAATTTGTTGGGTCATGAAAGATGAGTTAGAGCAAAGAAGACATCATAAGATGAGGGCTTAGTATAGTCAAAAGCCTAGAGGCAGAAGTATGTCTGAGGTATAGGGGGGAAAACAATGAGGACAACAAGTTGGCTGGAGTTGGGGCATCATGGTAGCCAGACAGAGAAAGAATAGAAGAACTGTAAAAGGAATGGTCTGGAAAAAATAAACATGACTTGCTGAAGAAGTGCTATGTGGGATGTGGGGTTTATTTTTTAATATTTTTAATACTTTTATTTATTTTTGTTTTTTTGGGGGGGGTAATTGGGTTTGTTTGTTTGTTTATTCATTCATTTATTTATTTATTTAATGGAAGTACTAGGGATTGAACCCAGGACCTCTAGTGAGCTATACTCTCCTCCCCACCACTATGGGGTTTAAATAAAGCTCTCTCTGAGCCAATGAAACCAGATTTATATATGCATGAAGATGATCATGGGTGATATATGTAAGTGGATTTAAAAAAAGGTGAGTCAAGGTGAAAGGTAAACTAACACAGGTAATGCTTAATATACTTGTATTAAAAATAAACCTGCACAATTATAGAATGAAGGAGCTATGATTTAGTAGAGACATATGTGAGAGATACCTAGGGGTTTTAGACAAAACAAGTTCAATAGATATCAAAGTTGTGATGTGCTGCTTTATTGGAGATCTTGAACTAAGTTGTCCAAAATGTACCAATCAGAACAAAGGAGATAGTTGTGCTTTCCTCTGCTCTGGGTAGACTACACTTGGAGGGCTGCTGCAGTTCCAGGGCCCCACACTCTAAAATCAAGTGGAATGTGTCTGGAAGAGAGTGGACTGTAGACTGAGGACAATTGAAATTATATCATATGAGCATTAGTGAAAGAAGATCTGTGTATATTTATATATCCATGTATATTTATATATCCATGTATATTTATATGTGCAAATATGTATATGTATTACACATACTTATACATATATATATGCCACACTTATGTCATGTTGTAAAATGTATAGATAACTAATACATATTTAAAGTTATATGTGAAATATTTATATACATCTTAAATAAATTTCAGAAAACAGTAATTACCCCTACTCTGTGTGACAAACTCTGACATTTTCTAATGCACTGTATTTTTTTAATGCAGAATGTGACCCACTAAATCAATTTCATGACCCACTAATGGAATGTAATGAACTTTTTGCAAAACACTGTACCAGACAAATCTTGAGGTCCCCACATGCTCTAGATCTCCACTCCTCTGTGTTGCTCATTGCTTGCTCCCTAATTCAAACTGGTACCTGGATTATGAGCATGTCCCTGCTCTTCTTTCCTAGAAAAGGAGCTGATAAGACTGCCCCTAGCAGGGCAAAAGGAAAGGCCTACTCCCTTCCGGGCTAGTAGTCAGATCCACTCTGCTGAGAGTAGTGGTGGTAATGCTTCAGGGAAGAGATCTGACTGGCAGTTGGAAGGGTGGTGGGAAGTGGCTGGCCCAGTCTCAATGCATGTCCTCTGGAGGGTGCCTAGGGGGCTTTCCAACTCTATTATAGCCATTTTACCATGATCCAAGAGGGTCAAAGAACAACCTGCTGCTAGTCATTTAGCTCAAATTGTGCTCTAACAGTGGACAAGGACATTGAATTTTTCCCTTCTTCAAATAGTAGACCTCCTTTGGCCCTTTTACCAACTATGGGATCCTCCAAGCCCCTTACTAATGGTAATACATCCATTCTCTTTCTGACAGAACATGATATACTTGAATTTGGGCTCATTCCCTCCTATTTATAACACCAGGGAGGTTCAAGTACACCAAAAGCATTTGATCAGCGTGGCATATTTAACTATCACATTCTTCTATGAGACATTTGTTCCATGACAAGTGGGGACCCCCTGGGGGGTGACATGTCAATGCAAATAGGCATATCACTATGAGAAATCCCCCTCATACACACTCACACACTACCTCTATAATTCCTTCTTGAGCTACTGGGCCCTGAGGATCCAGAGTTCTCTTTGCCTCATAGCTTACCCACCCCATCACTAACCATCAACCTTCCATGTCACTTTATAGCCAAGCCTACCAAGTTCTAGCCATGTAACATGGTCATTTGTTCCTTGCCTGGAATAAAGCATTGAAAATAACCATAGAAGTGTCACTGACAAATTGCATTGCAAGTCTGAATAATCTCATAGAGTCACAGAATGAACAGCAGAACTGGAACATACCTCACATATTGTGTAGCCTAAAGCTGATGTTTGATAATGGAGCCTAACTGTATATATGAGGGAGGGTAGGAGGTATGAGTGACAAGTTTTTCAATTTATTGATTACACATTTTAGGCTGCATACATTCATCATCTGATGAACATGTGTTGCCTTTCTTCAGAAAGAAACCTGTATCTCCCCTCTGAAGCTCATCATGTACCCACATACTCACTGGCTTACTCCAACTTCAGCCTGACTCACCACACTCAAAGAACATGCACAAAATAAACCACCTTCCTATTCATTATATATTTGGAATCAGAATCATAGATTTCAGGGATTGGAAGTTCTCCTAAAGGTTATCCTTAATAAGCATCCTTAAAGTTCATGTGCTTCACCCAAAGAGCCCTATGGAAACCCAATCTAGAAGAATGAGAAAGACAAAGGCTAAGAGAGTTGTACCTTTCCTGGTTTTCTGCCTGGTTTCCTTTAATTCCAGGCAGGTAGGCCTGTATATATTTTTGTGGTTGGATGAGACTTTCAAAATCAAGGCAAAGATTTTGTTCTGCTATGACCAGGACTCCCAGATCTCCAGGAATCTGTCCATCCCAACCACCACTAGAGCCCAGGAGACATCATTTATGCAGTATACTTCTCATGGGATGTCAAAGATATCGTAGAAGGGACAAAAAGTGGGGACCTTGAATTTTGTGCCTTTCACTTACAGAAGTGAGACCTAATCAGCAATCTCCATTGTCAGGGTGAGAAGCAGTAGATTCTCTGAAATTGGTTTGGTCCAGAATCCAGAGTTTAGTTCTTTTTTCCCATCAACATAATCCAAATACTATCTGATAACTAGATGGAGGTTTATTTCACTTCTTGGTGGTCTTTGTGTGGGAGGGGGGGTGTTTTGTACAGGAGTTCAGATCACAGAGTCATAAACTGCCAGAAAAAGATGATTCCTAAGGGACCACTGAGTTCAGCATCCAATTCTACAGAGAGACTTACACCCACAGAGAGGAAGGAATATGCCCAAGGTTAAAAGATGGGTTAGTGGGTGATTCAGGTCTCCTGACTCAGCTAGTACTATTTCCTTTGGCTTTTAGGTCTGTTTAGTCTTCATTTGTTCAGCCATTATTCATTCAACAAATATTTATTGAGTATCTATTATGTGCCAGCCATGCCTTGTGCTAGGCCCTGGGGCATATAATGTGGTGTCCATAATTTCTCAATAGGAAGGGCATAAGGAAAGCAATTTGGTTGAAAAGAGGTGACTAGAGGACTTTTCTTGATGTTTGCTTGCATAGCAAGTGCATGAGTTTTGTTTAGATTATCCACGTATTAGTCATAGCTTTGGGAGATGCTAAAGTTTCCCAAGCTAGCCCTTGTTACTGTCACTGGTGGTTGGAAGGGTGGGCCTTCCTGGTAGACCATAGTGCTCTGTTCCAAGACAGAGACCATCCCATCATCCATAGGTGATTAGGGTAGAGAGTGGGGAGAAGGAGGAGAGAGGGAGGGTTATTGGGAGAAGGGTTAGGCAGAGGAGAAATCCTGAGTAAAACTGCCAAACAGAAGAGTTCCCCACAACAGAATGAATCAAGGCCTTTCCAGTAAGAGAAACCACAGGCTGCTGGCACTGAGTCAGTGCCAGCAGGTGACCTAGTTAGAGGGGTGTGTGGCTAAGAGAGTCAATGTATTAAAAAGCCCCACAGATGCTGCAGATCAGGCAAAAGAGAACTAGGGAAGGGATCCTGAAAAACAGAGTTAGCTATATCCTCAGGATCTCACATCCAGTGTGGAAAAGCAGTTTTCTGTTGCACCTGGCTGCCTTCAAGAAGCTGAAATATCCAGAGTGCAGTGGAGCCAGTCTGCACTGAGATATTGCCCAGCTGAGTCCTACTGAAGCCAGCACAGTCGGGTGTGAACATATTATGCAAATGGCTTTGGAGGTCTTATCCTGAGCCTGGGGTAATAACACATCTTCTCCAAGAATGAACTCAAGATGTGGAGTGAATAGGGCACCATGAGGTCAGGGAATGGGCATCACACATTAGATGCCCTCTCTGTGGCCCTCCAGCTCAGCTCTTAAACTAGCACCATTCAATAAGAAGGGAAAGGCTCTGAGTCCAGCCTCCTCATTGTGTGGGTGGGGAACATTAGGCTTAGAGGGGTGAAGGTCTACTCCACAGTCACACAGCCAGTGAACATAGCAGTGGTAAGGCTAGAACTTAGGTCTAATGACAGTCAGTGCTCCTAGCATACTCCCCCTAGCTTGGCACTGAGTGCATCTCAATGCACAAAAATGCAAACTACAGGTCAACCTTGCCTTGCCTCCCACCAGCCATCTTTCCATTCTACTTCTAACCCTGGCCCTGAAGAACAGCAGGCCAAAGCTATGGACAGCCTTGCAAACTTAGGCAGGGTGAAACACAGCGCTGTGAGAGTGATAAGCACAGCTTAAGATCTGGACATGAAGGAACAACTCCCAGGGGTTGTCTCAATGCTGGGTAATTGACGTTTGAGGCATTTTTCAAAGCATGTCATTACCCTTGCACTTAAGGCTGCTGCCGGCAATAGTGTGATGGGAACAAGGCCAAAATTCCCCGAGATAAGCAAACAGACACTCAGCCCCAGCCCAAGATTTAGGTAACCTGCTGCCACTAGACATTCCAGCTCCCTCACTCAGCACAAGAACTGGGCTCCCAGCTACCCCACAGCTTTGGACAGATTTCTGGGAGCACACACACTTGAAACTTCGCAGCCGGCCTTGCTTTTTGAAGGAAAGGGGGCACTGTGGCTCCTGCCCCGACCTTTCATCCCTGGAAAAACAAAGGTACAGAGGCTAAGAGTGTGCAGCAATTTGGGAGCCTGGCTTCAAGTATCAAACTCAAGGACTTGGAGTCCTCAGAGATGGACCTAACATGGTCCCATCATCAAAGTAGCCATAATTCTGGAGACATGGGAAAATAAGTAATGGCAGGACTCGGGAGAGTAATGTGGGTGATCCATGCAGAGAGGGGGTGGTAAGAACCAAGGCAGAAGGGCTCTGCCCTTATTTTCCTGCCTGGCCACTTTGCTACAGGCCACTGCCCCTCTGAGTCTGAATTCCCTCATCTAAAAACAAAAATCAAAGGATTCAACCAAGTAGTTCCTATACCTGGCCTATTATCAGAATCACCTGATGAGATTAATACAATACAGTGTTTGGGACCCCACTTCAGAAGCTCTGATTCAGTAGATTTACCACAGGCCCCAGAGAAGATGTTTTTTTTAACACACTCCTTAGATGATTTTGATGGTCAGCCAGGGTCAGGAACCACTGGACTAGATGACTGCTGAAGACCTTCTAGCCCTGAACTTCTATGAATCTAAGTCAAGTTTGGACCAAGTACGTTATCATAATTATCAATGTCACCATTGAAAAATCCTTTATCATGCAACTACCTTCACATGACTCAGGTCTGGGCATTTCACATAGGGAGTTTGTGGGTGTCTCTGAAAGCTCACAAAGATTGAAATTGACCACAGGTTCAGACCCAAAGGAAATACCTATGGGCTCTTGAACATTGAACCATTTATTTGAATAAGTAATTCAATAACTTAATAACCTTATTTAGAAAGAGAAGGGCAAAAGCTTATTGAGGGGTGGCAAAGGGAGAGGTATTCAATTACATGTTGGGGCAGGACCGGGTGGGGAGGAATGCATTCTCTGTTGCAGTTAGGTAACTCTGTCATTCTGTCATCCTCATCTTCATTCGGGCCCCAGGCCAAAATCTGAACTTCTAACACTAAGAAAATAGACAGAGATTTTCATCTCTCTGGCACAACTGGAGGCAGGAGACTGAATCCAAGGCATTAGGGAGAACTGTATCTGTAACAATGTCTTAGAATTCTCAAAGTTGAGAATTTCTCTCTTCTCAATTAATTTTTTTCAGCTGCAAGTTTACCTCACCAGTACTCTGGGCTTTGTATGAGAGGTAGGCAAGCTTAAATGACCCATCCCTAGATAAATTATATGTCAGAATCCACTTGAACCTGGAATGCAATCTGCTTGCTCCATTCAATGGCGTCACTGAGCTGGCAAGAGAGAAGCCTGTTCCCCACCCACCCCACACACCAGCTTTTCTCATAAAGGGGAAAGAAGGCAGAGAATTGACTTAGGTTGAGTCTGGAAACTGCGGTTGTGGGGGGCTAGGCTGCCCATGGAAGAACACAGCAGATGTCTGGGAAATTTACCCTGTCTAGCTGCACCTGGAGTGCAGACAAGGCAGACCATGTTTTGGGAATTCCAGACTCAGCCAGAGGATGGGTGAGAGTGTGACTCTACTCTAGAATTGAGAAACCTGATTGGTCCCAGGGGAAGTATTAAGGTGGTGGTGGGGGCAGAATCTTGGCACTCACAACTAAAATCAGAATCCATAGATAGGGCAAGGAAATGAGAGAGTCATTTGCCAAGAGTCCAGGAGCAAGGTGAAGGCTGGGGGCTTCCTGTGGGATTTCTTAGGCAGAGGGGCATGATCAGCAGTCAAATAAAAAGCCAGAAACTCTGACCCTGGGCTGTTAAGAACAATGACTTGGAAAACAAATCCAAACACATCACACCTTTAAAGCAGCCTTACAAATAAGGCCTGAGATGTCAGCAGTGGATCCTGGAGTGAGAAGCATGAAACACTTAGGCCTTTTTGCCCACAGTGCATTAACCTTTCCCAAAACCTGCCCATGTTCTCCTACATTTGGCCCTCATTTCTTTCAGTAGACATTTATCACACACTTACTATACGTAGT
>NC_045732.1:49034099-49043175 GCF_009834535.1 Camelus ferus | reverse complement strand
CAGCAATAGGACAGTTATACTATTAATATATAGCAAGTCAAAAATCAATTTTTTAAAGACAAATAACCTGGTAAAAATGGGGGAAAACACTTGACAGGCCACTCATAGAAAAAAGTCTAAATGGTCAATTAACATATTTGAAACATTCAACTTCATTTGTAAGCAAATAAATGCAAATTAAAGCAACAATGAAACATCATTTTCCAATTGGCAAAGATAAAAAGTTAGATAGTTCCCATTATTGATGAGAGAATAGATAACTAGGGACTCTCATATAAAAGCTGGTTCCATAAAGGAAAAGATTGATCAATGGACTACATTAAAATCACAAGTATCTGTTTATTCAAAAGGAGTGATTAAGACAGTGAAAAGGCAATCCACTGATGCAGAGAAGATATTCATAATAAATATATTTGACACAAGATTCATATCCAGAATATTAAAAGAACTCTTACAAATCTATATGAAAAAGACAGATAACACAATAGAAAAATTGGCAAAAGAATTGAAAATGCATTTCATGAAAAGTGATATCCAAATGGCCAATGAACATACAGAAAGGTGTTTGACTTCATAAATCATCAGGGAAATGCAAAGTAAAACCAAAGGGAGATACCCATACACTCCCATAAGAATATATTTTTTTTAAACTCAAAATATCAAGTATTATCAAGGACCTGGAGCAACTGGAAAATGCACTCACCTCTCAAAGTGGTGTAAACTGGTATAATCAGTTTGGAAAATGGGCAATAGCTACTAAAGCTGAAAGGAAAAGAATACCATACAACCCAGCAGTTCCATTCCTAGGTATGTATCAAACAAAAATGTGTAATTAAGTACAAGAATGTTCATGGTAACTCCATTCATAATAACTTAAAACTAGGAAAAACCCAAATGTCCATCAACAGTAGTATGGATGAGTAAACTATAACATATTTAATCAATGGAATGTTATATGACAATGAGGAAAAAAGAACCGTTGCAGTACAACATGAATGAACTTCAAAAAATATCATCTCAGGCAAAAGAATATAGAGAAAAATTATACATATTTATGATTCAATTTATAAAAAACAAAACTAACCTATGTTTTTAGAAGTCAGAATAGTGGTTACCATTGTAGGGTCAGGTATGATTAGAAGAAGCCACAGGGGACTTCCAGGGTACAAGCAATGTTATGTGTGATCTGGATACTGGTTATAGGGGTGGCTTAACATTATAAAACATCATTAAGCTGTATATTTATGATTTGTGCATTTCTCTGTATCTATGATATATTTCAACAAAATTTTTTCCTGAAAAATGCAAAACCAGAATATATAACAATGTGTCTATCTGGAAAAACACAGACCAAATGTTATTAGAGGTTATTGCTGGGAGTTGAGAGTTGGGGAAAGTTTTCACTCAGTTCTTATATAGTGATGTATTTTCAGTTCCTACAATGAGTCAGAACAAACAACGAAACTATTTTCATTAGGAGAGAAAAAGAAGTACAGGGCTCCCATTGCCTGAAATCTGGCTAGTTCTAGGATTGGTCCATTGAGAAGGGTTAGGAGGACCTGAAATACTGTCAGCACTGCTCACCTCCCAAGACAAGAATCCCCTCAGAAAGGGTCTAGGCCTTCCATTGGTCAAACCCAGGGATGTTTGGCTTAGCTCAAAATGAGGGAGGCCTAGGAAAGGAGTTGGTGCTGGTATGTTTGCTAGTCCTTTAAAAACAGCCAGCCCTCCTAAAGAAAAGGTGCAAGCATTACAACATGCCCACTTTCTGTAACTGTCCAGGATCTTTCCCTCTTACTCTCCTGGATCATTTCCCTGAACTTTTTGTTCCACTCTCTGATTTCTGCTAATATCCTCTCAGGACAGGTGATCTGCTTGGACTGTCCTCTTTGGATTACTGACCTCCGGCGTCTCAAATCAGCACATTCTCCAGCTCTGAAGGTGCCTAACACATTCAGGTGAGAACGTCCCTTCCGTTTAGATAGGGGAGATGCTAATACCTTGATCCTCTACTGGACCTGTATCCAAGACCCTCTTTGTCTTCAGTGTTCCACTGTGAACCCACAGTCCCCCGTGACAGGTTCTGGATTCTATTCTCACCACAGTGACCGCAGTGACCTGTAGTGTACAGACCTCAGCACCAAAATTCATTCCTCTCTGAGGCAGGATGGGATCTACTGCACCTCTTCCAGGATGGAGACTTCAGCATTTCCCCCTCCCCACCATCCTGCACTCTTGCTTCCCTTCGCCAGCGTTGGTTTCCTGCTGAGCTAGAGCAGGATCAAATTAGCCTATTGCTCACATCTAATTAGTGTAAGATCCAGGTCCAGATGAAGGGAGGGGAGGGCAAACCTGACCCATCAGCCCTCCTGCTGGGCCAGTCAACACATAGATTGACTTATCCAGCACCCCCGGCCCAGGACCTCCTGGCTCTCCTGGCCTCCCTGCCCTAGGGATGGAGGGCTAGAACCAGGTGGGGCAAGATATACCCTCCTTTCCCACCACACACCCACACTATACTCCCCTTGCAAAGATTGGACCCTGAGATTCAGGGATAGAGGTGCTACCTGGTACCATTTCCCACCATATTCCCACACCCACCCCACACTCAGGGAGGGCTGGGGATGGAGATGGGGCTGGGAGGTCTCAGGGGCCCTGGCGGCTGCTCCTCGTCCTGCTGCTGGCCTCGGGCCACCTTGAGCAGAGAAGAAGGTGGTTCCTGCCCCTCTGTGGCCCTCTATCCACTTCCCAGTCTGCAATGATGGGTAAGAACCCAGGAGACGTGCCAATGGAGATGCATCTGCCCCTGCTACTCAGACAGGAATCACGCCTGCCCAGGACAACCAAGCCTTCCCTCCCTGAGGAAGGGAGTGGGAACGAAGGCAGGAGAGCCCAGCCCCAGGCCCTGCTAACTGTCTGGGAAGCCAGATGGATAGACAGCAGCTGCGTGCTTCCTGAGCTCAGCTCCTGCTCGGTCCCCCACCCCCACTGCCCTGCCCACATCACTGCCACCATCACCAGAGATTGCAGCATCACAGAACCCATCGAGCTCTGGGTCCCGAGCCTTGGAGGTGATACTGGCTGGGCTGTCCAACAACCCCTTGTCACTAGAGGCCCCCTCTTCTCTTCCCCCTACCAGATCTGTCTCCAAGGCCCCACCAGCTGGGGTCCACCCACAACTAGCAAGGACCTAAGTGATTCCAGGCAGGAGGCCCACCAGGATGAGGGGACTGGGAACGAGAACTGCCTCCAGGAAAGGCCTCACTCTGGTCCAGAGCAGCCATCTCCTCCGCCCTCCTCTCCAACCTCCAACCCTGGGATGGCTGGCTGGCCCCACAACACCTTTGCTAGAACTCCCAAAGGCAACCACAGCTCACTGGTGGGAGCTCCCAGCTCAGGCCTGCTCTCCTATCACACAGTCCCCAGATCCCCCCAAGGTGAAGGTAAGCCCCCACCAGCTGCCCTAGAGTCATAGAGGGGAACCAGCAGGATTTCCTAGGCTTGAGAGCCCTCCTCCAAACCCGGACAGAGCCCCAGGAATGGACCAGGTTAACTCTAAGACCTGCCCTCCTCCATTTGCTCTCCACCCTGCTCTCCGTCAACCCGCTTCCTCCAGCCACTTGCCTAAGTGTGGGTAAAGGGGGGCCAGGGCAGCCCTCTGCACTCCCCTCCCACACGCACCCACATACCTCCTTCCTCCCCCAGGGTGGAGTCTTCTGAGGATCCCAGCCTTGCAGATCCTTCTGCCTTAAAGCCTGCAAAGGCCAGATTTTCCGCCTGTCAGTCCAAGATCTTCCAGCTACCTGCCTCCTCATTCACCTCCTCTCCCCCATACACGTGCACAGAGACACTCCCTTCCTTCAGCTCCAAGAACACAAGGGCCTCCCTCCCCCATATTTGGACACAGAGGCCCCCTTCCATGACAACAGGTCGCCTTCACCTGAGGGTGGGCACTTTACGGTTCACAGGTGCTCCCATATCCCTCATCATGCTTGATCCTCCCTCCAACCCTGGGAGCAGCTGCTCTTGTGTCTGTTTTACAAACGGGGAAAGGAAGCTCCAGAGGGGAGCTGAATGCCAGTTTTCAAACTCCTTCTCCAAGGCTCCTTCCACCCCACCTCACAGAAAGTGGGGGAGTAAGCAAATCTCTTTTCCCCTGATTTCTCGGAAAGCCTGCTTGCAGCTCCTGGAGTTAGCATCTGCTGCCCCCAGGCCCACTCTGCCCCCCAACGAGGGCTCTGGGTGTGAGTGGTACCACAGGCCCAAAATGGAAGCATGGGAGGCAGCAGAAGCTGAGCCAGGATGGGCCCCCCACCCACCACCCCAGCCTCTCCTATGGAGGGAGAGGGATGGGGAGGGGAGTGAGGAAGAACAAGTAAGAGTCTCTGATCTGCCTTTCTCTGGGAGTACACAACACTGTCTTCTGGGTTCCTCTCTGCCTCAAAATGGGTATAAAGCTGCAAAATGAGCTCTCCTGTGCCTTTCTTCCTTAGTGCTTCTCTCATTATTCAATATAATTGTCATCAATGAGGGCTAATTCCTAGAGCCTTCCTTGATGCCCAGAAGCCCTCCAAGGGTCCTTTGTGCTGGTTATTGGAGGGGAAGTCAGAAGTTCATTTTTAAAGTAATTATTATCACAAACCCTCTTTCTTGTAGCAAGCATTTCCCAGGTTTCTGATCCTTTCACATCTGTCTTATTACTAGGACTTACATGATTTGTCTGATCTCAAAATCATGCTAACTCAGGTGGCCCCAGAAGTCTAGCCCAGATAGAAAGACATTTGCATAACTTTCTACTTAGAGTCCTATTTCCACACAGAAGGCCACTATCTACACCCACCTATGGGGGCGTCAATAAAATCACCACATTTTGACAATTTGGATTTCATTTACAGTAAACTTGCACCAAATAATGATAGATATTAGTTACAAGCACAATTGTGATGTTTATCAAAATTCTGCCTAGAAACTGGGGTAAAGAAAAATGGACCTCTCTGACAGGATGCATGATCATTTGATATAGGTTGAAGGGCTGTAGTGGCAATTAGAAAGGAGCCAATCCAAACCATGTTGATATAAGTATGGGGGTGGGAGTGTGGTCTTGCAGAAATAATCAATAAAGCCCAAGTCCCTGCCTTTAAAGCTCTTGGCTCTGCTAGCCACATCAACACAACATGGGCTACTCTGTCTGGTTTGGCTGACCTCCAGATGAATCAACAAGTTCTTAACTTGATGCTTTTAGAATGTTCTGGTTTGTCTCTAGAGCTTTCTACCTCATTTTTCTTCCATCTTGTCACTTTGTCCCTTTATCTTTTCCCTTCCCTTTCCCTGCCTTGGACTTCCTGTTTTGTCTGGTTGCTTACTCTTTAGCTCTTTGTTACATTTCTGCCCTCCCTGCCTCAGAAGCAAACCTATGCACCATAGAGCAGTTTGCCCACATGGCAACTTGATTTTTGGCGAATTGACGTAGAGTGCTCTGCTCTATCTTTCTGAGATCCCTGGGTGAGATCTCACAGGTGGTCTAATAAATGTGTTTTATTCCTCTACCAATTAGGTGTCTATGTTTACTTTAGAACTCCTTTCTTCCACTTCCTCCACAAAAACTTCCCAACCCATTCTAAATACATATATAAATTATCTACAGCTATAGACTGGAAATAAACGCAGCTACTTTCCTGGCACTGACTTGTAGCTTGGTTCTAGCTCAACTCCTTGGGTACTGACAAGAGTAACTAACTGAACTGCAGCCATGTTAGCCAGTGGAAGGAAAGGGTCTGGAGAATGGACTGAAGCAAGGAGGGGAAAGGGCATTCTTGGACATTGTTCTGGACATGGTGCTAAAAGACAAATGTAAGAAAATTGGTCCAGGGACTTAGGCATGATGATCAACTAAGATGTCTAGACTAAGATTCTTCAGTTATAAGTAACAGAAACCAATGTAAGCTGCTTCAGGAAAAACAGGGAATTTTATTATAAGGAGTTAGGGGTGTCTCACAAAACCCAAGGTCAAGAATGTTACTGGATCTCAGGAATGGACTAGAAGAGGCAACTGCAAAATCTTCAGAAAATCAGACAATAGACAATATCATTTATCCTTCTATTTATAATGTTTCTTTTTGCTTTACTCTCTCTCATGAGTAGCTCCTCTGCTCCTCAGAAAGCATGGGGAAATATAGCTTCCCTACAGGGCCATGGCACTATTGTTTACTTTCTAAGGTTTAGCCACAGGAAAAAAAATCTCTGTCCCTATCTGTCTGTCTCTCTGTTTCTCTTTCTCTCTTCCCTGCAATTTCAAACTCCTGGAAAGAGATTCTAAATAGTCAGGTGCTTATCTTTAGGCCAATCAACTTAGGCCCAGGATTGGAACAACAATTATAAACCACATTTACTGCCACAATACCGCCCCTATAAGAAAGATAGTGGAAAATGGGGGACAATTTACAGAGTCGTGTGAGGTGTACAGATACTCCAAAGGGGATTCACTATAGTGGCCAAGCAGTTTTATTTCAGTACCAGAGGGTATACATCTCAGAACAAGCCCTTAAAGGCTCCGCTTTTTTAGTAACTTCTCTTAAATTTCAGTCTCCTAAGCCTGAATAAGACATAGATTTAAACACATAAGAAAGTTAAAGTAGTGAAATAAAGTGACTAGTAGCCTGCTCAGTGTGTTGAATCAAACCAAAATGTGACTAGGCCTGTCACATAATAAGCATTCAAAAAAATGTTAGCTATTATTACAACAATCAGAAAAGGCTGGGTATAGTTGGACTCTGAGCAAAAATTACTGGCTAATCTTTACAGACAGCCCCTGCAGAGCACAAAGGATCCTGGGAAATGTTTCTACTCCTTAGTGGAAAACACCTCCATGGGAACCAAGACTTAGGTCTGCCACATACAGTTCTCTCTTCCTTGCACAGAGCTAATCAATGCTGACAAATTCTTGGGTTTAGGCCCTGATTTTTCAAGATTCTATGTAAATTTCCCTTTTGTTATGACAACACAACAATTACCTCATCTTTGTTACAGTTGAACCTAAGACAACTCCCCTCAATGAATTCCATTTCAGTCACTTCTAATTCAAAACCAGCCTGATTGAACTTGGAAGGCTCTGGTATCCTTGATTATGTTTAGAAGACATGTAGTATACTTTATGGAAATGTGAGAAATACTCAAGTAAGCAACAATATTATAAACACATACTATCTCTCCAGGTTGGCTACATTTTGTTAATCTCCCTTTCCTGTTGATTCTTAATAATTTCAGCTTGAGAGGTATTTTCTGACTTTGTCTCCAAATGTACCCTTTTGAAGACGTGTGACTTTCTCTGGACGGTAGAGTCACATCATACACACATGTGGGAAATAAGAATATAAATAATGGGGGTGAAGCCACCCATCATTCCACTTAGTAAGTCTATGTTTCAGAGTGAGAGTTGGGAGACTTGAATCTGTCTTCGCTTAGGTAATCTCAAGTCCTGTGTGCTTCTCATATTGTAAGTATGTCACCACCTTGAGTGTGTTTCTAGTGTTTCAACATATATATTCTTCATGAAACAAGGACCCTAAAAACAAACTAGCTACTTAACCTGATGTTCATTGAAGAAACAGAGATCTGTTCCAGTGATGGCTTTCTTGATAAATACTATGCAGGTCTTCTACAAATGACTTTGAAGGATAATTTTGACTATATGTAATTTTCCCTTAAATCTTTAATCCCCTTTAAAATCTGGACTCTGCATAAAATGCAATTTCATTATACTAACTCTAGTCTACTGGTTGAGAAAAATGGCTTTTATCCCCCACCAGCTTACTGAGAGTGTGTGCTTTGGACAAGCTACTAAAAAGGAAGTATATCAGGAAAGACAGGAAAAGTCTTGGTCATGGACACCAATCCTCTGAGCATTTGGCCAGTGGTAGTGAAATTCCCCTGTTGGTGCTTGGAGACAAGGATTGGAGATGAACATTGTATCTTCATATCCCACCTTATAACCCAAGATTCCATTCTGTCAGTAGAACAAAAGTTTATGGAAAAAATCATGAATGGGGTACTACATTTTCAAATCAGGACCCAGGAAAAAGACATGGGCAAAAAAAAATGTGCAGAATGAGGAACAGAGAGTAAGATGAAGTTCTGTTCAAATGAAGACATTGATTAGGAAGGAATAAGATCCTGAAAATGGGAGTGGGAGACTATGGGAAGATTCCAGTGAAGCTGAGCATGTCATACCCCTAAATTCTACTGAGTCTTCTTGTCCAGCCTTTCCACCCCTGCCTGAGAAGGTCAACTCTGCTTTGCCCCAAAAAATCTGTAATGGCTTCCCTTAAGGTAATTTCCTTGCAAAACACTCCTGACTCTCTTCAGGACCTACCTCACAACCCCCTCTTGCTTTTAGACATATACCTAAATTCAAAGTCCTAGTAGCCCCTGAAAGGTGACCCACTAAAAAGTGTGCTACACACCAAAATAGGTGCATGATATAGACAAAAATCTGGAGAACATGTGTGAAATGGATATTAAGAGAGTGGGATAATGGTGGAAGGAGTAGGAAATTGAATCAGGTCAAATTTATTGATATGAACTGACTAAGCAGAAATTATGGATTCAGTGTTTTAGCTCAAGGTGTTAGAAATGGCTCTAATAATTTGGTTGGTTGACTGGCTGAAAGTGGACCAAGAAGTTACATATACTAAATGAAGTTGAAATGCCAGAACTGCCTTGATATACTATAAGGGAAGGGATCCAAAGGCTTAGGGAGATTGGAATCTCAGAGTGGATTTATCATTTAAGATCTGCTCACTCACCATGGAGGACATACCTTTCACCATGGCTGTGAAAAATAAATTTGTGAGAGGATTCCCAGCATCCTTGAAGAATTTTATGGTTGCTCTTCTCTGTAGGTCAGAAATTCCAGTGGAAACTGCTGCCACTGAACTGGAATTTTTAAATGCAATGAGGGTAATTGAATCCTAGAGTTGCAAGGGCCAAGTAATAGAACTTAATCACCGAAGACAATATGGGCTTGGATGCCGTAAAATGGAGTCAAAGCAGTAATCAGAATAGTCTAACTTAAAGAGGC
>NC_045732.1:48903757-49033999 GCF_009834535.1 Camelus ferus | reverse complement strand
CAGCCAGCATAGTACTCAACAGTGAAAAACTCAAAAGCTTCCCACTAAAATCTGGGACAAGACAAGGATGCCCATTATCACCACTCCTATTCAACATAGTCTTGGGAGTCCTAGCCACAGCAATCAGGCAAGAGAGAGAAATAACAGAGATCCAAATTGGAAAAGAAGAGGTAAAAGGGTCACTATATACAGATGACATGTTACTATACACAGAAAACCCTAAAAGGTCCACACAAAAACTACTAGAGCTGATTGAAGAATTCAGCAAGGTAGCATGTTACAAGATTAACATTCAAAAATCAGTTGCATTTCTTTACACTAATGATGAATCAACAGAAAAAGAAAGTAAAGAAACAATCCCCTTTAAAATAGCACCCAAAGTAATAAAATACCTAGGAATAGATCTAACCAAGGAGGTGAAAGAATTATACACAGCAAACTATAAACCATTGATGAAGGAAATTAAAGAAGACCTTAAAAAATGGAAAAATATCCCATGCTCTTGGATTGGAAGAATCAATATTGTTAAAATGGTCACACTGCCAAAGCAATCTACAGATTTAATGCAATCCCTATCAAATGACCCAGGAAGCACATATTTCACAGAACTAGAACAAATCATAATAAAATTGATATGGAACCATCAAAGACCTAGAATTGCCAAAGCATTACTGAAGAGAAAGAAAGAAGCTGGAGGAATAACTCTCCCAGACTTCGGACAATACTGTAGAGCTACAGTCATCAAGACAGCATGGTATTGGTACAAAAACAGACATATAGACCAATGGAACAGAATAGAGAGGCCAGAAATGAACCCACACAATTTTGGTCAACTCATCTTCGACAAAGGAGGCAAGAATATACAATGGAATAAAGACAGTCTCTTCAGCAAATGGTGTTGGGAAAACTGGACAGCAGTATGTAAAACAATGAAGCTAGAACACTCCCTTACACCATACACAAAAATAAACTCAAAATGGATCAAAGACTCAAACATAAGACAAGATACAATAAACCTCCTAGAAGAAAATATAGGCAAAACATTATCTGACATACATCTCAAAAATGTTCTCCTAGAACAGTGTACTCAAGCAATAGAAATAAAAGCAAGAATAAACAAATGGGACCTAATGAAACTTACAAGCTTCTGCACAGCAAAGGAAACCATAAGTAAAATAAAAAGAGGACCTACAGAATGGGAAAAAATTTTTGTAAATGAAACCGACAAAGGCTTGATCTCCAGAATATATAAGCAGCTCATACGACTTAGTAAGAACAAAACAAACAACCCAACCCAAAAATGGGCAGAAGACCTAAACAAGCGATTCTCCAAGGAAGACATACAAATGATTAATAGGCACATGAAAAAATGCTCAATATCACAAATTATCAGAGAAATGCAAATCAAAACTACAATGAGGTATCACCTCACATCAGTCAGAATGGCCATAATTCAGAAATCCACAAATGGCAAATGCTGGAGAGGCTGTGGAGAAAAGGGAACCCTCCTACACTGCTGGTGGGAATGCAGTTTGTTGCAGCCACTATGGAAGACAGTATGGAGATTCCTCAAAAAACTAAGAATAGACTTACCATATGACCCAGGAATCCCACTCCTGGGCATATATCCAGAAGGAACCCTACTTCAAAAAGACACCTGCACCCCAATATTCATAGCAGCACTATTTACAATAGCCAAGACATGGAAACAGCCTAAATGTCCATCAACAGATGACTGGATAAAGAAGTGGTGGTATATTTATACAGTGGAATACTATTCAGCCATAAAAACCGACAACATAACACCATTTGCAGCAACATGGATGTTCCTGGGGAATGTCATTCTAAGTGAAGTAAGCCAGAAAGAGAAAGAAAAACACCATATGAGATCACTCATGTGGAATCTAAAAAAAAAAAAAGAACATAAATACAAAACAGAAACAGACTCATAGACATAGAATACAAATTGGTGGTTGCCAAGGGGGCAGGGGGTGGGATGGGATAGACTGGGATTTCAAAATGTAGAATAGATAAACAAGATTATACTGTATAGCACAGAGAAATATATACAAGATCTTATGGTAGCTCACAGAGAAAAAAATGTGACAATGAGTGTGTATATGTCCATGTATGACTGAAAAATTGTGCTGAACACTGGCATTTGACACAACATTGTAAAATGAATATAAATCAATAAAAAATGTTTAAAGAAAATAAAGGATGCCATAAAACTGAAAAAAGAGTAAAAAAATAAAAAAAGTTTCTTCTGTATAGCACAGGGAACTATATTCAATATCTTGAAATAACCTTTAATGAAAAAGAATATGAAAACCAATATATGTATGTATATACACATGACTGGGACATTGTGCTATACACCAGAAACTGACATGTAAATGACTATATTTCAATTTAAAAAAAAAGAATGCTCTTATAAAGGTGTAATTTCCATATTCCTATGGTATTCTTCATAGCTTCCCTTGGTTTCCAATTTTCTAAATCATGTGGAGTTGTGTATTTCTGAAATTGTGAATAGGGATTCCTGGGTAGAAGTAACGGGGCTTCAATTTCCCCAGTCAAAACCTAAGTAGAGGGGAGGGTATAGCTCAGTGGTAGAGTGAGTGCTTAGCATGCAGGAGGTTCTGGCTTCAATCCCCAGTATCACCATTAATAAATAAATAAATAACCTTATTACCTCCCCCTCCCGAAAAATAAAAATTAAAAAAAAATTTAAAAACCTAAATAGTCCTTTCTGTGGCTTGGTGTGCAAATTAATTTCCATTAGATATGTCATCGTATTGTCTGGTATGAGTTCTACAATGGATTTCAGAAATCTGTTGAAGAAGTTGGGATGACTCTAATAAATCAGCAATTACATTTCTCATGTGATATTTCAGTTCCCACTGATGTTAGAAAGTTCCCTTTATTCTTCCACATTTGTCCCATAGCATGATAGACACCAAATGCATATTTGCTATCAGCATAGACATTCACTTTCAGATTGGTGGCTAATTTAAAAGTTTATGCAAGAGCTATGAGTTCTATTTCTTGGGCTGATTTTATGTTTGGGAGAGGATAAGCCTCTAAAACCTCATGAGGACTGACTACAGTATATGATGCTTTTCTATCTCTCTGTGTGTCTCACACTCAAATTCTACCAGTGAAAAATATTAGATCAAGATTGGGAATAGGAAAAAAGGATTGGGAATAAGAATATCAGATAAATTGAAGTTTGAGTATCTTCTACAACTATAAGGTAATCATGTTCACCTATTTGGTCAGGATCTGGCAACAGGGTAGCTGAGTTCAGAAGGTTACACCTTACTAGGATAACATTCAGATTAGACAATAAAGCTTGTTCATACCTAGTCTGGTGGCACACTGACAAGTGTTGTGTCTTATGAATTTATAAAATAACAGTAACAACATGAAGTGCATATAAGTAAGTTAAATGTTCCAGAGTCAAAGCCTGAGCCTTTTCAACTAGAATATCAACTGCTTCTAAGGCTTGTAAAGATCCTGGCATCTCCAGAACAAAATCCAATAACACAGAAAAGTAAACAATAAGCCTATAATCAGAACTTAACTTTTAAGAAAGTGCACGACTAGTAGGTCCCTTACTATCATGACAAAAAAAGTGGAATATTTTGTCAAAGTTATGAACTCCTAATACCGTTTGGGAAACAATGGCTACTTAAAGGGTTTAAAAGGCTTCTGTAGCTTCTTTGGACCACAGTAAATGGGCTGGCAATGTGTCACATGACATCTCAATGAGATGGTTAATCTCTTCAGAAAAGGCAGAGATGCACTACCTACAATACCCAACCAACCCCCAAAATTGGTGGAGTCATGTTTTTTATGATAGGTTGCTTCATTTATACATAGGCTGACTTTGGGATGGAAATACCTTCTGTCTATTGACTAATATCAAATGTTCCAAATATTTGACTTAAATTTGACAATACTACAATTTATCTAGGAAGGTTTTATATTCCTTCACAGCAAAAAATATTAAGAAAGTCAAAGTATCTGCTTTATAACCATGTAAAGTCTTAGCAATTATCAATAAATCGTTCACCTATGGAACTAGCATGGGCCACCAAGGTGGGAAAAATTATTCAAATTCTTTTATAAATGTCTAGAGAGTATAATAGGCAAATCTCTGAGAGATCCATTGCCACAAATATTGAAAGCCTCCATAGGTAAACAAAAAGAGGAACTATAATTCCTCAGCTAAAGATGAAAAAAGAAAGCTGAGAATAAGTCTATTACAGAAAAATATTTAGCTGATGTAGGTATAGAGGTTAAGACAGTAGTATGGATGGCTATGACAGGTGTCAGAGAAATGACTAACTTCTTGTACAAATCTAAAAGTCTAACTTTCATGTAAAATTTCCCTTCCTTTTTATAGCACAAGGCAAATGCTCCACCATTTTTCATTATGTCTTATCTTTCTAGTTCTCTGATTGAAGGTTCTATTTCTTGTACCTGAGCTAGAGAGAAAGGATATTGTGACCATAACCATGGTTTTCATTTGTTGTGAGCTAAAATGTTTGTGTTGATCCCTTTTATTAAAGGTATCGTTTGTTCCTAGGATTCCTAATTCTCAAAGATAAATCTATTTCCTTTAATTCAGAGTGCTTTTCCAGCATTAGATGAAACTGTCCCTCTCTCCTATCTTTCTTTTGTTTCAGAAGGACATATTTACCAACTCAGGTGTTTTGCCTACTGAGCATCCAAAATCTCCATCCAGAGTATAGAAAATGGTAGTCCTCTGTTTATGGACCAGGTCCATTTTCATCAAATTAATAGGCACAACAAGAGACAAGAGAAAGGCTTGTTCCTCTAACAGATAACTTATTTGCACAGGAAACTTAGAGGAGAAAGAATAGTTAAAAGGTTGTCCAGAGATACCCACAACTTGGATACTTTTATGGGTAAAGGAAAAATGAGAAAGATCATTAGAAAACACAGAACAAGTGCCTCCAGTATCTGCAAGAACAGTTTGGGAAAGATTAAGTCAGGGAAAAGAAACAGACATACACGTTTTTCCCATTCTCAGATCCAAGGTTCCCCCATTATGCCAATTTTGCTCCTTAGCTTGCACCATTTGCCAGTTATTTCCTGTGTGATGTCCTGGGAGGGGAGGGGGTAATCTCTTTGAGGCAGTTGTAAAGTTTCAGAGTTAGTTTTCATCCCTTGCATATTCTTCAGTCTCTTCTGGCATTCATTTTTTCCAATGCTCTGTCTTATATAATAGTGGCATTTTAACTTCACATTATAGGACTCCCTCTTATGAGTTAATGACTTCAGATGAGGGTCTTTCCCTTCATGAATAATTCTAACTGAAAAGCTAACACTGAGGTCTTAAGTTTCTTTTTGTTTTTTTAATCTTTCTCCATATTTTCCCAAAACTGAGTTGCTGTTGCTGCCAATATCTGAGAAACTGTCCTTGCCATCCACCTACTTTTTCTCTTACTTGTGCTTGAGTTCCAAGCAAAAAGGCTGCCACAAATGTAGAGAGGACCAAGGACTTTTTCTAATCTGCCCCTGGATCCATCCTTGTAAGTTTAGATAATTCCCAGTAAACTACTGGTGAAAATCAGTGAGGATTTATCCAGCTTCTTGAGTGCAACATTGTAGTTTCTTCCAGATCACCTTCTGCAGAAAGGCTTCAAGGATTGCCATCATCAATCCCTTGCATTGAGTTCCCAAGATATGAAAAGCAGCCTGAGTTGTTGGAGGAGGCAAGCAGTAGGCTTCCTGGGGCCATGGTACTCCTTGATGATAGGAGTTATTATCTGGACCAAATATGTTATGAGTTAAATTGTGTCCTCCAAAAAAGATATGTTGAAGCTGTAACCCCACATAACCTGCGACTGTGACCTTAGTTGGAATTAGGGTCTTTGCAAATGTCATCAAGTAATGGGTAGGCTCTAATTTAATGTGACTGGTGTCCTTTTAAGAAGAGGGAAACACCACTTGAGGACAGAGGCATACAGGGAGAATGTCACATGAGGACAGAGGCAGAAATTGAAATGATGCAGCTGCAAGTTCAGAGTACCAAGGATTGACAGTCACCACCAGAAGCTAAGAAGAGGGAAGGAAGGATTCTATTCAGAGTCCCAGAGAGAGCAGGACCCTGCCAACACCTTTATTTCAGACTTCAAGCCTTCAGAACTGTGAAATAATAAATTTATGTTGTTTTAAGCCACCCAATTTGTGGTACTTCGTTACAGCATCCCTGGGAAACTAATAGAGCCTCATCACACTTGTTCCCTTAATTGAGCAAGTCAGCCAATAGCAATAGTTTATGCAGCAGCCAGTGTACATCCCCATGCATAGGACTGTAGATTGAAAACACTTCGTGGAGCACTTCAGAAAATTTTACAGATCTTCCTGGAGCACTGGGAAAGAGCTCTTTAGATAGTAATATCAGCTGGTAAAAGGACGTGTGGACTCTTAGCATTCCTAGTCTTCCAGTGGTCCTGGATAACTTCTAAGAAGTATTCGAGTCTTTGGAGCTCCAAGGGGGTAGAATCGATTTTCTTCATATTGAGATAAAAAAGAGGGAGGTTTGGAAAGCATTCTAGTTTCCATTCTCACTCTGCCATTTAGTAGCCTGACTGCTTTTTAAAATTATTTTTCTTGCAAGTTACCAGGGCAACCGCATACCAATGCCTTCATTCTAAGGCATACTCTATTACCCGAATTCTCAATGACTCCTTGTTCTTTCCTTTTTCTTTCATTTTTGCTTCCCTATGTTTTGTATGTTTGGTTTTCTGACAGTCTCAGAGGTGAAATTGAGACTTGGGCAACCCACATCAGGACATTTGAATAAGACTGTCAATTCTCCCCCTTCCAAAAGGAAGTCATCTCTGGGTCTCATAGCCACTGGGAACCATCCATCCAAGAGGTCATTATGTACCTTCTCCCAGGTCCTGGATTGAAGCAAAGAATGGTAAAAGGAAACAGAAGAAGCAGAAGGCGCAAAAGTAGGAAAGGATTGTGGACCTGGAGAAAGAGAAAGAGTTTTCAGTTTCTTAATCTCTCCCTCCAATATATTAATTAATTGTTTATGGCTATCCAATTCATTCTTGCATTTATTTCCTAAGAAATATTCATCTCAGAGATACCAATAATCCATTTAGTTGGGTGGAGTTTTTCTAAAAATCTTTGTAAGTAAACCAATTTGTCTACCTAAAAAGAGCCTTCCTCTAGCCATTGAACTATGGGGTTTTAATAGTATCCCCATCCCAAACATGACAGAGTGAAATCAGCATTTTAAGAGAAAAACCTGCCAGCAACATTCTGGGCTTCCCATAGCTTTCTACTGTTGAAGCTAATAGTGAACCAAATGGATTCTTAGAATCTGTATTGCCTATTTTGCTCAACAGTAACTCAAATTTTGCTCTGGGGTTTGGAATTTCCCCCAGGAACCCATTCCCACTGAGCCAAAATAATTAAAGGGAGACTTTTTAGCAAATACTCAGTGTCTTACCTGATCAAAGATGGCCACAGATCCTCTGACAAATTCATCTAGAAGGGCATACTCAAGGAATTTTATCCCTATTGTTAAATTATTAGGGGTAAAATAAAGCCAAGAACCAAAGACGCACACCAGTTTATAAATACAGAATTAAAAGATTTTGTTCTTGAACAAAGCAAATATCTTGAATGCTTGCAGATAGCCAGAAAGTGACTACAAAGTTTAGTGAATTTTCAACTGTATTTTTATGTAATTAAAACTTTAGCTGTTAAACATCATCCTACTTTTGGTAAACAGTCAGTTGACATTCACTTTACATCAGTTGTTACATTGAGCTTATTCAGAAGTCCTATTTTTCATAATTCTTCAGGCTTAGTCTGGCATTCTGCTCTCTCATAATTGTTTATCAGGCTTATTCTGACATGTTGTTTTCCATAATTCCTATGGATGCACCTGACAGTGTATCTGGTACATATAATTAATCACAACCTTTAGCATTCTTCCGTAAGTTTAGATTAAATTCAGTTTCCCAAAAAACATAACTGCTTAAATGGCTGCATGATATTCTATGACATGGCCATGGCATAATTTATTTTAATGCCATTTTCCTCTTGTTGGACATTTATATGACTTCAAATATTTTCCCATTATAAACACCATAACAAATACCCTTATGTGTAAAACATGATGCATAGTTCTAATATTTTCTTTAGGCTATCCAGAAGTGGATGCTCATGATAATGAATACTTTTAAGCTTTAGTACATATTAATGCACATCTTTTGGGAAAAACCATGCTAAATTATGCTCCCAAGGGGAATGAATGAGAGACCTTACCTCACCAAAGATATATGTAGCCTCCTATTGCAGAAAGGGAAAATACTGGTACTGTTTTGATAGGAGAGAATGAGAGGATGAGATCCTGCTAATTGCAACTAATGCAGCTGAAAATATCTGGCATATAATATGAACATGTCTGTTTCAACACAACAACTTGACATGGCCAAGTTATCAGTGATAATTAAATATAATCTGTCTAAAAGAATGGTACTTGTAAGATCACATGACATAGGTCCATGTGACTAGGACCTGGCAAGCAGACAAACAAAAAGTAGTGCCTCAGGTTGTTGGAGATGATTCAGTGAGTTGGGTTTTATTTTTGAGGTTTTCAAATTGTCGGTAATCTTCAAGTTTTTAATAAAAATATTTAAGTAATGTATGTTAATGGTACAAAATTAAAAAGGCACAAAGAGGCACACCATGAGAAGTATATATCCTTTGCCTGTTCTTTCAGTCACCCAATTCTCCTACCCTGAGTCAATCATGGTTACTAGTTTATCTTCTCAATGACATCCTGAGAATTTACAAAAATAAATTTCTCTTTCATATATTTCTCTTATGTCCTCCCCCACAAAAGATATCATATGATACATATTATTCTGTACCTTGCTTCTTTTCAGTCAGCAATTTAGCTTGGATATCATGCCATATGAATACATAAAGATTTTATCTATATATGTAAGCATATATTCATTATTTAGCATACACTTGTTGAGGACCTGCTAGGTGTCGGCCTATTATACACACTGAGATATGGCAATAAGTAAAACACAAAAAAAACTCAACCCTCATGAAACTTATAGCATAGTGGAGAGAAACAGAAAAACGAAATAATATGGAAAACATGTTACATAATGAAAACTGTTATAGAGAAAAAGAAAATGTTTGTTCAGCCCCAACCGCATAGGAAGGTGGTCTGCTGGTCAGGTTGAGCTAGCCAAAGTGCAGGCAGTCCCAGGGAGCAGTCCTTCTCAGGAAACAGAAACTAGACCTGAAGACATTCAGGATCTGGGCACAGATTTCCCAGCAGGGAGAAGACCTATTGCTCTCCACCTCAGCCAGCAATCCCTAAAACAGGGAACCCTACCAGAGAGAGAAATATCTAATCCATTGACTGAGGGGGTCCTGCATCAGAAGGCCTCTGCCTCAGCAGGGCGGTAGGAAAAGCCTGGATTCTGGGGCTAGAATTGGGGCCTGGACAGTCTTTGTAAATTCGTGCATTTTAGCAGCTAGCCATTTAAGGGGGCTAAAGACCAGGCTGGGGGTGGGGAATCAGAAGGCACCATGTCATGGTGAGGCTCCCATCTATTCTGAGTAGTGGCAAGAGGCAAGAGGTGGGGGAGGGAGGCTGCACAGAAGAGAGACTCTACAGGTCCCAACAGCAAGGCAGATGGGACTCCCTTGGCCCCTGAGGCGCCTTCTAGGGGGAAGGTAAGAGAGGGCTGTTGCAGGAGGAATTGAGCTCCCTGTCATCCCGGGGTTGTTATCTAAGCAGAGAGCAGAGGGCAGCACGTTGAGGGGCCTTTATCATTCAACAAGAGGTTGGACCCCAGGACTCTTGGTGGCCCGTGGACCCTAAAATGCTCTAATCGTCCCATCTTTGGAGGACAAACCTTGCCCAGTCCTGTCTGGCCTGGTCAGGTGGCTCAGGAACACCCCAGGGACTGCAGGCCTTTTCTGGGGTTTCAGAAAGGAGCAGCATTAGTATTCATTAGTGCTCTAATTGGCATCTTAATTGCCAGTCTCACTCTGGTCTTTTGGTCTTGATAATGAATACCTGGTGCATAGCCCTCCCCCAGTCCCCCCTCTCCTCCCTAGGGATCAGCTCCCAGCTGCACCTCACCTGCCCTTCACCTCCACCTGCATCTGCCAACAAAGGTTGGAGGCAGGGATGAGCTTCCTCAGGGCATCTGCATTGCACCTTCTCTCCCTCCCCCTTCCAGTGAGCTCAGGAAATTGGTTTTAATCCACCAGGCTCCAGTTGCTTAGCAACGGAAGAGCCTGCTCCTAGCAACTAGAAGCCACAAAGATGCTGCAGAAAAGGGGGGGCTGTCTGGGCCCTCTCTTGCTCAGCTCCTGACTGCTGGCCTCCCTGATGTTTTTCTCATGGAGCACACACAGCCTTCCTGTCTCAGATGCTGGGTCTTGAAAGGCTTATCTCTGGGGCAGCTGCCTGACCTCACCCCCATCCTGCCTTCCTGGAGCCCCTCTGAATCCACCCCCTAGGCCAGCAGGAGGTGGTTCATGATCACAGCAGGGTAGCTCTAGGAAGTGCCCTCCCTCTGTCTCTCAGAGGTCACTGGCTCTGTTGGTTCCTCCAGTCTGGCCCTGTGGGTGGGAGTAGGGTGGGCCAGGCTCCTTTGGCCCTGGGTGAGAGCAATTCCTGCCCAGGGGTGGGGGTGGGGGCACATTGTAATCCCAGCCCGCCTGAGCTGAAGGGATGCAAGGTAATACAAGGTAACTCCCTGGGCTTCCAGAGATCAGGACATTGAGAGTCAGAGGTGGGCTCAGGCCCATACAGCCTTTCAGTGATAGCTGGGTCTGAACCACTGCCAGAACAGAGTTCCTCAACACCGTCAGCATCCATGAGACTGCCAGGCCACTGCGCAGCACCAGAGGGTTCTGCCTTCCTTCCCCAAAGGACAGCGAGGACAGGTTTCTCCACCCCGAAGAAGAAGCTTCCTGCCCTCCTGCCTTTTGGGTTGGCCCCAACTCAGGGTGATCACCAGTACAGGTTTCGCATTTGACGAGCTCCTTTCCTAGATTTTTTTTAAAACCCAGTAAGAGTTCAGGAGCATTGGCGAGGAGCGGTCTGTCTGGAATTCTGACTCTGAATGGATGCTAACGGTGTCTTACTTAATCACAGACCTCGCTGGTCTTTGCAGGAGGTGCACCTGCCTGCATAGCCCCCTACTCCTTCTGTGCGGCCTCAAGCTCTGACAATGAGGGTCCCCCGAGGAACAGACTGAGGAAAGTGGGGGCTGAGGGAGACCAGCATCCAGCAAGGGGCCCCCACCTCCCTTCTTTCCCCTGGGCCGGGCCCCTCGGCAGGGACAAGCCTTCCTCCCGAGCAGCTTCTTTCTGCCTTCTCCCTCCTTGCTTCTCTCCCTCCCTTTCCCCCTTTCTCCCTCCCAAGAAAAGGGCTTCTGGCTTCTGGCTTCCATTGCCTGGCAACCAAACTGGGCTGCCACAGGCTGAGAAGAGCAGCACAGATGCTGCCTAATGAGGGGGCTGAAATGAGGGGGCGAAATCACTGTCTCCAGTCATATGCCACTGTTGCTCTCAAAACAGATATCAGCCTTTCCTTGAATTTGTGATTTCTTGTTCCCTATAATAAGTCTTCCAAAGGCAGACAAGCCACATTTGGGTAAACACCTCCTCGATCCACCTTTTTCTGCTTCATATGTTAAACTTTTTGTTATGGAAAACTTCGAGCCTATATCCAAGTAGAATAGCATAATAAGCCTCCTGTGGACGTCACCCAGCATCAGCAATTATCAACTGCCAGCCAGGTATCACATCATTGTATCTGCATTTCAGTATGGAATTCTGAACCACAAGAACTCTCTTTTTAATAGAACTGCAGTGCCACTATAACACCTCAAATACTTAACAATTATTCCATAATAGCATCAAATACCTAGGCAGTGTTCAAACTTCAAATGCCTTATCAGTGTCATGAAGTGCTGACTGTTTTTTTTTTTTTTTCAGTTTATTTGACTCAAGATATAAAGTCCACACATTAACCTATAGGTTCCCCTTTCTGAATATTCTAGGGAAAGAAAGTTTCCTTCTACTCTCTTAGGTTCAGTGCCTGGGGCCTGCAAATCAAACCAATAAAAGACAGTCCAACAGGAGGAAAAAGCCCAGAGTTTATTTATCTGCACAACCTCCATATACACAGAAGAACTCAGTGATGATGACTCAAAGGAGTGGTTGGAATTTGGGGTATATATACCATCTTAATAGGTGAAGTGGGCGGGGGGAAAGCATTTGCCTGGTATATAAAGGACTTTTTGGAAAGACACATGGATTTTCAGAAGAACAAATACTTGATAAGAGAGCTTGTAATGTTTGTCTATACAGATGTGAGAGTGGCCTTTCTGTCTTCTTCAGGACCACAAAACTCACTTGGAGAAAAGATCTGGGGTCGGTTTTATTCACAGTCTACCTTCTGGGAGTAGACCCACCCTGAGAAGGAATTTTTGGCAGCCTCATTTCCCAGAAGTTGCTGTTTTTAGTCAGATAAGGGAAGCTCCAAGAAGGCTGTTTTCCTCGTTGTCTGTTGAATCTCAAATGTCTTCAGTTAAAACAATCTTTATACCAACTCTGGGTCCCAGGTAGGTCCCCACAGTATACTGAAATAACATGGGACCGGAGTGATCCTGGAAACCACAGACCCCCGGGCTCTTCCTAAGACTTCTTGTGAGCTCTGCCTTGAGTTACATGAGACATTATTAATTCCCAAATTTTGAGATGAGGAGACAGATTCAAAGCGGTGAAATGAAGAGCTCAAGGTCGCCAAGCTACTGAGGCACTGGGCCAGGCCGGGAACTCATGTCTGAAATCTAAACTCTGAATTGTGTGTGTTCTGACAACCATCTTCTGCCACCTCCACCTGTCCTGCCTCCAGAAAGCTGAGGGAAGGCTTTAAGAAAGAGGCAGGGAAGGGCTCCACCCTGTCCCCACCTTCTAGTCCAGGTCCTACCCAGCATCTGTCAAAGACCCCTGCGATCCCACCCCCTCTAACCTCCCAAGGCCCATTTCTCCCTTCCCAAGTGTCTGCCCTTGGGTGCATGTACCTCAGTCTTCCCTCACCCAGAAGTTCTCACCCAGAAGTTCCCCAAGTGCAGGGACCTTGGTTCTGGATGCCTGTGACCCGCCCCAGCTGAGCCTCACCCAGAGCACTTTTGGATGGTGCTCCCCAAAGGGTGGCTCACTGACTGACTGACTGACTGACTGAGTGGCCTTCTGGAGGGTGAATGGGCTGGATGTATAAGGGAATCTTTGAGGAGAGATCCTGGACCCCAGGCAGGAGCAGCCATCGGACACTCCAGAGTGACAGTGATCTCTCTGGCCCCCAGAGAGAGGCAAGGGCGTGTCCAGGGAGCAGCCTGGGTTTGGGTGTCCTGAGGACAGGGGCCTCTGGCCTCACCCCTCCCTCCCACAGGCCATTTACCTTCTGAGGACCTCAGAGAGTCTTCATCTGGGCAGGGAAGACGCTCCAGAGAATCGCCCAGGTTGTCCTGTGGTTGAAGGCGGCCTATCAGCTTGGAGTAATGGAATCTGCTCTGGCCGGAGAGCCCTGGTGGCAGGTCTGGGTCTGTGCTCTTCCGTTATGCTGCTCTGTGGCCCGGGCGGGCTACTTCCTCCCTGTGGGTCTCAGTTTCCTCATCTATACAATGAGGGGCTACACTAGTTGATCTCCAGGGGTCCATTAGCTTCCATGTTTCTGTGATCTCCAGGAAAGGAAGACCCACAACACTCCTTGGTAAGTGCTGGCTGCTTTTAATGATCTTTACAGTCAGGAGGGTCTTCCTGCCTGCGTCCTACCCTCTTCTAAGCCTTGTTTCCTCTGGCTGAGGCTGAGTCTGGATAAGCTTCTTGGTTGATCCTGAAGGACCTGGGGGAGTGACAGCCGTTTTCGTCACCACAATTCAAGTCACAACGGTGGGAGAGTGGGGCCTGCAGCCCTCACGTCCCTGCTGCAATCCCCGAGGTGTTCAAGAGATAACAGTGCTCAGAAACCATGTAGATGAGCAACTGCGGCTCCGTGCCCTCCGTGGAGCCCAATGTTTCCACTTTCCAGACTAGGAAACAGGGACTCGTCCAAGGTCACACCGAGCTGGGACAGGGAGGAGCTTGGGGCAGGAAAGAGCTGGGGACCTCCTCAGGCAGGATCCTTCCCGGGTAGGGCAGGTGATGGCGAGGAGTCCTCAAAAGGAGCAGAGTTGATGTGAATGAAAATCCACCCTCAGGGAGCTCCTGGGATCTCCGGGGGGGAACACAGGACACGTGCTTGCACCTGCACACACACACATGCATATGTGCGGACTCACATGTGCACACAGGCCACAGGAGAAGACATCACAAGCACGTCTCCTACCAAGTGCCTGAGCTGGGACTCTATCTTGTCCACCCCACCGGGAGACACTGCGTATCCTAGCTACTTCATTTATTCAGCAGATAGTGACTCAGGGACTGGGAACTGAGCAGTGAACAAGTGGGACGTGGTCCCTGACCTTGCAGAGCTGGCAGCCTAGCTAGACAGGCCAGTGATTGAGAGGAAAGTCCAACCCATGGCGCTACCCCCAGGCTGAAGGAAGCCGGGGGCTGTGGAACCCAGCAGAGCCCACCTCATGGACTCAGGGACAGTCCTGTCCTGCAGGCACTTTCCTGGCTGCCTGTGCCTATTTCTGGAGGAGTTGGTTCTGGTTGGCTGGGAAGGCAGCCTTGGGGAGCAACTGGCCTTCCCTCTTCAGGGCAGGCAACTGTGGCCATGGGTGTGGCTGACCCTCTGGAACTTTTTGTCAGGCCAGTAAGAATTGGGTCATTTCTGGGGCTTGGAGAAGAGGTGAGGCTCCCCTTTGTCAGGGGTTCTCAAAGTAGTGGTCGGGACCCCAAAACTCCCTGTTGAGTCTCTAGGGGCTCTTCTGAGCAGAAGTTGCCTATGAGCTGGGTGCCCTCACTCTTGCTGGTTGGGTGATGAAAAGTGTGGAGTGTGAGGTCTCAAAAGTTCAATAACAGTTCGATTGTTCTGAAAAACAGTTTTCTTTTTTCCCACACTCATGCAGAGGGCCAAGACATTTCTTTCTTTAAACCTGTGTTTGTGATTTTGCTTCCTTTGACCTTGGCAATTAACATAAAGGGCACTGAGCAAGTCTGCCCCTTTTCTCCATCCATCCCTGGGTGTGTGTTAAGGGGGGAGGTGTGTGACACAGAAAAGAAGGGGGGTAAGCATGGGGAAACTTGTGGATTCTTTAGTTACTGAGTTCAGTGACACACGGAGATGTTTAAGTGGAACGTTCAGGGGAAAAGTAGGGAAATGCCTTATTTTAGCTACCTGGTCATTTCTGTTGTTTAGTTTCTGAGTTTTCTGGTTTCCAGGCTGTTTCATAAGTACTGAGCTATTGAGGAACTGTTTGTTTTCTTGGAAAAGAAACAGAAGGGCCCTGGGGCATCTCTCCCTCCGACTCTCTGTCCATATGGTCTCTCTTTGCCACTGGCCCTCGTTTGGGGCCTGTGCCCATGAAAAACAGTGATCCCAGTGGGCTTCTGTTCCTTTGGGGCTGACACTTCCTTCTCTCTGCCATGCTGTGCCCCACCCCTATCTGACTTGAGACAGAAAGCACAGGGGTGATGGCATCCAGCCTCTTCCTTCTCAGAGCTGGGAACTGAGACCCAGAGAACACAGGGCTCTTGTCGTTGTTCCAAGAAACCCAGGTAACTCCTAATGAGTTTAGTGATAATCTTGACCTTTTGGGAAAGAAACAATGTAATGCTAATCTTCCATTATATTTATTCACTCAACATATTTTAATTGAAAGCGTTGCCATGTGTCAGACACCATTCCAAGTGCTAGAGTACAACAATAAACAAGAATAGACAAAATCTTCTCCCCACATGGATCTTACCTTTGAATGGAAATAAATAAACACTAAAAAAAAATCAATAAGAATATATAATATATTGCAGTATGCATGGTATGGATGTTTACCTTTTACAGGGCCATATAGGAAGGCCTCTTTGAGGAAGTGACATTTGAGAAATTACTTAAAGAAAGTAAGGGAACGTGCCATGTGATTATCTGGGGGAAAATGTTCAGGTAAGAGGAATAATAAGTATAAATCTCTGAGACATGTTTGAAGAACAGCCAGAAGACTAGTGTGCCTGTAATGGGTAGAGGTAGTTAGAATGTTAGAAGATGATGGCAAAGAATTGGAGTGAGTGAGTCAGATTACAAACAGTCTTGCAGGCCATGGCTAGAACTTTGGTTTTTATTCATGGTGAGGTGGGAAGGCATTATAGTCTCAGGAAAGGAGCAAAATTCCACCGTCTACTCATTAACTGGTTCACTCCAGTTATTGTGCCAAGAATGGACTATTTATAGGCAAGGATAGAAGTAATGAGACCACCCAGAATGTTACTGTCATGAGTCCCCTCGTTGACGTTCCTCTGCCGTTCGATATAAACTTGGCAAGTTCCATTTCTGGATAATTTAGGACTCTTCATTTCTGTTGACATCAAGGAAAGTACTGGAACTCAGATTAGGCTCCAAGCCCTGTGCTCTTTCAATTGCCCTACATAGCCTTTCATTGTCACTGTCCATAAGGTGAGAAAAAATGATGAAATAGGGAACATTGAAGGACAAGCTCTGGATGTTGTAGGAATAATACTGAAAAAAAAAGAGGGGAGGTGAATTGCAGGGAAAAGCCTGTGAAAAATAATGGTAATTTTTATTACTCTTTGCTGAGAGATATTGGACTTGCTGATCAGTAACCATTTCTGGAGCTCTATTATGGATAAATGATAGTGTTAAAAGAATTTAAGAATACATCTTTAGGAATTTGGAAGTCCTGGTCACGAGCGAAAAAGAGTCCCAGGGATCCCACTTCATGAGTTTAAAGTTGGAAATGGGAAAGAGAAAAGAGTGAAAGTTATACATGAATTTTGACCTGATGTTGGGGTTTAGCATGTATTCTTCGCTTATAGAAAGAAAGCAGAACTCCTCAATTGTTAGTGACAAAGACTTTTTCCCAGACCAAAATTCAGCCAGGCCCCTTTAAGCAATCTTCTCAACTAGGCCTTGAACTTTGGACTTCCACGTCCATCTTTGCATTGCCCAATTTTAGCAAAAATTCTGCTAAAAGGGATTAGTAAGAATCCTCACACTGAATATATGATCATCTTTGCTATCTGATTATGTTCTTCATCCCTCACCATTGGTATTTATTCCCTCTGGCCTGTCTTCACCGAGAATACTGTCAAGTCAGAACCCTCCCTCACCCCTGATGTTTCCTCTTAGTAACTTACTACCCACTGACACCCACCCTGGACCTTGGCTATAAATCCCCATTTGTCCTTGCTGAATTCAGAGTTAAGCTTAATCTCTACCTCCTATTACAAACTCTCACTGCAGTTGTCCCTTGAATGAAGTTTTCATTACTATTCCTTAACAAATGTCAGAATAAATTTTCCTTGATAGTAACATGAAAGACAAAATGCACTGGACAATTAAGGAGATGCTTTTATTCAGGCTATCACAATAGGGAGAATGTTCATTTCTGTGGAAGAATGTTTCAAAGAAATGGAAGGGGGCCTGAATTTACAGGGGCAGATAAACAAGGGAGTCATGAGGAAAGGTGAACAATAATTTTATCTAACTTATGGGGATGAGTGGAGGGGAATAAGCAAGGGCAGGGCAGCCTTTTGTGGTTAGCCATTTCTCAGAACACAGAAAGGTGAGAGGATTTCTCAACCACCTCTGCTCTTTCAGAGCACAAGGCTCAATTATAGTAAAACATTGTCAATAGTTTTCTCCTATCATCTTGATTTAGGGGAAAAAAATATCAGGCTGCATTATTGTCTCAAGTTTCTGAAATGATGCTATGGAGGACATACATGCCGGCATATGTATAAACATGTTTCTGGAAGAATACACAAGAAACTGTTGTTAGTTCCTTTACCTTTGTGGAGGAAAACTGAGAAGCAGGATTTCTTTTTTCTTTTTTACATTTTTTTATTGAGTTATATCCATTTTATAATGTTGTGTCAAATTCCAGTGTAGAGCACAGTTTTTCAGTTATTCATTAACATACATATATTCATTGTCACTTTTTTTTCACTGTGAGCTACCACAAGATCTTGTATATATTTCCCTGTGCTATACAGTATAATCTTGTTTGTCTATTCTACATATGCCTGTCAGTATCTACAAATTTCGAACTCCCAGTCTGTCCCTTTCCACCCCCAGCCCCCTTGGCAACCACAAGTTTGTATTCTCTGTCTATGAGTATGTTTCTCTTTTGTATTTCTTTTTTTTTTTTTTAATTCCACATATGAACGATCTCATATGGTATTTTTCTTTCTCTTTCTGGCTTACTTCACTTAGAATGACACTCTTCAGGAACATCCATGTTGCCGTAAATGGCATTATGTTATCATTTTTATGGCTGAATAGTATTCCATTGTATAAATATACCACTTCTTCTTTATCCAGTCATCTGTTGGTGGACATTTAGGCTGTTTCAATGACTTGGCTATTGTAAATAGTGCTGCTATGAACATTGGGGTGCAGGTGTCTTTTTGAAGTAGGCTTCCTTCTAGATATATGCCTAAGAGTGGGATGACTGGATCATATGGTAAGTCTATTCCTAGTCTTTTGAGGAATCTCCATACTGTTTTCCACAGTGACTTCACCAAACTGCATTCCCACCAGCAGTGTAGGAGGGTTCCCTTTTCTCCACAACCTCTCCAGCATTTGTCATTTGTGGACTTTTGAATGGTGGCCATTCTGACTGGTGTGAGGTGATAGCTCATCATAGTTTTGATTTGCATTTCTCTGGTAATTAGTGATATTAAGCATTTTTTCATGTGCCTATTGATCATTTGTATTTCTTCCTTGGAGAATTGCTTGTTTAGGTCTTCTGCCCATTTTTGGATTGTGTTGTTTGTTTTTTTCTTATTATGTCGTATGAGCTGCTTATATATTCTTCATATTTTTCTGTTTTTCAAACTTAATAATCTTTTAAAGAGTGATATGGGGAAATTTTTACTGCAAGTTTGGTCCATTAAAAGCAGCCCCAAGGGGGAAAGAGACTGCCAGGAGGAATTACTTGGATTTTCCTAGAGTCTGGTCCCTGGATACTTTTTCTCTTATTTCCTAAGTGAAAAGGCAAAAAATTAATAAGGTGTCAGTGTTCTCAATCTCTTCTCTCCCCCAGGGAAGTAGAGATGGAGTCTCTCCAGTTTATCAGCCCCAACCAGGAGACCAATTCCTTACCTGGTAAGCTCTTGGACCTTTTGTGATGCAGAAATGGAAAATGAACTGAGGAAGATCCCAAAGCGCAAAGAAGAGAAAGTATGTAAAGAGAGAGAAGTTAAACTAATCTACATAATAAAGAACCAAAAGATTCTGGGGAGAGAGGGAAAAACAAGAGTATTTGAAGGCATTTTTGCAAATGAGAGGCTCCAGAGATATTAGGGTAGGAGGTGTAGGAAAATTGAAAAGATAGGAAAGAATATAAAAAGTATTGCTGGTATATGTAAACTGGATTCTATTTCATATTCTGAAAGAGACATAAGATAAAAATGGGAAGCATTTTTAAATCATTTAAGCTGTTCTGAATATGCATCTTTGAATACACTTCCTTGTAGCAATTGGACCACATGGGTCCATTTTGGTTACCTTTGGGGGTGCTTTTCCATGATAATGGGACTATGGAGTCGTGTTCAACTCTACCTAAATCTAAACATGCCTTAGATCTGAGCCAAGAAATGTCCATTTCTGGCATCTAGATTGTTACAAAAATCATGCAAAGAAATTGAGATAAACTCAGTATAAGTAGTAATGGTGCTTGAAAAATTCTCTCAAGGGGAGAGAGCTATGAGGGAGAGCTGAATTTTTTCCCTTTGAGTCGTTGGGTGCAGTGACTTTCAAAGAGGCAGTGCTTCAAATGGGAAATTGGAACTGTGCTTGCTGAGCAGTTTCTAAATAAGATTCCTGGGGAAGGTGGCCCACATAGGGCTGTGTGTACACATGTGTTATCTAACAAAATATTTTTTACCTTTTGTTTTTTTAAAACAATGTAAAACTTGTGAGTTTTCTTGTAAATGTAAACGTTAATGTAATATAAATATAAACCTGTAAGTTTTCTGTGGAAAAGTTACAATAACAGTACAGGGAATTCCCATATATCATATGCTATTATTGTTGTTGTTATTATTATTATTATTAATATTACTAAACCATTTGAGAGTAAATTGTAGATTCATGGCCCTTGCTTCTTAAATATTTCATTATAATCCAAATTTTTAAAAGAAAGTTCAGTTGCTTCTAGAAGGGTAAGGCACATACACAAGCAGTTGAGTAGAAGTAGGAAGACCCTAGCACACACCAGATCTGGATGTGGCTCAGGATTTTGCTAACATGATAAAGTGTGTCCCAGAGGAGGAAGACTGAGCTATGGAATAAATATGCTAAGGAAATGTTAGAGAAGTGGAATGTTTAGATTTCTTTAAGTTTCCCTTTCCATGAATGGCCTCTGTTTCCTCCAAAATACTTCCTGTTTGTTGATTTTGGTCTCTGTCTTTCATATTATTCATATTCATATTTTCTCAAATGCATGGTGAATCTTGGTTGTCTATGTGTTTTTAAGATTTAGGTACTAGAAAGCTAGAAGCTCTGTGCATGTGGGTGGGACTTAAAGACTAATTTACTCTATAGGGTGTTCTGATTGCTCCATTTCTTTGGGAAACTCCCTATGTCAGTATCTTTTAGTATTTTCCATTGAGGTGTTCAGATTCCTCACAAAAGTGTCTCCCAATCTTTACCCTGTAAGAAGTCTAAATGGCAGTAATCTCAGAGACAGGGATGAGATGAGTGTCAATATTAAGTATGTAAACTATCACATAAATTAATTATATTGTTTTAAGTATAATACTCTTCACTTAAACTGTTCCAAGGTTCCCTGGTCCAGAAATTATTTTAGTCTCTCTGGAGAATGAATTTTAAATCTTTAGCCAAGGTGGAAGAAAAGCAGTTGAGTGGCTGTGCTCAGTATGGTGGAGTCCAGGGATCTAACTGATTTTATTTTATTTTTAAATGTTTAATCCAAAGTGTGTTTACTGGGATGGTTTCACATTCATCTGGACTCAGGGTGATTTAGTGCTGCTTCTGTCTGAAGAAGCATCCTTCTGTAAGCCTTGGTTTTCCTCCTGTAGGCTGGCAGAGGACAGCCACCAACAAACAAAACTACTGTTTGTGCATGGCTAAAATGATGATGATTTTATAGCATCCTGGGCATTCCACATCCATGAAGTAGGAGTTGGGGCTCTGTACCAGGCATTTCTCCTTGTGTTTCCTCTTCTCTTCTGGAGAGGGATGAAGAAGATCCTTTGCCAGAGGCATGTTCTCATGGGGAGGTTGTCACCACCGGAAAGGCTAACTGATTTTAGATGAAATTTAGACAATCAGCCCTCCAGTTTTTAGTACTGTCTTCATTCTCACTTTCAGAAGTACTCAGTGTTGCCAATTTTTGACCCTTTTGGGGGTTCTCAGGGTAAATTGGATTGTTTTTCAGCTTTCTCAATTGCTTGAGATTCAGCTTTCTCAGGTGTGCAAAGTCAGTTTCATCATTTCCTTCTTCCAAAATTATGTTGCTATTGTCTCCCTTTCTCTGGGTTCTAGTAGATTTATACCTTCATTATATCCCATTACTGTCATTATTGTGAGTTTTCTGGAGTATTCAGTCCACCATCTTTAACTGAAATCCCCAGATGCTATCATTTTTTTTTAATAGAGATACTGCGGATTGAACCCAGCACCTCGTGCATGCAAAGCGTGTGCTCTACCACTGAGCTATTACCCTCCCCTCTAGACACTATCATTTTTCAATCATTCTATGAATGGCATCTGTCCCCTTCCAAAACCTACTAGAACCTGGAGTTTGTGACATAAGTGCAGATACCTTGGGGTTAAGATGTAGAAGGGGTTATTTAGAGGAGAATAGGTGTGGACATTTCTCTAGTGGGAACTAAGTCTCCACAGACTGAGCAAGATGTGCTGCATTCACTGGGGACATTTTAAAGCTCACTAGTGTTTTGGTTTATTATTGACACTTGCACCTTCAGGCCTATATATAGTTGCATTCTACATACATAATTCATGAACTAATTAGTGCATATCATGTCCAGCATAAGGCATTTTCTAATATGTCCAGCATTGGAGGAGGGGATGGGGAAAAGCAGACAAAGAATTGGGTTTAGAAAACTTTGACATTAGTGATTACCCATCAAATATATGTAAACACAGACAGAATATCAAGATGAACCCCATCATCTAGCTTTAGCAATTATCAAGTCACGGCCAAACTTATTTCTTCTCTATCTCCATTCATCCTCCTCATCCCCTCTGCCCTACTCCAATCTTTGGGTTATTTTGAACCAAATTCAAGGAATTCTATACTTTTATCTGTGAATATTTTGCTATGTATCCATATGTATTCCCCCTTTAAAATATAATCACAATACTATCATCACACACACACACATCTTAAAATCAATAGTAAGTTAAGTGATTTTAAAAGCTAATGTATGAGCTAGAGGTACGGTCTGTTCCATCCATGAATAGAATTTAGAACAGTATCAAATTGTATTATATATGATCCTGACCTTTTCAGGAACATTCAAGAAGAATTAGTCATTTAAGGGAACATATTTTAAAAGTCCTTATTTAGGGCATTCTATTCAAGTCTTCAAGTCCTTGTGCATCCTTGTTTTAACCACAATCCATAGAAAACTTGGGGAAAGTAAGCTATGAGTGGAATATTATACACTAAACAAATAGCCTAAGGTTGATCAATATACCATTGTTTGTGTTCAGTAATTAGTAGATTGTCTGGAAGAAAGCCAGGGGTTTTCAGTTTTAGATCTAAGGAGTATCATGCATAGCAAAGGAAAATAAGACAATCATCTTCCCTAGGAGGATTTTTTTCCAGTTTAATAGTGTGCGTTGGTGTATATGTGGGACCCAGCCAACCTTTCAACAACATGGAGGGGGTTGGCTTCCATCCCCTTGTTACTACTCAGAGTAGGCTATGTTATTTTATTGTAACAAATATATAAGCCCCAAATTTTGATATCTTAATATAACAAAAGTTTATTTCTTGCTCATGCTCTACCAAAAGAAATGCTCACCAAAGATTTGTTCATTGTAGACACTCAGAGAATCAGGATGAAGAAAGTTTCATCCCTTCATGTGCTTCCATGATTACCACAGAAATGTGAAAGGGGGGGCAAACTGTACATTGGCTCTTAAAGTGTACTATTGGATGTGACATGCATGTTACTTTTGCCTACATTTCATTGGCTAAAGCGAGTCATGTGACCATGTCTTACCTCTGAGGGGTAGGGAAGTTTAATCTTCCCTTGTGCTTGGGAAACAAAGAGTAGAAAATATTTGATAAACAGGAATAATGCCTAGCATACTCCTTCATAACACACACAGAAAACTTACAAGTTTTATATTGAGGGACACTATTAGGCTGATATGATTTGCATCCTAAAATGTAAAGTTACATTTGAGGGGACTCATCTGTCATACAGTAATTTGTGAATCTTGTTACAAGTCATTTCTTTCCATAAATTGGCTATTGTGAATAATGCCAAAATTGACATGGAGGTGCAGATATCTATATCTCTATCCATCCATCTATCTATCTATCACATTTTCTTTATCCATGCAATGTTTAGGTTGTTTCCATAAATTGGCTATAGTGAATAATGTTACAATGGACATGCAGACATCTCTTTGAGATCCTGTTTTTATTTCCCTTGGATATATATCCAGAAGTGGGATTGCTGGATCATATAATAGTTCTATTTTTAACTTGTTAAGAAAACTCCATAGTGTTATCCGTAATGGCTGTACCAATTTACATTTCCACCAGTGAACAAGGGTTCCATTCTCTTGCCAACACTTGTTATCTTTTGCCTTTTTTATACTAGCCATTCTAACAGATATGAGATGATATCTCATTGTAGTTCTGAGTTGCATTTTCCTGATGATTAGAGATGTTGAGCACCTTTTTCATATACTTGTTAGCCATTTGAATGTCTTCTTTGGAAAAATGTCTATTCAGGTCCTTTGCCCATTTTTCAATCAGGCTATTCTTTTTGCTATTGAAATGATTGCTTAAGTTCCTTGTATATTTTGTACTTTTGAGAGGAGGGGTTGTGTGTTTTATTTGGGGGGTAATTAGGTTTATTTATTTATTTATTTTTGATGGCAGTACTGGGGATTGAATCCAGGACCTCGTGGACCTCGTGCTTACTAAGCACACACTGTATTGCTGAGCTATACTATTCCTTCTATATTTGGAATAGTAAGCCCTTATCAGATACACAGTTTACAAATATTTTCTCCCATTCTGCAGGTTGCCTTTTCATTCTGCAGAATCATACAATATTTGTCCTTATGTGTCTGGCTTATTTCATTTAGCATAATGTCTTTAATGTTCATCCATGTTATAGTATGTGCCAGAATTTCCTTTCATTTTATGCATGAGTAATATTTCACACTATGCATATACCACATTTTGCATCTATCAGTGCACACTTTGGTTTTTTCCACCTCTTGGCTAGTGTGAATAATACTGCTATGAATTACATATACTATGTACAAATATGTCTTCAGACCTCTACTTTCAACTCTTTTGGATATATAGCCAAAAGTGGAATTGCTGGATCATATGGTAATATTTTTAATTGTCTGGGGTACTGCCATACTATACTTTTATTTTATCATTGAAAAGTTTTTGTCTTCATCCCGAATGCCCAGAAAACCACTATCTTTAGAGCACAAAGATTTTTCATCACCAGTGTATGTAGAGAACTTTCTTCATCCTAGGCATTCACTGAATTACAAACTGAGTCATTGCTACCTTCAAATAATACATTATCCTGATCTCTAGTGTCAATGACATTATTATTTCCACAACAGCACACACCATTTTCACTGCTCTTAATTACTTCCTGTATATCTGACCTAATATCTGGTATTATTCTCCCTCTTTTTGAAGAACATCCTTTAAAACTTATTTTAGTTCCAGTCTTCAAAGTCCTTCAGTTTTTGTTTGCCTGAAAATGTCCATTTTTACCTTATTTGTACTTTATGTCTGTCTTGCCTAATCATTTAATTAATTTTCATTCTTATTACAAAAAGTTTCAAAGAGAAAAGTTGAAAGTGTACTACATGTACTCTCTCTATATATGGATTCAACAAATGTTAATATCTTATCATATTTGGTCTAATGTCTGCATTTGTGTGTGTGTGCTTATGTGCACATAAAATCTCTGGGGAATTCATAGAAACAGAAAGTAGTAACCAGAAGGTGATTACTAGGGACTGAAGGGAAAGGGGAATGTAAATTTCATGTTTAATAGGTATGGAGTTTCAGTTTTGTAAGATGAAAAAGTTCTGGAGATCTGTTGTACAACAAAATGAATACACTTAACATTACTGAACTATACACTTGAAATGGTTAAGATGGTAAATTTTATGTTATGTGTTTTTTAATCACAACTTTAAAAACCCCTGGGAAACTTTTTCTGTGGATACCTAAGGTGCAACATGATAAACATATGGCTGTATGGACATATAGTTAGGAGCAAAAGTGGGGAAAAATATGATACTGGGCCAGTCATCTTACCAATCACAAAGCTAGGTCTTCTAACATAGTTCCAGATGGTCTAATTTATATTCTACTATGAATATAGTGGCCTGATGCTTTCAGTCATCTGTATTCAAAGTGAAATGGTGGTTTAATAAGCTATAATGAAAGGGAATGCTCTATTGCTGGTTCATTCTCATCCTTGAGGTGCAGCTTTTTGGGGTCTATGTTCTCCTGGCCGTGTTTGTCCTCAAAACTATTCTTCCCTGGCTTCCAGCCTCTTGGGAGAAAAGCCTCCATGGTAGGGAGGAAGAAAGAGGCCAGGGCATTCCTCTCTACTTTGGGCAGCTTCTCTGGCAGTGGATCCCTTTTCTCTGTGGCTCTAACTGGACAAGATTACTACAGTTTTAGCTTTCACTTGTTGACCCTTAAAGCTCCAGTGACATCATCTCTTACTTCTGTATATCCAACACAGGAGTAATTATGGCATCTTGCTCTTACTAATCTGTGGCATTCCATTTGGATTTCAGATCCTCCATCACCTGTGTGACCAGTTCCCTGCAATACATTCCTCCTGTTGTAAATAGGTGAAGTAGTTTCTGCCTTCCTGTTTAAGTCCAACACAAATGGGCTATAGTTAACCAGAGTTCTCATCTTTAGTGTGCCCTGAGTTCCAACATTTGTCCCATTTGTCCCCCAACCTCAGAAGGCACAGTCCAGCCTCTCAGATACCTCTTTGCATTGGCAAATGTAAGCAGAACAGAGGTAAACCTGATTGATAGGTGCACCTCTGCTTTTCAGGATCCCTATCTTTTCCCAGAATCTCATTCCAGCAATTCCTCACTGTTGTGTTAGCTCTGTGATAACTTTTACAGAGATGGTGCTTTATATTTTCACCAGCTTTTAAAGCTATCGATAAGAGGCAGCTTGATTTGAATTGCCTACTCTGCTTTTACTCGATGCAGAAGTAAAACTGAAAGATGGAGAAACAGAAAAACTGATCCTGAGGACACTTTTTTTAAAATTGAAGTATAGTCAGTTTACAATGTTGTGTCAATCTCTGGTGTGCAACATAAAACTTCAGTCATATAGGAACATACATATATTAATTTTCATATTCTTTTTCACCATAAGTTACTACAAGATATTGAATATAGTTCCTTGTGCTATACAGTATAAACTTGTTTATCTATTTTATATTTATTAGTTAGTACCTGCAAACTCCCAATTTATCCCTTCCCACTCCCACTTCCCTGGTAACCATAAGTTTGTTTTCTATGTCTGTGAGTCTGTTTCTATTTTGTAAATAAATTCGTTTGTCTTTTTTTTTTCAGATTCCACACATACATGATATCATATGGTATTTTTCTTTGTCTTTCTGGCTTACTTCACTTAAAATTACATTCTCCAGGGACATTCATGTTGCTGCAAATGGTGTTATTTTATCATTTTTATGGCTGAGTAGTATTCCATTGTATAAATATACCACAACTTCCTTATCCAGTCATCTGTTGATGGATATTTAGGTTGTTTCCATGTCTTGGCTATTGTAAAAAGTGCTGCTATGAACATTGGGGTGCACTGAGGACACTTTGAATTTCTGTTTTCAATAATACCTGAAGCCTCACCTACCCCTACTTCATTACATGTAACCCTGAATCCCCTATCTGCTTAAGCCAGGTTTTAGTAGAATTGTCTGCCACTTATAACTAGGAAATTTCTAACTTATACTCTAGTAATTTTATTTAGGATTTTTATACTAGTATTCACAAATAAGATTAGTTTGCAAGTTCTAAAAAATTTTCTGCTAGCATTTGCTAAAATTTTCTGTGCTAGTTTTATAAATATGCTACTTTCATAGAAATTAGTGTGCTATCTCTCTTAAACCCTGGAATAGTCAATAAAATATAGGAATTATTTGTTCTTCTGAAATAACCCTAAAACCATCTGGGTTATATCATTTTAATAGTGGCAATAATCAACTTAGTAGTAATATTCATACTATTTGCATAATTGTGCCATTTTTGAAAATGTATATTTCCATTGATATTAAAGTGCATTAAGGGTAAAATTATAATCCCTGCTCTCTTATAATTTTAAAAGAAGTCTGCTATATATAATAGCAGCTACTGTGTGTGTTGAGTTTTTACCATGTACCAGCATTGTGCCAAGCATTTGACATATAGTATCTCAAATAATTCTTATAATGACCCTTTGAGGTGTTATTATTTATTTTACAAATAAGAATATAGTCTCACAGGGATTGAGACTTACCTAAGATCACACAGTAGAGCAAGGATTTAAATTCAGGGCTATATAATTCCAAAGTCTATGCTTTTTTACAATTATAAAATATCTCTTTGGCTCTGGCTTTTTTTTTTTCAGATACTTTTTCAGATTCTTAATTTTATATTTATGCATTCCTTCCCTTTAAAAAATTGCATGTGCCTGAAGTTTTTCTATTTTAAATACATTTATTTTGTTTAAAGAAGCAGGGTTGTTTTTGTTTATCAATTCTGCTTTTGTCTAATCCACCTATTTCTGTTTTTAAATTTTTTTAGGCATTAAACTTTTTTCATTTAATTTCTGCAGATTTGTCTTGTAGCCTTTAAAAAATATTCTTGAATTATAATGTAATAAAATATTTGGCTGCTAAATACTCTTTTGGGCCGGACTCCATAAGTTTTGTTTCCATTTTCTAAATTGTTGGCAATTTTCACTGTAATTACCTTTTTGAACCTACAGTTATTTAGTAAGTGATTTATAAATTTTAAAATAGCTAGAGAGTTTTAAATTATTTATTTTTGGCTTTCAGTCTTGTTTTAGAAAGTACAATGTGCTCAGAGCTTTAACAATGGGAAGAACTACCTATCATATCATAGTATGTTATACTGTATGTACTATTTTGTAGCCTAATCATTTCTTTATGTCAATAAACATTCTGCTATAACATGATTTTTAGTGGCAGCAAGGTATTTTATCTTATACATGTGTTGTATTTTAAATTCCCTACCCGTTGATGATAAATGTTTCTTATTTATCATTGTAATAAATAATGTTGAGGTGAACGCTTTTAAATATATGTTTTGAGTATATATCCATGATCGTTTTCTTAAGACAATTGCTGTTTTAAAGGATAAGGACTTTTTAAAGGTTTTTGATCTATAATGCCAAATTGCCTTCCAGAAATGTTATATCAATTTTCTGCTTCCAATGGCAGTGTAGGGGAGTTCTCATTTCTCTATACCCTGCCCAATAAGATATAATTGTATTGAGCCTTTTATTAATATATAATGACCTTCTTTGTCTCCTGTAAACTTTTTTTGACTTAAAATCTATTTTGGTTGATATTAGGATAGCCACCACTGCTCCCTTTTGGTTACAATTTGCATGGAATTTTTTCCCCATCCTTTTACTTTCGATGTATTTGTATCTTTGGGTGTAAAATGAGTCTCTTATAGACAGTATATAGTTGAATCATGTTTTTATCCATTCTTTCAACATCTGTCTTTTCACTGGGGATTATAATCCATTTACATTTGAAGTAATACTGATAAGGAGGGACTTCTATCATTTTGCAGTTTGTTTACTGTATGCCTTATAGCTTTGTCTCTCACTTCCTGCATTACTGTCTTCTTTTGTGTTTAGTTGATTTTTTTGTAGTAAAATATTTAAATCTTTCCTCATTTTCTTTTATGTTAAAGAGGGAATTTGTTATTTATCTGTAGGGAGAAATTACTACTTACCTCCAGCTGAAAGTTTCCACACAGAAATGGTTGCCTATTGCTTCCTGAGCTTTGTTTTTGTTCCAGAAAGAAGAAAAAGAATTTCCATGGGAAATGTTCCAATTTTTAAATGTGGATAGCTACTTCATGAATGTTATTAAACAATGTACAGATCAAACCAAACATATTGTGGACCTGATTCAGTAAGGGGTATCATTTTGTAACTTCTGGCACAGGGTACTGGTGAGTCAAAATAACACTTCTTTCCTCTGGGACTAGAAAAATATGCCTAAGGGGAATGTGAAGAGGATTTAAATGCTAAGTGTGTCCTTAATAAAGGGATCTAGCCTCTTTTTCTCCTCCAACTCTGGAACAAACTCCTGAGAGCATGGGAAATGAAACAACAGATGGTTTAGAGGGATTAAGAAGCAGATTCCTATGTTCCTCCTTCCCTAAATAGAGTTCAGCACTGTGATGAGACAAGAATTTGTCTGAGTCAGTGTGCGTAGGAGTTTCCAGTTGTGTCTTGGCAGATTGGACTGTGAGATTGCCCCATTTAGGGACTGGGAGTATGCCTGAGTTTATCTGGTTGAGACAGCACAGAGAATAACAGAATCAATTTCTAGGATCCTAAGGGGGTCCCAGAAGTTGAAACTCAGCTGAATTGAAAGGGTCTTTGACGTAGGAATGAAGGGTTACACATCAAGTCTTATGGAGGTTCATAAAAGAATTGTCTTCAGTTACAGAATCAGTTACATTTCTTTGGTTTTTCTTTTTAGTTACATTTCTTTGACCATTTGTATTTATGGACCAGAAATTATACCCTCTACACTATCTTTTCTGCTATAAATTCTATCACATCCTAGGTTTGATGTGTAGTATTGTCATTACTGTTATTTTGTATTCTGATGGGGAGGTGATTAGGTTTCTTCATTGATTTCTGCCTGGAGGAGGTCTCAGGGATTGAACCCAGGACCTCTTGTGTGCTGAGCATGAGCTCTAACACTTGAGCTATACCCTTCCCCCATTATCATTATTTTGTAAATCATTTTTTGTTAAACCACAATTTTATCTTGACACAATAGTTACCTTTCCCCATCCCAGGTTTTATTTAGAGTTTGAAATTGCCTTTTCTGTTTTATAGAACTTCAGTTGTTTTTCAGATCTGTTTTTAAAAATGGATTTCAGCATATGAAATGGAATATTGATATCTGAGAAAACACATTTTTCAGAAATTCCTAAACATAAATATAACTTTCATATCTGTGAAAATGCATGTTTTTGAAATTACCCAGTCTATGTTAATCTTAAAGTTTATACCTGGTTTCTTAGGCTTTTAAAAAATATGTAAGTCCACACTTTGCCATCAATATCTTTATGTCCCAATTTGCTGCTAAGGTTTTTTTGGTTGTTTTTTTCTCACTGTTCTCCCTCAAAGCTGCTTACACACATCATACATATTTTTCTGGCTTATTTTCATTAAACTATACATTCTATGTAGGCCCAGATAGAGATGGCTTTTACTGTTACTTAAAAGCTAATAAGGTCAAATAATAGAAGCAATCAATATATAATAAAGTTACTTTGACAAGATCATAGACATTTCTAGAATCAGCTTTATTTATGCAATGAATCTCTGAAGAAATGTCAGCTCCTCAGGGTACCTTGTGTATCTAAAACAGAAACATATGTCCCCCCGCAACACATTGTCTATTCTTTCACCTGGTGTTCTTTTTCTCTGTAGCAATTGATCTTCTTCTGACACACTATGTATTTCACTTGTTAATAGATTCTAATATAGGCTTGTGTTTCTAAAGATGGTCTAATTTGTTCACTGATATAGCTCAAGCTCCTTCAACAGTGGCTGGCACACAGTGGCTCTTAACTAAATGTTGAATCAAAATGAGTCCAAAGGATCTAGAAATTGCCTAATGCTCAGGATGTTCAATAACCAGATATATCAGTGGTGCAGAAACACATTAATTATAAGACATCTACAAGTGAATAACGTTTTTTTTTTTGGAGATTTTTTTCCCAGTTCTTTCTTCTTTTAACATGGTAATTAAAGCTCACTGGCCTGGGAGTAGCCTAAATCTATCAACTTTTGGTCAGTGAAGAGGTCTTACAGAAAACAGTACAATTATCAATCAGCAAAAAGGCGGGGGATGGCAAGGAAAAAATTAAGCGGTAGCCTTAATGGGGCATTCCCGGGCTAGGTGTCCGGATTCGCCACAGCGGTAGCAGTTGACCACGCTCGTTTTGCTGCAGTTGATGGCCATGTGGCCGGTCTCGCCACACCGGTAGCACTTGACTTGGGTGCAGTCTTTCTGAATGTGGCCAAATTCGCCGCAAGAGTAGCACTTCTGCTGTTCTTGACGGTCGCAATCACGAGCCAGATGGCCTGGCCGGCCACAGGTGTAACAGCACTGCTCTCGCTCTCGCTTTGGCTCGACACAGTCTTTGGCGATGTGGCCACTCCTCCCACAGTTGTAGCAGATGTCCTCGAGAAGGTCACAGTTCCTAACGTGATGCCCAAACTCACCGCAGCGATAGCAGATGTCAGGTAGGGTGGTGGAACAGCACTGAGCCCCTCTGCCATGGTCTCTAGCTCTGCGCCCTCGAGCTCCTCCTCCTCTGGGGCATGCTCGGGCCCAGTGACCAGGGCGGCCACACTTGAAGCATTCCTTGCTGCTCATGGCTGTGGTGAGATCTTCAGGTGAGCAGGCTCACCCCCTGCCCCGGAGGCTCCGCCTCAGCTCCTCTTATTGCCGCTTGGGAAGAAGTGGCTGTTTACCTCTAGAGGCCCCAGGGACGTCACACAGGGTTTGCGCACGGCCTCACTCACGTGTCACAGGCCTTTCAACCGCCCATTCCCCCTGACTTTCCGCCTGTCTTTCAAGCCAAAAAACACTGACTGGCGTTTTCTGCATTTTGTTGTTTGTTTGTTTCTTTTCTTCCTTTCTTTTCTTTTTGAAATAAACGCTTGGGTCATTAAGTTTGAGTTTGAATCCCTTCTTGTTCAGAAAATGTGCCTCGTAGGATTTCTTTTAATTAAGACTTAGGCCTTCTTTTGGTCTAGTAGATGGTCAGTTTTAAAATAAGCACTATGGACTTAGGAAAAATACGTGTGAGATGTATCTAATCCAGTAAATGAACAAAACAAATGATAACAAATGAGAATAACCCATTTTTTAAATTAAGGAATAAAATACAAGGGTCCCTAAGGATATGAGACACATAATATAGAAAAAAAGCTGTAAAATGCCACAGTGAGATTTATTAACAACTTAGCCTATTTTATTACTGCAGGAATTTTAGTTTTTAACATAATCACCACCATTTAAGTTAGAAAACAACATGATATTACTTGGAAAATAAATTACAAATCATTTAAAATTGGATAGATTTCCTCTCTGATGTTTTCTAAGTTGTTTATATACTATATAAATCTTATAAGGATTTATAGACATGTTCATTTATATAGATAAAGAAGTATGGAAAACTAGACACTGAAATATCCACAGTAGCTATTTTGGAGCTATATGATTGAATAGGACTTTTTTCTCCTTATTTTCCTTTTCTGTGTCTTAAAATTTTTGAAATGAGTTTAGGTTGTATAATTTTTAAAATCCACAATAAATATTTTTCCTTAAGTTATTAGTTAGCTACACATTTTGCATGTGAATTTTTTTCAGGAAGCCAGGACAAATGCATTTGGTAGAAGATAGACATAAGAATAACAAATATAACACCAGCCAGAATGGCCATCATGCAAAAGTCCACAGATGATAAATACTGGAGAGGCTGTGGAGAAAGGGCAACCCTCCTACACTGTTGGTGGGAATGCAGTTTGGTGCAGCCATTGTGGAAAACAGTATGGAGATTCCTCAAAAGACTAGGAATAGACTTACCATATGACCCAGTCATCACACTCCTGGGCATATATCCAGAAGGAACCCTACTTCAAAAAGACACCTGCACCCCAATGTTCATAGGAGCACTATTTACAATAGCCAAGACATGGAAACAGACTAAATGCCCATCAACAGATGACTGGATAAAGTAAAAGTGGTATATTTATACAATGGAATACTACTCAGCCATAAAAACTGACAACATAACGCCATTTGCAGCAACATGGATGCTCCTGGAGAATGTCATTCTAAGTGAAGTAAGCCAGAAAGAGAAAGAAAAATACCATATGAGATCGCTCATATGTGGAATCTAAAAAAAACAAACGAAGCATAAATACAAAACATAAATAGACTCACAGACATAGAATATAAACTTGTGGTTGCCAAGGGGGTGGGGGGTGGGAAGAGATAGACTGGGATTTCAAAATTGTAGAGTAGATAAACAAGTTTATACTGTATAGCACAGGGAAATATATTCAAGATCTTGTGGTAGCTCTTGAGGAAAAAGAATATGAAAATGAATATGTGTATATTCATGTATGACTGAAAAATTGTGCTGTATGCCAGAAATTGACACAGCATTGTAAAGCAACTATAACTCATTAAAAAAATTTTTAAAATTAAAATTAAATAAAATTAAAAGAAAGAATAGCGAATGTAGCAGCTGGTCTTTATTTTCAATATGAGTTGATTGGAATGTGCAAATGGTTTCATAAATGCAACCACAAAGAAAAATGTTTTCAAACATTAATAAAAGTTATAGCCAAAGAACATGAGCAATTGCCACATACAGAGCAATGGAATGAGTTTTATTCCTAAACAATTAAATGGTGCTGCATAAATGTTTCCAAGTGGCAAAAATTCTCTCTGTGTTTTAAAATTTGATATATGTTTATTAAATTAACCTTATTAATTTTCATATTTAAATCCCCTTTTGGGTTTATAGCTTTATTAAAGTAATACATGCCCATAGTTTAAGGCATAGATTTTTTAAACAGCTTTGAGACATTAAGTGCGAAACACATCTTACATCTCAATAGAGGATATATGTGTGTATGTTATAACCCAAATAAGTTTAAGAAAAAAATAATTACCCTTAACGTGTACAATGTACTTTGATGTTTTCTATTCATGTTGTAAAAAAATGCTGGTGGTGGCCCATTCAGTTGATCTCTCAATTCACTAAATGATTTTAGCTCACAGAGTGATTCAGAGCTATAAATAATGCTTATAATTGTAACTTCTTGATATTTCAATTTTAGACGTCATCAATGATTTTCTATTTCAGAGAATGAACATTTATCCCTCTTTTACCTACACCATCTTTTGGTATACCTCATGCACTCACCCTCCCCCTCTTTCACCTTTCTCCTGATACTGGTTGGGTCAATATCCAACAGTTACATAATTTTAACTATGCAAATGCTACTCATGGCTAAGCCATGTTGAATTTCATCAAATGCTTTTTCTGAACCTGTTGAGTTTGCTTTGACTTTTTTCATTTGCTAGAACTACCAGTGCATTGTTGAATATAAGTTATGAGAGTAAACATCCTTGTCTCGTTCCTGATCTTAAGGGAAAAAGCTCTCAGTCTCACCATTAAGTATGATGAAGTTCCTTCCTATTCATATTTTACTAAGCACTTTTTTTTTTTATCATGAAAACACATTGGATTTTGCGAAATTCTTCTGTGTCTATTGAGATGATCATGTGGTCTTGCCCTGTAATATATACTGCTGGATTTGGTTTGCCAGCATTTTGGTGAGGATTTTACCATCTATATTAATAAGAAATACTAATCTGTATTTTATTAAAAAATAAAGTTTATTATTATTTTTTGGTTTTATTTATTTGTTTTGTTTTGGGGGAGGTAATTAGGTTTATTTATTTATTTATTTTAATCGGTTGAACCCAGGACCTCATGCATGCTAAGCACACACTCTAGCACTAAGCTATACCCTCCCCTCTATAGGTTTTTAAAATGTTTATTCTCATGATAGCTCTGTCTGGTTGTCATTTCAAGGTAATACTGACCTCAAAGAATGATTTTGGAGGGCTTTACACCTATTCTATTTTTTAGAATAGTTTGTAAAGAATTTATACTATTTCTCCTTTAAATGGTTGGAAGATTTCACTAGTAAAGCCATCTCAGCCTGGGCTTTTTTGTGGAAAGTTTAAAAATTATTAATTTAGTCTCTTTCCTTATTATAGGTCTATTCAGATTATCTATTTCTTTTTGAGGCAGTTTTGGCAGTTTGTGTCTTTCTGGGAATTTGTCTATTTCATCTAGGTTATCTAATTTATTGGCATGCAGTTTTTCATAATATTCCCTCACATTTTTTTTTTTAAATTTCTGTGAGGTCAATAGTAATGATCCCTCTTTGATCCCTGATTCTAGAAATTTGATTCTTACCTCTCTTTTTCTTCCTCAGTCCAGATGAAGGATTTTTCAATTCTGGTGATCTTTTTGAAGAACCAACTTTTGGTTTCGTTTATCTTTTCTATTGTTTTCTATTCTCTATTTCATTTATTTTCACTTTAATCTTCATTACTTACTTCCTTCTGCTTGCTTTAAGCTTAGTTTGCTCTTGTTTTTTCAGTTTCTTAAGGTGGACTATTGGGCTATTGATTTGAGCTCTTTCTTCTTTTATAATATTGGTGTTTAAAGCTATAAATTTCCCCCTGAGCATTACCTTAGCTGCATTCCATAAATTTTGATATGTTGTGTTTTCTATTTCATTTATCTCAGAGTATTTCCTAGCTTTCCTTGTGATTATTTATTTGACCCATTGGTTATTCAGGAGTGTAATGTTTAATTTCCCCATATGTATGAACTTCCCAAGTTTCCTTCTGTTACTGATTTATAATTTCATTCCATTGTGATTGGAGAACATACTTTGTATAATTTCAACCATTACATTTATTGAGGCTTATTTTATGGACTAGCATATGGTGGTCTGTCTTGGAGAATGTTCCATGAGTGCTTGAGAAGAATGTTTATTCTGCTGCAATTAGATCAATTTGGTTGATAGTGTTGTTTCAGTTTTCTATATCATTGCTGATATTCTGTCTACTTGTAGTATCCATTATTCAGTGGGAGTATTCAAGTCCTTATTATTGTTAGATTATCCATGTATCTATTCAATTTTGTCAGTTTTTCCCCATGTATTTTGGGGCTCCCTTTTAGGTGCATATACCTTTATAATTGTTATAGTTTCTTGATGAATCAACACTTTTATCATTATAAAACACCTTAACCTTTTAAATATTTCTCAGAGGTGTTACAGTTCTCTCTATACCATTACTACTCCAAAGCAGGCCTACATCATCTCTTGACTAAGTGATTTTTCTAAGATGCAGTGCTGACCACATCACTCCCTTGCTTAAAAATCTTTCTCTCCAGGCTGTGGAGAAAAGGGAACCCTCCTACACTGCTGGTGGGAATGTAGGTTGGTGCAGCCACTGTGGAAAACAGTATGGCGATTCCTCAAAAGACTAGGAATAGACTTACCATATGACCCAGTAATCCCGCTCCTAGGTTTATATCCTGAAGGAACCCTACTTCAAAAAGACACCTGCACCCCAATGTTCATAGCAGCACTATTTACAGTAGCCAAGACATGGAAACAGCCCAAATGTCCATCAACAGATGACTGGATAAAGAAGAAGTGGTATATTTATACAATGGAACACTATTTATCCCTAAAAACTGACAACACAACACCATTTGCAGCAACATGGATGTTCCTGGAGAATGTCACTCTAAGTGAAGTAAGCCAGAAAGAGAAAGAAAAATACCATATGAGATCGCTCATATGTGGAATCTAAAAAAACCAAACCAAACCAAACCAAACCAAACCAAACAAAACAAAACCAAAGCATAAATACAAAGCAGAAAAAGACTCATAGACGTAGAATACAAACTTGTGGTTGCCAACGGGGCGGGGGGGTGGGAAGGGATAGACTGGGATTTCAAAATGTAGAATAGATAAACAAGATTATACTGTGTAGCACAGGGAAATATATACAAGATCTTATGGTAGCTCATGGAGAAAAAATGTGACAATGAATATATATATATTCATGTATAACTGAAAAATTGTGCTCTACACTGGAATTTGACACAAGATTGTAAAATGATTATAAATCAATAAAAAATGTTAAAAAAATAAAAAATAAAAATCTTTCTCTCCAATAATTACTAGATAAACTCTGTTAGGCCCAAGAGAGGAAGTAATGGTTCCAAGATCAAATTCAGACAGTAACAGAGCTAGGACTACATCACAGGTTTCCCAACTCTCAGCTGAATACTCTCCTTTTACTGTGCATACCACTGAGCTGGGTACTCTGGAAAGGCCCCTCAATTTTCATTTAATTCTGCTTCTTGTGTTACAAGTTGGAAAGTCAGAAAGTCCATTTTCTATACTCACATGCAGCTATAGTTCTGGAGACAAAATAGGGTTCATCAATTAGAATCAACTCTCAAGATTTGAAAGGCAAATGTGACATCTTCCAGCTACATTTTGGCCTGTTTTTTCTGGCAAGTGAGTTATACAGTTTTATGCCAATAATCAGTTATGGTCGTGACAGTGGCAGTTTTTCATTTTGGCTTTCAGTTTCCTGATCACAGCTCTCAAGTTGTGTTCTTGAATTCATGGATCCAGTAGTAGCCTCATAGATACTAGCAACTCTGGTTAGTCAGTTCTATATTCTTCTGGGAGTTATTCCTTGAGATTCAGCCTAGAACCTGTTCCTTCTTGCCTTCTAAGTAGTTTGTAAACATCCAATTTTCTATACTAAATTTCTTCTTATGTCTAAAATCCAGATAGGTTTTCTGCTCCTTGCAATAAATCCTGATTGATACAAACATCTCCCAAATTATAATTATGACCTCCTTAAAAATTTACATGTCCTCTTAAATGATACCTGTTTGCTTTACGATATATCCTTATCGCCCATACACAAGAGTAGATCATTGTAAGTCCTAGTGTATCTCATTTTCCCTTCATCTGGCTGGATTTTGTTGCAAGAGTTCATTCTCCACATAATTTATCAGGCAGTGAATAATCAGATCAATCCTGTTTCTTGGTCTCTTAGCCATCTTGTTCACATATTCAAACTAATTAAACTTTAGCAATGAAATCAAGGCCTGTATCAACATGAATTTGTTACTGTACCATTTTCCCAGTCTCTGCTTTTCCCATTGCCTCATTCCCCAAAGTCACGAAGAACAGACCAGTTCTCCTTGTGCCAAAAATTACTGGACTCTAAGAAGACGATGGTACTTCTTATTTCTTCAGCTTTACATCCTGTAACACTAGATTTTACAGAGTTAAGGCCAGTTCCATGTCAGATTTAGTCAATGTACAATTTGCCAAGGCAAAGCTGTACTCAAGGACTGATAAGAGTATTCTTGGTTACTTTTCATTCCTGTACCCCAGCCTCAATTTAAGGTGTTCACAAGTTTGAGGAGCTCCTCTAGATCAGTCAGGAATCTACAGAGAAACAGAATCAACAAGATATCTCTATATCTCTATATCTATCTATGGAGAGAGATTATCTATCTATGAATATGTGTGTATATATAGTATATATATTTTATAATAATACATACATACATACTTATTTATTTTAAGGAATTGGTTCACATGACTACAGAGGCTGGAAAGTCCAAAATCTACAGGGTGGGCTAGCAGGCTGGAGACCCAGGAAAGAGCCAGTGTTGTAGTTCAAGTCCAAAGACTATCAGGCTGAGGACCCAGGAAGAGTTGATGTTACAGTTCGAGTCCAAAGGCTGTCCACTGGCAGAATTCTCTCTTGCTCAGGGGAGGTTAGCCTTTTGTTCTATTCAGGCCTTCAACTAATGGAGAAGGCCCATTCACGTTATGGAGGACAATCTGCTTTACTCAAAGTCCACTGATTTAAATGTTAATCCCATTCAAAAACACTCTCACAGAAATATCCAGAATAATATTTGACCATATGCCTGGGCACCATGGCCCAGTCAAGTTGGCACATAAAATGAACCATCACATCCTCTGAAAGAGAGTCATTCTCCTAAGAAATGTATAGGGTGGAGAATAAAAGGGAAATAGAGCCTCAGAACGCTAGCCTGGATATAGTAGAGGTCACCAACTTTTTCCTTTACCACTCCTGAGGAGCTGCTTATGAACTGGGAGTTTAGACAAATAGATAGGCCCAGGACCTAAAGTATTTCATAACATTCAAGATCTACAAACTGTACTTCTTTCTTGAATTTGTCTTCAGGTGGAATCATAGTAGATTAGGGAAATTTTGTGAAAAGGAAGGGTAAGTGCAAAGAGAAAGTAACTCCATCTGCAATTATGTGCTGAACTCAATTTTACAATACTTAAAAAAAATGGAATGTTGTCCATTTATTAAAAATGATAAAGATGATAATTAGGACTATGCTAAAATATTTAAAGCAACACATTACTATATCTATTAAAATGTTGATGTTAAGAACAGTACATATTTAAACAAAAATTGAAAAAACACAGAGATATGGTAATGGACATGAGGTTTCATTCTGGGGTGATGAAAAATTCTAAAATTGAGGTGATGGCCATACAGCCGTGAATATCCTAAAATCCACTGCACTGTACATTTTAAGCTGGTGAATTGTATGACATGTGAATTATATCTCAACAGAACTGTTATAACACAAAAGAGTACACAAAGAAATAAAAGCATTTGTTATAAACAGTTTTGTAAAATTGTGGGCAAAATTCCCTTTTATTTTAACTTTTGTGCAATAATAAATGATTCTTTTAATTTGGGAGAGAGGTTCTTTATACCACTATAACTTCAGGCATTTGTAGTTATCTTTTCTTCTTTCTGCACATTACACATTGCTGTATAACTTTTTGGTATCTATTATGTAAAAAACACAAACTTTCATTATGTCCCTGAATAACGTTAATATGACATTCTTAATAATTAGGATTATGATGGACACATTTTATGGTCCTCAGAATTTATGGAATTGTGGGTTCTTAGTTTTGGGTATTTTCAAGCTGACTTTCTTAGAAAGCAAGAAGAACCAGTCACCAAAGTAAAACAACATAAAGAGAAAATATTATTTTGTATTGTGTCCTCACATTCAGAGATGAATCTATTTCAGAGCCTGTTGAATAAATGATGCCACTTCCCTTAAAATTAGTATGTGAATGTCTCACAGAAGACAAGAACAAGCCCTGTATTTAGCACAGAAGGACACTGAAGAGTATTTTTAATGTCCAGACAATACTATAGCTGTGAAGAGAAAGAAAAAGACATTGCATACTCCTTCTTACCCTCAAAATGATTGAATACCTTTTCCCTTTTTGCTTTGTGCAAGGGGTCTTTTGGTTCCCTGCCTCTGGGTCTTCTCCTTGGATTCATCAACAATCAGGCATTGTTTGCCCAACACTAGCTAGTTGGGCCCTGCTTAAGAGCTGCTTTGGAGATTATGTGAATATAACACCTTTCTAACAGCATTTTTTGCAGTATTTTTTACAATTTGCAACCTCAGACACACAAGAGGAGTAAGAGGCCTAACAGGGATGCAGACCAGGCAAGGCCAAGAATAGACGGATAGGCAACTAAGGATGACAGAGCCAATAAAGGCAACCAACAGGGAGACTTGGCAACGAAATGGTGAGCTAAAAAGAACTGGAGAGGGATTGACGAAAGAAGATGAGCTGAGGGAGGGATGGTGGTGGAGTCTGGTGTGACCAAAGAGAGAAAAGGTTTAAGAAGAAAGATGGGCTAGAGACCCGGGCAATGGGGAATGGGTGAAGACGGCAGGAGGGTTAACCTGGGGTGGGGTGGGGTTGGAGGAGTTGGGGGAGGGGCTGGAGGAGTGGGGGATGGGGAGAAGAGGTTGTGCTCGGCACATGCGCCTGAAGCACACTGCGGCGATCCCGGAGAGGCGGTTCTTTCCCGGCATCAGCGCTGCGGCTGGAGGCGCGGCTGATGTTGTGCGTGCTGTCCACTGCCACCTTGGCCTGCTCTTGCCACCCTGGCGCCGCGAACTGTGTGCCGCCGCTCCCTTCGCCCTGTCTTGGGACGGCCAGCGCTAAGAATTTATGCTATGACCTTCGATTCAGGCAGGAGGTAAAGGAACAACATTGGGTAAGAACCTGGAGGGCGGCGGGAGGAACTCGAGCCAGGGGGATCCTTAATTTGGCTCTTCTCCCGGTTACGAAAGGAAAAAATGGGGGACAGGACGGGCCTCAGAGCTACAAAAGGATGTTGAGCATTTATTTCCCATTGTGAAAGTGATAGAGACTTCTTTCCCTTAACCAGGGTTGAGGCACCTGAGCGTCGGTTTGACGCTTGAAACGTATAACGCATAACGTCACCTATTTGAAAATGTTGGGTTTCCTCATATGCAGCTGAAGGTGTATTTAAAGGTCGGGGCCTTAGGACTAGGCTCATCCGATTACGAGAGCTTTCTCTTTGCCTTTGTTCAGGGTGGTGGGTCGTACTACGGAATCCGAGGGTACTCTATCCCCTCCCTGGAGGTCGGGGCGGATTCTACCTAGATTTGGCATTTGCTCTAAGCACCTGCAAGCAATGACGTCTTTTCCGTATTCCGCTTCCCTAATTCCTCGCACCTACCCCCTTTAGGGAAGGCTGGTAATGGCTCTCTTTGATTAAGCACTGGGGCGCAACTGTGGCGAAACACGTCCCGATATCATCAGGCACGTATATATAAAAAACGGAGGTGGGAGGACAGACGCGGTGCACGCGAGTATTTGAGAGTGTGGGGGTGCGCAGCGCTGTAGCGCGCAGGTATACAGTCGTTCTTTGTATCCGCAGGGGCTTGCTTCCAGGACCCCTGCGGACACCAAAATCCGCGGATGCTCAAGTATCCTATATAAAATGGCGTAGTATCCGTGGAGGGCCGACTGTATTTGAGAAGGTCTGATGTGAGGGGGAGGGGGGCTTCTTTGGGGAAAGCGCGAGGTACGCACGCGCAACTCTTAGGGTGGGGAGGGGGTCGAATGTGTGTTTAAGAAAGCAAAGTTACTCAAGTTGACACCCGCTGGAGGGAAGAGTGAAGGTGCGCATGCGTGTTTGAGACAGTGTGGCGACGGTTGGTTTTAACGGGAGGAGGGGAGCGGCGCGCGTGCGTGTTTCAAACGGAATGACGGGGAGGGGAGGCGCGAAGCGTACGTGTAATTAAGATTGCAAAATGGCGAGGGGGTAGGTAAGTTGTCTTCGCTTGGCCGTGTTGGGCTAGAAGGGCTTGCAGAGGAGCAGCTCTGTCTTTCAAGTTGGGTGGAGAGATCAGCCTGAGTTGGAGTTGTCCTAGGCTGTGGCCAAATCCACCAGATGTTAACCCAGAATCTTAGCCTTTCTCTGGCCTACCGGTAATGTGGGTTTAAAAATGCGGAGGCGATGATGACTTTACAAAAGGTTAGGGCAGCTGACTGTATGTAGGAAATGGGTAAAACGGGAGCATTTGGAGACAGGACACAGCTTTGGAGGGCTCTCTGCCGGACTTGCGGAGTCCTTGGCTCTGGACACTTTCATTCCATCAAAGTAGCAGAACCCAGTGGTTGCAATATTGTGAGAATCTGCTGTTGGTCAGAAGCCCATGATTTTCTCTCCTGAAGATTGTAGTGGTGAGGATTTGGCTGTGTTTCCAAATGCTTGTTCCAGTTTGCTTTAAATGTAGGATTTGGGCAAATGGTAATGATGGAATGAAGGTGACCTGGTCTCACACGTTTTCCTCTTAAATTATTTTTTTTCTGTAGAATTTTGAGCACGGTTTCGTCTAGGAGGAAGGTCTTTTTTAGGCAGCTGCTGTCATGGCTCTCAGCGCGTCATTAAGGATCTATTGTTAACCGCTAAAACTAATAATTTAGCAGATACATAGTAAAAAGGGCACAGGATTCAAAATTGAGGAGACAGGTCTTTTTCAATAATCCTAGCTGTGACCTGATGCTGGTCTTTTTCCTTCTCTGGGCCTATGTCCCTGGCTATAATAATAATTATGCTCAAACGTCTTTGGCGCTTAAACTATGTGGGAGGTACTGGGTCTACATGCTTTTACACATGACTTAACTAATTTAGTATTCTCGACAGTCTTATGAAATAGCAGTACCATTATTCACCGTTTACGAGTAAGAAATTTGAGGGAGACAGATTAAGTAATTTGTCCAGGGCTTTTACATCCAGTTGAATGGCTGACACTGGATTTTTATCCAGGTAGTATGGGTTCAGAATCCTGTGCTCTTAAACATATTTTTCCACCAGGATGATGGGGCAGATTTAAAGGACCCTTCTTTTATAATTTCAAATTTTGTTTGTGACTTACCTATGGTGTTTAAAAAAGGAGACCTGTTTGCTGGTTTTTACTCAATGCATTGGACAGGGTTACATATGTAGAAGACAAAAAGTAAAGAATTGTTGATTTGGAGCCTAGTCGGGTGGCCATCCTTACCTACCCTTGTCTTCTGTGCTTTTTGTTCTGCAGAGGGTTTAAAATGGCCGACTGCGGCAGGCTGGACACACCCTTCTTGTTTTGCCTGATTTGAGATCTGGTCTGACGCTTTGAGACAACCAGTCCTTTGCTGCAGTAGAGATTTTTTCTTATCCATTATTAATATTCTGGTGTGTTAATACTAATGTTAAAAGGTAGAGGAAAGGTTATTGTTTTTTTTTTCTTATAATAAAAGATCGAAAATACATGGATTTCTTTTATTATTTGGTTAGGATAGATTCATTGAAGTGGAATTACAATGTCAAAGGGTATGAACATTTTTAACACTTAATATGTATTGCCAAGTTTCTTCCTGAAAAAGTTGTACCAATTTTTACTCACACAAGCATTTAGTAGTATTTGTTAAAAATATTTTATGGATTAAAAACAGTATTACTTTAATTTTGTATTTCCTTGGTTGTATTTCCTTAGTTTGGATCCTTTTTTTTCTCCATATGTTTCTTAGCGGTTTTATTTTCTTTCATGTGACAGTTCATGTCCACTGATTTATCTGTTGGGGAGTTTTAGTTTAGCATTTATTATTGTTATTATCTATTTGAATGTTCTGTAAATAAACGCTATTACTCAGATTGGTGTAATGTTAAAAATATGTACTCCAGGTTATTGTTTACTTTTTAATTTTTGTTTTAAAATTTTTGGTTAATACACATTTGAAGTCATGTGATCAAATACCTCTATCTTCTGTTTTGTGATTTTTCTTCCATTAAGTTTGAATAGTACCCTCAATCTAGAAATTGATGAATATTCATTGTAGCTTTGTCTGAAGATAACTATCAAGTATGAGGAAAAAAGATACATAGTTTTACCCCCCAGAGATAACCAGTGTTAATAAATGTGTTCACTTCTTTTCATTCTTTCTGCATTTTTCTATAGTGATCACATATTTATACTGTATTATATCATGTTTTGTGTTTATAACATGCATTTTTCCATGTTAAACATTTTTATAATTGTCATTGAGTGGTTTCATGATATTTTGTTGTATGGAAGTATCTTAAGATTTTTAGTATTTTGAATTATGTAATTTATATCTTTTTATTTAGTTTTTATTGATCTATTTTAATTATTTCTTTATAGAATAGAGTTCCAGAATTAGAATTATTCATCAGGAAGTTTGAACATTGTAAAGGCCTGCCATAATAGCATTCCAAAAACATAATGTCATTTTTTGTGCCCAGTCATTTAGGTGCATACAATTTTTTTTTTTTTTTGCTTATGTAAAAGAATGATTTATGGTACACGTCTCTGATTATTGGTGAGGGTGGACTCTCAGATGTTAATTATTAGTTCCTATTTCCTTGTGTGAACTATTTGACTTGTGTCTGTTATCTGTTTGTAAGAGCTCTATATTATGTGCTCTCTGTAAGGATCAATTTTACTTCTTGTCATTTGTTGCAAATGACAATGTCATTTGTTGCACATACACTCCTGTTATATGTTTGTTGCCATTGAGTATGAAGAAATGTTTGTGATTCCAAAGACAACTGCTGCATGGAATATATATGTCAAATTCTTGGTAGCCATTTTGAGATAACATTTATCTGTCCTTTAAATAGATAGCCATATCTTTTCATCTAGAAGGAGAGCATTGTTGAGTGCTGCACAGCAGTGATGCTCCCTGTTTATGTGTGTGGGGAGAAGACATGGCAACATTTTGTCCTTAATAAGACATGGCAACCAATGTAGACAAGACACAAAGCAGTAGTCACCCCCCACCTTCATCCATTTAAGAACTGATCTTACTTTGAATATTTGTAAGTGATCTGGGGGAGGACATGGATATGGTGTAATGTTTACATTTGTATATAACACTGAGCTCTTTGGAGATGTAAAATGGTAGTAGGAACAAACTGCAACACCTAAGAAGGCACTGTGAGTGTGAGCTGACAGTTGGCAGAATGGAATAGTGTAGATAAGTGCAATGTAATGACTTTAGGGGAGAAAAGTATATTAAGTGTATAAAATAGTGGCCTCAGAGACATTGGGTCCCAAGATAGGGATCTCGGTGTAAATGTAAACAATTTATTGATGTCATCAGCTCATTTTGCTGGTGCAGAGACAAAAGAGCCATTAAAAACCTAGGCCTTATGAAGAACAGTATGTGACACAAAAATTCCATCCTATCTTTGTATAAAACTATCTGAACCAAATGACTAGTTAACACTAGTAGTCTCTCCTCAAGGACCCTCTTAGTATCTCACACCGAATTTTGAAAAAGTGGTAGGAAGAGTGTGTTACCGCTCTGTTTCATTTTTCTTATTTATAATATGTAGGTGATTTAGATTAGGTATTCTTAAAGGTCTTAGGGATGGTGTAGGATATCTTATTTTGGTTTCCTGAAACTGGGTCTGTTATTTGTGGTTCAGAGAATCTGTTTAATTATATTTATTAATTAAACCTTTCTAAAGTATTATTCCTACTCCATGAACTGTATACCATCTTTTCTATATTTAATAACATTCTAATTTTTATTTTTTCAAAGGGTGGGGATTATTGGATTTAGAGGTGCCAACTGAGCTGTTACTTATTGCTTTTTCTATCCAGTTACACTAGATTAATCCAGTTAGTTGTAAGCTCTCATTTTCCAGCATTTTGCTAGTTGCAGATGTTAAACTAGGCATGTGTGTGGTGGAGGAGGTTTACAGATGTATAATAAGCAAACAAAATGAAACAAAACAATAAAAACAGTGCTTATGTTGTGGAAGGGGTAGTTGAGAAAGTGCTTTATTGGGGATCTGTGCCTGTTTTAAGCATGGGAGTTCCATTTCATGTCATGCCAGTGTAATTCCCAAATCCATTTGTGATCAGGAGTTAGGGAGAGCCTGGATGTTTGAAATAGACCAAAAGCCTTTAACCTTTGATTTCTACAATTTGTTCCTCCCCTTTCTTGATGTTACAGCCAGCAGCAGCCTGGAGCAGCGCCCCCTGGAAAGAAATTTTACATCGGCCATTATAATACAACCTGATAAGTGTTAACAGCACTTATCAGGTTGTATTGTAATTGTCTGTGTATATGGTTGTCTCCCTTTCTATGCTATCAGTTAGAGTGTGAGCTCCTTGAGAGCAGGGACAGTGTCTTCATCTCCAGAGCCCAGCCTGGCACATTAGTAGGCCTCAGTAAATGTTTATTGGATGAATAAATGAATGACTCATCAACAAACATTTATTGTGTGCCTGCTAACGTGATCTCCACAGGCTCTGGACTGTCAACTGTTTCTTCAAAATGTGTGTGGTCAGAAACTTGCTGTTTCTTTCTAGTTATGTATTTATCTTCTCATGAGTTTCTTCTGAGATAATGCTATTTTTGTGTTTGGATTTCAGTCCTTGATATTTACAGATGTTGCTTCTGTTGCTACTGCTGACAGTCTCCTCCTTGGTGGGACCTAGGTGAATGCTGCCAGATCGGGAGCCTCATCCTCACTGCCTAGTGTTTGTTAAATGGTTCCTATTTGTAGACTCATCCCCTTTTCACTCTTCCTCAGGTAGTCCTCCAAATGGTATTCCTAGGTAGGGCTCCAGCACAGACCAGGTCGGGGGTGGACAGATACCGCCCATGAGCTGCCTGGTTTTGCAAATAAAGTTCTTTTGGAACACAGCTATGCTCATTTGCTGATGTTTTGTCTGTGGCCTCTTTGGCACACACTTTTACAGCAGCAGAGTTGAATAGCTACATCTGAGACAAGGTGGCCCACAAAGCTTGGCCCCTGACAGAAAAAGATTGTCTACCCTGTTCTGGATTGTCACTCAACAGTGATGTTTTCATTTCCCTCTCCATTCACCAGAGATACTTTTAGCATCTCAGAAACTCATTTATTTACCTTATTCATTATTGCTTATGACCAGTCTTTTTCCTGTTTTACAGATGGGCCAGCTGGAACACACTACAAACTAGGAGATTGATTATAAGGCTCCTCCAGGGTACTGCAGTCAGTCAGTTATACCCTGTCCTTCAACATCAAGTTTCGAGCTTCAACCCTCAAAATTAAAATTCTTTTTGTTATATCCTAACTTGAAACATGTGGACATACCATGCCTTGTGCCTTATCCCTTGGCCCCCTACTTCCTGCATAGGTCTTTGCAATGAGAATAGGGAAAGTAAGGACTTAGTGTATGATAAGGCAGAAAGGTAGGCAGAGGCAAATGTTTAGAGGGTCTGAATGCTAATTTTAAAACTAAGACACGGGGTTTCTGAAATATTCAAGTAGTAAATATTCACTTAAAAAGGTAGTGAGTCTGCACTTCCAGGAGCCTAGGGCCCTCCTCTCAATCTTCCCTAAACTACCACACATTGTTTGGTAACCTGCCTGTGAGTATATTGTGATTCATTTCACTTCATTAAAAAGTTGGAGAGCTTCAAGTCTGATGCAAGAAAGCTAGATCTAAAAAAACAAAATAGAGGGAATGTCAGATAGTCTCATTCTAGGAGTAAAATGGAGGGAAAAGCCTTACAGTGTTATAGTTCAAGCTGCTTGCTGGATTTTCCCCAGCATTTTATTATTAAAGTGGTCATACAGAAAAATGGAAAGAATATACAGTGAAAACCCATATACTCACCACTTGGATGGTACAATTAACATTTTTGCTGTATTTGCTTTGTTGCATATTCATACAGCTTTGTCAGATTGGTTTTTAAAATACTTGTGTTGTCATTCATTCTGATCTCATCTGTATCTGATGCATCATGGTGCTGAAAAATAGTGTTTTTTATTCTTATCTGTATTTTCCAAGTTGGCATGGATACCACTGCAGCCTAACTATGGATAAGCAGATCTGCCTGGGGATGAGAGTCCCAGCGAGAGAAGACATTTTGTTTTTGAAAGAAAATGGCTGCAGCTCACCATTGTTTACTGGAAATAGTAGGAGAAGGAAAAATGGAAGTCCAGGTCCAGTGTCAGTAAATCTGTCCAATAATATACTGCTCTGCACTACATTCACTTCACTGGCTTAGGGCGGCAGGTAGTTTTCTGAATGGCTTCCGCTTGGATTTTTCCTTTAAGAATTCATGAGGGAGAAACAACAAAGTGATATTGAAATGCCACGGAGATGATATTCAGCACTAGCACAGATCCTTAGAATTGCAGCAAATGGATTTTTAATTTGGACTGCTGTCTAATAATATTTTTAGGACCTTTGCTGTTAGCAATAGCCGCAGAGTCAAAGGAAGCACCATGAACTGAAATCTTACTTATTTTTATCTTGAACATGATAATGATAAATGTCACTTGTTTGTCTATCTCCCTCCATTTAGGCTCAAGGGCAGAAGCCATATCTTACTTATCTTTGTAATTCTCTTAGTAATAAATGTCTGTATTCCTAAAAATTGCAGTATGACATTTAACACCCATCACATGGGCAAAGATTTTAAAATATTATACTAGTGTTGGTGGAATATGTCCAATTTTAGTGTAATCTTTTGTAGGAGCAATTTGGCAATATATATTACTGGACAGTCTAAATATTAAAACATGTCCTTTGACCCAGAAATTTCATTTCTAGGGGTATACCCCTAAATATTCTAAATAAATTCTAAATATTCTAAAGAAATATTCTAAGGATATTTTAAAAGATTTAGGTATAGGAGTGTTCACAATGTTCATAGCAGTAAAAAAAATTAATGGAAAAACTTACCTATTCATGAATAAGAATTTGGATAAATAAATTTTGGTGTACTCATGTAATAACACAACATAGGCATTAAAAATAAATATAGTCTTGTAGATGAATATTTGACTTGGAAAGATGTATACAGTATACTAATTGAAAGAAAGGCTATAGAGCAGTAGTATGGTTTCATCTAATTTTTGTAAAATAAAAATTCATGTTCGTACATGTACATAAAAGTAGTTGGAAGAATATGCCCTCAAGTGTTAAACTTTTCTGGGATTCTGTGATTTATACTTTCTATCCTTAACGTATTTCTGGAATTTTTTTTTTCCCCACAGTGTGCGTTTATGACTTTCAAAGTTAAGACAAACATTGAAACTATTTCCATTTTAAAATTTGCTGACCTGAACAGAAGTGGAATAAATGGGTTGGTGAAGGGGGCTTGGAAACTGGAGCAGTTTCCTTTAGAAAAGGGCTGGGTGGGGTGGGAGTAGGGAGTGGTAGTAATAAGATCTCGGTCTTCAGAGAAAGGCACTAACTATCAACTACTCTATTCTTGGCTCCTTAGTGCAGGCATTTCACGCATCAGGTTTTGCACTTATTGTTTATTTCCCAATTAAGCCCTGTACACATTCCTTTCCCACCCTCGTCCCCCTGGACTTTAATAAGCTAAATAATTGCTGGTGGCAGCAGCTGCTTGTGGGTGTGCAGATCTTGCTCTAGTAATAGCTGCCTTACTATATCCAATAAAGAGATGGCTCCCCCATCACCCCCACCCCAAACACACACACACACACACACACACGCACACACACACGGCTTGGCAGCATGAATCTTTGTCACCTATAGTGGGAGAACTTTCTCCTGGGTCTCATGATCACTAGTTGATTTATAAGACACAATATTATATTTCACTGTGGGTGAAACAGTTAAAAATGAGCCCTGAGAAACTGCTCCTTGGGTCTTCCTGGGGTTTGAGGGTTGCCTGCATCTCACTGAGTAACAGGAAACCTAGTTGCTCTAGTTGGTGCTGCCAGCATCTAATGATAATAATTAATAGCCTGGGCTTTGAGCCATCACTGAATTGCTAGATTTCTGGGTTGCTTTTCATGCTAAGCAGCTAGGAACTGGGAAACTTCAGAGGCAATAGATTGCTTCCTTAGTAAGAAAGGACCCTTGAGGGTCTTTGGCTTATCCTGTGTGGGTCTTAGAGCCACATTCCTCCCAGTGATTGAGTCTTGGAGGTAGAGGACTAGCCACAGGCCTACCTAGCTCCTTGTGATCCTTTTGGTAACCCACGCAGCTGATAAGGGAAAAGATATGTTCTATTCCTTTTCACGTATGGGTAAGGTGAGTCCTGGTGGGTGTTGAGATTATAAATAACAGACCTTAGTCCAGAGCCCAGGGTTTTGTTACTTTGCTTCATCCGTGTGAACTAAATCCCATCTGATGACTAGATGGAGGTTTCGTTCACTTTTAGGGGGTTCTTTTAGTCAGGATTATGGGTGGAATGGAGAGTCATAACTGTCAGACATAGAAGGGCCCCTAAGATACCAAGTTTACCCCTGTTCAAAGGTAGGATATTGATTGAAGTCTAAAGAGGGTAGGCAGCTAGGGGGATCAAACATCAGAGTTCACATCTGAGTTCTAACACTTCAGTGTAGTTACTTGGTGCCTCTGTATCCCAGTTGTCTCATTTAAAATGGAGGCAAGAATCCTTAAATAATAATTGTGAATGTTGCAACAGTCTTTACCAGATAAAGAGCATAATTGTGATGCTAATAATGCTTAGCAAGTGTGGAATCTGAGGTCCCTGGTGCGGGCTGAGTGACTTGATTAATGTCGTAAAAGTAGAATTAAAGCTAGATCTCACACCTTGACTGTTCTTATGTTTGTTTGTTCTTCTCCCTATTCTACAGATGACACCAAACTCGATCAGAAACCGTGCCACTGGTGAAGAGGTATATTGAGCCCTGCTTGGCCCAGTTGAGGTTACTAGAGAATTGGAAGAGGCTCAAATCAGCATCCTGCGTGTGGTTATCAGACCATTGTGATGTCTTAGTAAGTGGTCAGTGGCTCTGGTGGGCTTGCCCAGTTAGTGGGAAGGGCCAGGGAAGGTAGTCTTAATAGACACTCAGCAGTTACTTGATGTTTTCCCATTATGATGTGAAAAAAGTCTTAAAATAGTCAGACTACACTAGAGAGTAATTGGCCTAACCTCTTCTTTTCCCATTCTCCCATTTATGCAGATGAGGGAATTGGATATCTTGCCCAAGATTACAGCTAGTTGGTGTAGAAAATTGAATTTGAATCCAAGCCAATACTGTGTCTTCCATCTAGTGCTTCCTCTAGATTCCATCTAAGTCCAAGAAGGCCATGTAAGACAGAAACATTTCTATTCCACACTGAAAGATTTTATAATAGCCTCTGAGATTGTGCTCTTCTGATGAAGGAAATGTCCATGGTGTAAAATTTTATTATACGTAAAATCACCTGGGATGCTTATAAAAATGCAGATTCCTGGGCAGCCAGAAACCCTGTCATTGGTCAAGAGCAACACTAAGACCTACCTGTCACTTGTATCGAGGCTTCCTGCCCAGTGAGTTCACCAGCAAGCCAGCATGAATCACTGCTGCCATGGATATCCTTGTGAGGCAGCTGGGAAGTCTTGGTAAGTTGTTGATGGTTTGGGTGGGGTTCCCAGTTGGTGGTAGAGAAGAGATGGTCATGATGTGGTGCAGCAGATAGTTATTAGGTGCTTACTAAGTGCCAGAGATTAGATATTAACAAAGTTCTGCCACCATGGAACTTTCATTCCTGAGAGTAGACAAAAAGGAATAAAAAACTAGTAAATGCATAGTGTATCATAAATGTTGTATCAGAAGTTTTTCCATTTTAGTGTAAAAATTGCATTTAAAATGATTGGGTTAGGCTAAGCAGTGTGTGTTTTTCTCCCTTTTAATACCTTCCACCATCTCTCAGTGCAGTGAAGGCTGACCAAGCTGAATATGGGATATGATATGATATGATAAAAGTAATCTTTTTTTTCCCTTTTATAACCCCCCACTAGGCTGCATTGTGAACAGTATCTTTCAAAGGTGTTTTAGAGAGTTTCCCAGATCTTCCATGTGAGTGCACGTGCAGAAGAGGGGGTCCTCTCAGTGATTAAGGTAACAAAGTGATTAAGGTAAGTAGGGAAGGAAAGGCTGACATTGTCTTGACTCCTGTCAGGGAGGCTTTTCAGCGTCATTTCCAGGGGCTGTTACTTTTAAAGCCTGCAGTTTATTGTACAGTACATCCTTCTCAAAACAATTAGGGTAGATTATATGCTTACCCAGTCTGAGATCACCCCTGCTGAGGATCAGAAGAACTGAAGTAATTTCCAAGTCAACTAGATGGCATAAGCTGCGAGTCATAAATAATATCAACATGACACTAATTACACTTCCCTCAGGGGACAGTCTGTTCTTTCAAATCAGATATGTTGAGTTTTTCTTTATCGGACTGTGGCGCTGCATACACCTTGTCAAAAGCCAGCTCTTTTGCAGAGACTCATTGTTTTAGCAGCAGCCAAGTATTTGGTACTTTGGATTAGTAATTTCAGAGGCAGCAGGATCTTCTGGTACACTCCTATTAAACCAATTGCACTAATGTTCTTATTTGGCCCTTCAGGGATCAGCCCCCAGTAGGCTTCCAGGAGTACTGAAATGGTTCGTAATTAAACTAGGTAGCATCTGTAAAATGGCCATTCTTGAGAGATCTCTGCAGAAGCCACCCCTATCTTAAGCTAGTAGCTCCTCCATCCAGAGTTCAATAACTTGAGGACCAGATCTTTCCTTGGTATCTGCCATTTTTCATGGAAGCAATAAAAGTCACCTTTTCTCATAAGGATGGTCTTACAATGGTGCTTTCATAGCATAATGTTCCTAGTATAGGCCCTGGAGTGTCTGGATGATTGCTGCTGGCAGAATTAGGTAGGTTAGCCTGCACAGGGAACCTGAATGATAGAAAAGTGATCTTTTCCCTAAGGAGAAGTCTGGAATAGTCACTGATACAAAGAGAATCCCTACATTCTGTGTCCTTCACCACAGCTTATTTTAAAATGACTATTCATTTTAAGGATATGACTGTTAGCATGCAGTTAAAAAAGTCTTCCTGTCTTTCTCTATATGGGCCAAAATGTGTTGTATAAATTTGGCTTTTGCTGTCCAAATGCCACTTCTTTTCTTTCGACTTCCATATCCCCATTATCCATCCTCTTTTCCTTTTGTGACAGCAGGCCTGTTTCTCTCTCTTTTTTTTTTTTAGGCTAGTCATCTAGCGCCCACACACAACTTTTGAAAATTTTCTTTTTGAAGTCATAAAATATTAATAATAGGGCTTGTCAGTTATAAGTGCCTTTTATATTCTAGGCGAGTGCTTTACACATATTTGCTAAATCATTTTAAATTAACATTCACTCTGGGAAGTAAGATTTGTTCCTACTTTACAGATACTGAAACTAAAGATCAGAGAGATGGGTCACCAACGTAACACGGGGAGCCAGTGGTACAGCGGTGTGTGTCCCACTCCAAAGATTTCAACTACCTTACTAGACTCAAAGCACTAGAGTATGATGAGCACATTCTTAGTCGTTGGGACTTCCTGACTCCTTTGGGGTCTTTATCACTATCTTCTTCCAGGACATAGGAGCACATGTGAAGGGAACATTTTTGAAGGGAGATTGAGATACACAAGAGAGATGGCGCAAGGGACGTGTAGGCCCCTCTCACTTTTAGAGATGACCACTTACGAAGCGCTAGCATTTATTTCTCTCCTACACAGCCATTCACCATTTATCTTTGTCTTCTCACCTTTTATTATTACCCCCACCCTCCAGGATATTGTTCGTGTTGGAGAGTTTCTATGAGGTTGTGCTTTCTTCTACACAATAAGGAATTACAAGAATCAGAGTTACAACTGAAAATCCTATCGCTTGCAGAATGTTAATTCAGGTGTAGGAGCATCAGGGTTTGGAGCAGCCTGCTGTGTAGATTAGCATATCCTAGCCAGAATTGCTCATGGATATTGCATTCTATTAGCAGACAGTACTGATGAAATTACTTTCTGTTCATATCAAGTGGAAAACAAGAACACATATCAGTTAATACTTTAATAAATTTTATTGCTAGAAAGACAACAGTGTTAACATAGACCAGGGGTTGGCAAGCTGTGGCCCACATGCCAGCTGCCTGTTTTTGTAAATAAAGTTTTGTTGGAACACAGTCGTGCTCATTAACTATTGTCCATGGCTACCTTTTGCACTAAAGTTGAGTAGTTGAAACAGAGACCATATGGTCCATGGAGACTAAAGCATTATCATCTGGCCTTGCACAGAAAGTTTGCAAACCACTGGCATAGGTCAAATGTACTATGTCTACAAATCCTCACCTCCCAATCTGTTTTCTTTTCTGTGGGACTTGGATTTACAGCTGATCCTAGAAAGTATGGAATTTCATAGTAGTTTGCCTCTGAATTTCTTCCTACTCAGATTTAGCTCACCAAGAAAGCACATTCACAAATTGGGCTATATGTATAGAAAGAACTATATTTTATATGTGTCATTGTAGCTATTCATTTATATATGATTCTCCCCCACCCTATATGATTCTCCCCCACCCTATCCATTTTTTTCTTTTCAGGGATAACCGTTTTAAAATTTAGCCATTCTCAAGTATCCAAAAAGTACTACTCATGTTTCCTAATTATGACTTTAACCAATTTTAATACATCTTGCCCCTCTGTAGCATGAAAAAAGCCATAGACAATATGGAAACAAATGAGCAGGACTGTGTTCCAATAAAACTTCATTTTCAAAAACAGGTAGCAGCCCAGATTCAGCCCATGAGCTGTCACATGCCGTTCTCGTTTTACTGTATGCATACATGTGGACTTTATTTTTGTTTGTTTGGGTTTTTTGGGGTGAAGGGGGTAATTAGGTTTATTGATTTATTTTTAATGGCAGTACTGGGGATTGAACCCAGGACCTCATACATGCTAGGAATGCACTCTACCACTGAGCTATACCTCCCCCGCATTGTAAACTTTAGAACAAGAAGACTTGAGGTGATACGTTAAAGCAAACTTTCAGGATGATTTTTATTCACAGTGTCTATGATATAGTAACAGTAACACAGCTGTATTTGAATTAGCACTGGAAAGTGTCTCATGATCTGTGCATTATGTGCATGACTTAATAGTCATCTAGATATTGGCTTGAGTCCTTGGTAAAGAGATAGAATCCTCATGGGCCATGTTATTACCATCCCTTAGAGGATCCTCTTCCTTGCCTTAGGTCTTTCTTTGCATGGCATAGAATTGACTTTGTCTTTATATTTGTTATTTGTTCTTATTCTTACATTATCAACTCTAGTGTTTACCTTCTTCACCAGCATGTTTTCTACTCTACTTAGGCCCAAAAGGGAATCTATACTGAGGTTACTTTGGATATAATCACTCGTAACAGTCAAGGCAGGGGGCTGTGATTTTGTTAACTTGCTACGTCAACCCCTAAATGGCTTTCAGGATTAGGAGGAATCAGTCCTTCCATTGATGTCTTAAAATGTGATCTGTACAAAGTAACGGGGATCTCAGTCAAGTAAATGTTGAACATGGAAGTAGATATTTTTCTTTGATCTTTTTGTTATATTATATTTAATAACTTACTTTCCTTATAATGAACCTACCTTGTACTTCTAAAAGAAAATTTCCTACAAGACTATTGAATTAGGTCTGCTAAAGTTGCTGTTTTTAAATTTTATCTTGTATTTTATTTGATTTTTTTACTACTTTGTTTCTGTTCAGAAGTGAGTTTTTGGTTGAGGTGGCAGTCTTTGTCAGTTGTTGAAGTTAGAGTCACTAATGAAATCTTTTTTGCCTAATATTTTAAACTTAGCAGATCTAAAACATGTCCCATGCCATCTTAAATTAAACATGTTTTTAATTGGCCCATAATATCACTGCATGAATGTAAAAATATAATTTGTATGTAATATTTGGGCCCTTGTTCAATTACTGCCTTTTTAAGTTTGTGTAAATAATATTAATGTGAACACCCCTATAGATAAATTTTTGCACATATCCATGTTTGTTTCTTAAGGTTGGATTAAATGTACAATCCCTCTAGTGTATGAGGAGGCCCATTTTTTCATATCCTCACTAATACACTATATTGTGTTTTTTTAAAAGTCTGCCAGTTGCAAAGGTGAAATGTGGTCTACCTTGATGTTTTCGTTTTTTGTTTTTTTTTTTAATTGAAGTGCAGTCAGTTTACAATGTGTCAGTTTCTGGTTTTATTTATTTGATCCCTAATGAGATGGAATAGTTAAAAATCTTTCTTGGGTCTTAGTTTTGAGTTTCTTTTTCACACTGATTTTTCTACCATATACGTTGCAGATATTTCCCTCAATTTGGCATAGAAGTTGTTAATTTTTTATGTAGGTCAAATACCTTTTTCTTTATGGTTTATTCTCCCTTTGCATTTCACAGTGAAGATAAATATATTTTATTACAGTTCATGATTTAGTTATTTACTTTTTATTTTTTATATTTATTTTTATTGAGGTATAATTGACATACAACATTAGTTTCAGGTGTACAACATAATGATCCAATATCTGTATATATTGCAAAGTGATCATAATAGGTTTAGTTAATTGTCACTACAATAAATACAAATTTTACAAAAATTTTTTTCTTGTGATGAGGACTTTTAAGTCCACTGTTATTTACTTAAAAAATTTTTTTTTTATTTACTGAGGGGAGGTAATTAGGTTTATTTATTTACTTGGTTTTTTTCTTTTTTAACGGAGGTACTGGGGATTGAACCCAGGACCTTGTGCATGCTAAGCACATGCTCTACCACTGAGCTATACCCTCCCCCCTTGTTATTTACTTTTAAATACAAATCTTTTTACATTGGGGATCTTCTCTTTGGAAAGTGGTATATAACTAATTTTTCTAAATGTCCAGCACATTCAGGGTTCAGGGGGTGATAGTAAGGGTACTACTAGTGGGGATCTTAGCAGAAGGACTTTCAGAATCTTTTCTCCAGTGCTCTGCTTTTATAACATGACTTAAATATTCTCTCTGTCCCTGTTTCTCTGTGTGACTTCTCAGTTTTGCCACCACTGGCCTATGCTGTCCTCTATGACAGGAGTTGGCAAACTTTTTCTGTAAAGGGCCTGATTAAATTTTAGGTGTTGTGGGTCTTATGGTTTTTGTCACTATGGCATGAAAACAGCCATAGATGATACATAAACAAAGATGACTGTGTTCCAACAAAACTGTATTTATAAAAAAGATGGTGGCTGGATTTGGCCTGTAGGCTGTTGTTTGCCAACACCTACTCTGTGACATTTACTTTATGACTTCTGCTCTCGTAGTTTCTGCTTAGTCATAGTGGGCTTCCTCATGTTCATGCCTCTCTCTCCCCTCATAACCTCTTAGAGCACTTCTTCACCTCCAGTCTCTGCTACTGATTACCTGTTTCTATCCATATTTCACAATTTTAATTTTCTGAGAGCACAGAGGGTAGCCAGACTGGATGGTTTGCATGTCATTAGTATCATGTTCTGGGATGCAAAAGTGATTTGCTTGGATGTCTGCCTTGTTGCTTCAGTATTACCAATTCCATATTACATTCCTTTTCAGGGTCTATTCTTTGCAATCCAAATTTTATTGCAAGAAATGGGCTCATTTGGATCAATTTAAGAAGCTTACAAAATTCGGTATTACAAAACTGTGGTATTATTAACGTGATTCAGCTTATTTCTTTAGTTTTCTGCATGTCATCTTGCTTCTACATCCAACTGATTTCCTCATAGTCTGTCTTCCTCTACCTCCTAGCTACTGAATGCTTATTTTTCTCTTATTCATAGCTTGAGCTTGTGCAGCCTCTATAGGCATGGCCTCCATTCTGCCTCATCTTTCTTGCTGCAAACTATCTGCTTCCATTCCTGTTCTCCATGCTGCTCACTTGGCATTAAATTGAGAATCTGACTGCCTGTGAGTAAGTTACAGCCTGTGAGACTGTAGAGGTAGCAATTGTTATTTGGCAGGTCTAGGACATTTCCCCTATTGATTGCTATGTGGAAATGTTTTTCTTTCCCTTTTTATAATCCCATAGTGCCTAGTTTTGGCTTATTTTTAGCTTCTGATTCTTGTGCGTACAAGTTGATCTTAAATCCTTCATGATTTTTACATAGGATGTGGTATGTTCTTTCATCGCATATTCATTCATTTCAGCTGCAGAGTTTCTGTTCCTGTTTTTCCTCAGTTGTAAGTTGAATTGAATCCCTCATCCTTGTTTGGGGACAGCTTCCATGACACAACAAGTCATAGGCTGTTGATCAGGTTGTGGATGTCGGTCCTAAGGTCTGATCCTTACTTAACCTTGATCTGAACAGCAGTGGATTCAGAGGAGGGATTGTGGGTCACAAGAATGCTTTCTTGGCTAGGCTTGTTGGCAGTACAGTTTCCTTTAGAAGGATTTTGGGCATGGGTGACACTATGATATGTCTACCATATTCAATCTCATTTAGCTCCCTAACCCTGCTTGTTTGCAGAATCTACCAAGTCTCTTGAAGTCTCACCTTCTAAAGAGGGTATAAAATGTAAATTCTATGATACCACAAGCTGGTTTGCACAACATCTTTAAAACAAGGGGTTTTCAACGTAGCCAGCTCCCTTAATTGCATTCTTCCTGAGGGGCTGTTCTTCTTACTGTTGATTAGGCACTTCTCATTGTTAAAAACAAATTCTCCAGTGAGCTAATGGCAGGTTATTGGCTGGCCACTTGTGGGGAGATAATGGTGACTGGGATCACATGAAATTCCAAATAAAGGGGACCTTAATATGGTTATGCCCATTAGGGATGGGACCTGGGTCCAGAGAAGCTCTGGGAAACTCAGCAGCAGGAGTTTGTGGCTCTTCATGTAAGGATTGTACCATTTATGTAACTGAGCTACTCTGTCTTCTTAACTTTTGTGTCTTATTTCTCCCATTGCCTATTGGCTGGCCTATCCACTTTCTTATCTTTTTTTTCCTCCATCTCATATTTTTAGCTTTTTCCTAGATTCTTCTTACTTAGAGCTTTACCTCTTGTCATAAGTTTTGCTTGCTTGTGGCCCTCGTGGCCTTACCTCTGCATTGTGTTGGTTTGCTGTGTATTATTTCAGCTTCAGTCCCCTTTGCTAGATTACTGCTTTTGATGGCCCAATTCTAATTCCTGAGAATACAAATTTACTAGGCCTGACTTAACCAAGTTTACTTAGATACTTATATACCAACAGCATTTCTGCACTTGATGTGATTGCTATAGTTAGTCTCTGCTTTTTTTTTTTTTTTAACTTTGGCTTGTCATTTCTTTTAGCTTTTTTGTATCTATTAACAACTGGCTTCTCCATCCTTTATTTCAGGGATTGCAATTGCAAATGCCTGCAGAGTCCAGATGGGGTAGATGTGTAAGATGGTTCTAATATTTATTTTCTTGTTTATTTCTTGAAATGCTGCTTTGTTTTTGGTTGAGTTTGGTGTTTTGCTTTTCTTTTGTTTATGTGCTTTTGATAGAGAGATCAGAAAAGAGCTTTCTCTACCCTTACAATAAAAACAAGAGTGCAAATGCAATGGTAAAGAGGAGTTGATGTGCCTAAGAGGGAGTGTTTGGGTTTGTGGTCCATTGGAACAGGAACATTTCATCCAGAGGGGAAGACTAATCCTCCTTGGCTCCTGTTTATTGTTGCTCAATATATTGACAGGATTTCCACCTCTCTACCAGAAGCCTGATTTTGAGTGTTAGCTTAATTTTGTAAAAAATGCTGCAGGCCAACACAGTGTGTTTATGAATGCTTTTATAAACTCATAGCTTCTGCTTCTTCAAAAATTAAAAAAAATTTTTGGGGGGTGGTAATTAGGTTTTTATCTATTTATTTATTTTTATGGAGGTTCTGGGGATTGAACCCAGTACTTCATGCATGCTAAGTATGTGCTGTATCACTGAGTCCTCCCCATGCTTCTTCAAAATTTTGACTTGTTTGTAGTGTTACCTTTTTCCCATGTTGACTGAAAAAAATTGTACAACATGAGAGTTCTGAGTTAAGTTTTATTTGGGGCAAAATGAGGGCTATAGCCCAGGAGACAGCATTTCAGATAGCTCTGAGGAACTGCTCTGAAGAGGTCGGGGTGGGGGAGGGGAGTCAGTGTAAATGTGATTTTGGTGAAGTGGGGTATGCGTAATCAAGCACACATTTTTGCAGAAGGTTGCTGCTAGTTATGTGAATGTTACTGCTGGTCACAAGGAACAGATGGCTCCATTAATGATTTAAGTGCTTTTCTCGATATCAGGAGACGCAAGAATTTGGACTCATAAAATCTTCTCCTGAAAATATCTATCTGAAGGCCTGTTCTGCCGGTTTTTCCCAGAGCACAGAGTACCTCGTTCCTGATCTCCACCCTGAACTCCTTTCAGGGTGTGTGGAAGGTCAGTAGCTGCAGCAGCTCGTGATTTAATCTTTGTAGAGGTAGAAGGCAAGTGCCAATTTTTAGTTGACATATGAAAAATGGGTGTGTAGTACTACCCATTCAGTTTGACCTGAGGTGGGCAGTTTTCCTTGGGTACTGTTTAAAACTAGGTCGCAGTTTTTGTTTTTATTTTTTGGAGGGGATAATTAGATTTGTTTGTTTGTTTTTAATGGAGATACTGGGGTTGAACCTAGGACCTTTGTGCATGCTAAGCATGCACTCTACCACTGAGCTCTACTCTCCCCCCACTAGGTCGCAGTTTTGAATGGAGTTAAATAGATTAGAATAGATTAGATTAGGAAAGAATAGATTAAGATAGAATATTAAAAAAAAAGAAAATGCTAGCCTCCATCTGGCAAAGGATAAGAACTTTGTGGAATTTTTGTTCCAGCTAAATGTTTGTATATATGTATCTTTGGTCCAATGTAATTGTACTTCTTAGTATGGATTAAACAACTTTATAAGACATTGAGTGAAACAGAGTGAGCAAACCGGCATCCTCTGAACCAGATCCCTCCTGGGACAGGTCTCCTTTGGATCACACAGTGTTTCTTTAAAATCTGATGGTTGCCAGGGGCTGAGGGGAGGGGGAAAATGAGGAGTTGTTGTTTAGTGGGTATAGAGATGAAAAAGTTCTAGAGATTTGTTGCTCAACACTATGAATAGACTTAATGCTACTCAACTGTGCACTTAAAAATGATTAAGATGGTTTTAAACAAAAGAACAGGAACAGTCCATTGAACGGAAAGTTTACACAGTCATCAGAATATCCTTGAGTATGTTAAATATAATATCTTCAAATTAAAAAAAAAACTTGCTTGACCATCTTTGCTACAACACTTCCATTTCCGTATATCAAGGGTCAGCAAACTATGGCCCGTGGGCCAGATGCGGCCCACCTCCTTTTTTTTTAACAGCCTATGAGTAAAGAATGGTGTTTACATTTGTAATGTTTGAAAAAAAATCAAAAGGAGAATAATGACGTTATGACTTGAAAATTATACAAAATTCAGATTTCAGTTTTATCAGAACACAGTTACGCATTCGTTTATGTACTGTCTATGGCTGCTTTTATGCTACAATGGCATAATGTTCTGGCTGAGATCATATAGCCTGCAAAGCCTAAAATATTTACTACCTGGCCTTTCAAGAAAAACTTTGAAGTTGCTCTATTGTAACAGTTGCCAGTTGCTAGATCCCCCACAGCACCGTCTTTGATGGCCTAATTAAGCAGCTTTGTCATGGACTCTTAGTGGCTATTATCATTCTAATCTAATATGTAGGGGGAATTCTCACTTCCTTATCCCCTACTGGGACACCCTAACCAATTCTAGCAAACTCAAATTCCTGGTGAGCGTCAGTTGTGGCTGGAATCCTGTTAGCAATTTGTCGGCTCTTTTATTTTCAAGAAACAGACTTCTCTTGGGTCAGCCAGGCAATTTGGACCACCCAAGGCTATGCATGGCCAGCCTCTAAGGTAGACAAAGATTTTGTAAGAGCCCAAATAAAGAAAATCCTTTTTTTGAGTAAAGACAATGAAAATATAAAGAAAATAAAATTCAGTTTCCTCTCTGAGGGAAATGGTTTGAGGATTGAAAGTGGTTCCAAGGTAGATCCAAGCAACAGGGGTTTGTATCCTTCATCTAGTATGCTACCTTTACATCTTTTTTTTTTTTTAAATAAAAATGCTATATATTTAAGGTATACAACATGATGATTTGATATACATAGTGAAATGATTACTATAGTCAAACTTCAAACTAAGTTATCTTTTCATCTAGTTACCATATTTTATTGTGATGAGAGCATCTGAAAACTCTCTTAGGAGTAGATTTTCAGTATTCACTACAATATTATTAAGTGTGGACCTTAGGCTGTATATTCCATCCTAATTCCTCTTTTTCTCTGCCTTTTTTCTTCCTCATTATCAACTCAAGCTTTAGTTTGCTCCCTAGCTTTGTTTGTGTTCTGCTTCCTCATAAATTTTTACTCATTACTAAACCTTGCTTATTGCTCCAGTGTCCTTGGCTGTATCTCATGTTTCCCAGCGCTGTCCTTCAGTATTCAACTCCCTCTGCTATGGGCCTCACTGTTTTTGCATTTCATAAACTTTATTCCTCAGTTCAAGGATATAAGTGGCTTAGCTCACCCCTGCTTGGGTAGTCACTTTTTGAGTCATGCAGTGACACAGCACTCGGGTAGTGTGTCCCACACCTGGTACGTTCTGCTTTGGATGACAGAACAGGTCATATTCTAAAATTTATTGCTCTCTAGGACTGCCTCGTCTCCAGAATTATGAGTGGGACAGTTTACCTTAGATGGGACTGTGAGTGTAACCACCACTTCATTCAGGTGTGTTTTTATTGCATTTCTACATCTTGACCATTAAGCACATTGTGCCCACTTCTCATCTTTTCATTTCTAAAGATGCTTCTGTTTATACCTTTTCCAGCTCTTAAGCTGAAGAAATACTGGAGAGGAACTAAGTTACAGCTAGATGCTGTAGTCTGAAGTAATGTCATGAGGCCACTTTGGAAATTTACCTGCCAATTTTAGAAGCACCCGCTTATTTGTAATCTTCTTTGGCCACTTGAAATTCTTCTGTTGTGATTGTATCCAGACTTACCTTTATTGGATGTATGGTCCTGTGACAGTAACTTTGCCACAGTTCCTGTAGGCCCTTAACATTCTAGTCTGGGTTGTAGTGGGTTGTGTCTGTTCTCTGCTCCACCACCAAGTAATAACTAGGTCTAAATATTCCTGATAAGGTTCTGTTTATGTAGCCTAACTCTACACTATTTTTCTAAATTACGTAAGATTTCTGGTTTCAAGAAATAAGACACAGGATTAGTTCAAGAAATAGACATTTATCATATAGATACACTTAGTAAGATACACACAGTAAGGAAGAGAGGGATTTCATAGGGATCTTAGGAACAGTGTGGCATGGAATTGTATCTGTAGTGGCTCTAGGGACTTAAGCACATGGAGTATATAGACCTTTTCCACTGTGCCATTGACTTAACCAAATCCACTGTTTGATCAGCTATTCTACGTTCTATTCTCTTATTTACGTTTTTTCTTCTTCATGACTGGATTTGCCACTATCCTACTTTGGTGAAGCTTTCAGCTTCAGCTGTCACTGTTAATGACCTCATTTTCATTGTTTCCACTCAAATTCCAAAGAGTGAGACTCTAATTGGCCTAGTTTATCTTTATTTGTGTGGTGCTTTTTCATGCTTAGACATGTCATATGCTGCTGGCAATGTATGGATTGGGCCCATCAACTGTGCTCAGTGGAGAGGATGTAATACTAGATAATGTGAAACAAAAGCTGGTCATTAAGGACTGTGCTACAGCTCTAACAGTAGATAGGGTAGTGGTCTTTAGAAGGAAATGGGTATACATTTGTTGGAACCTGAACTGACACATTTATTAGTCCAATGATTCTCAAACTTGGGAACCTACGATCTAATCTGTGTTATTCCATGCCTGTTGGAAGGGTAACTGAACACCATGTCTAGCTATAACAGAGACAAAAGCATGCTTTCCAGAGTCAGAACCTCATGATTATATCAGAATTTGCACATCATTGTCAGAAGAGGAATAACTGTCAAACCCTGCTTTGCTTATTTCTTTGGGGTTGCTGAATAACAGCCACTACTAGTTGCTTGAGTGCTTCGCCCTACATGGGTGCATGTATGAGTCACAAAGCCAATTATATAATTAATTAGTGGCTTTGCTGCAACATAACCTAGACTTCTAAAGAACATTGCATCCTGGTATGTGGACGGGATTGTGTACGATTTTTCACTCTACAGTCACACCCTAACAATTCCAAATTGTTTTTTGTTTCTGCTGAGGGTCTGTTTCATGTAAGTGTATTTCTGATATAAATTTCTATACTAAATTGGCTCTTTTGGTCTCAAGAAATGAAGAATAACTCAGCACACCTCACTAATAGAGGTTAATTATATGTAAACATGTTGAACAATGTGGAAGATGGGGCTTTAATGGGAATCTGAATATAGGAACAATATTGAGTATGGGAACTAGATTCAGGCAGCTCTGGGCACCTTAACAGTAGGTTTTTTTTTTTTAATGGGGGTACTGGGGATTGAACCCAGGACCTCATGCACACTAAGTATGCCCTCTACCACTGAGCTATTACCATCCCCAACAGCAGGTATTTTTGGTTCATTACTCTTGTGCTACACCATTGACATCACTCAGCCAGTCTGCATTTGCTGTTCCTCCTAGCTCAGTGGTTCTGTGTCAGAGATGTACGTTAGAATCAACTGAGGAACTTTAAAAATAAACCAGAGTGAGATACTGTGATTTAATTGGGCTGGAGTTACCCTGGGCATCAGTATTTTTAAAGCTCCTTACCACTGTTCATGCTTCTTTTGCTATTAACTAGCTTCCCCAACTTTTATTTCTCTACCTTCTAGCTTCTGCTAACTTGTGGTATATATGGATTGTATTAACTCATAAATTTGCCTTCTCTTGGTTTTCATGAGCTCCCTTAAAGAAGAGCCTCTGGACATGACAACAAAATTAAAGTGTCTGTTGCAAGGGTTGGCAAACATTTTCTGTAAAATTCCAGAGAGTAAATACATTAGGCTTGTGGGCCACACAGTCTCTGTTGGAACTGTTCACTCAGGGAATCAACCATAGACAGTGCAAAATCTGTCTGCAGCCAGATTTGACTTATTGGCTGTACTTTGCTGACCTCTGGTCTATTCCCTCCTTGTTTACTATAAATTTCATATTTATTCTTTCTCAGTATCTTCCTAGCCACTGCTCTCCAATTCATTGTTAATTTGAATTTAAGAATTACTTTGTAAAGTTCTGCTTTATCTAAAAAAATTCACTTGGGTATATTGTAACAGAATTTAATTTATAAATCCATTCGGTCAGAATTAACATGTTTGTACCATTTCTTCTCATCAAGAGACACTTAGTTAAGTCTTTTTATGTACTAATAATCGTAATTTTCATCATGTAGATCCCCAGTATTTCATGTTACTCCTTAGGTATTTTATGCCATATGTAGCCACAATTTTCTATTAATTTTAATAACGGGTAATTTTTCCTAGCTTATTTCAAAATGGAAGTGCTATTTTTCCTGGTTGTGAAGATGTACTTATGATAAGCAATTCAAATAATGTAAGGGTATAAAGAAGATAAACTATAATGCCATTATTCAACTAAAGCCACTGTCAAACTTTTGGTGTATAGACCTTTTGATTGTCGGGCTGCCTTTGATGTTATTGAGCATTTATTTTATCTAATTATGCCACCTATTCAGATTCTGTGCTGATTAAGCAATTCCATGATTATAATTTGGCTAAAGGAAAAGAATATGCTCTTTATATGGAAAGAAGTATTCTGGTTACACTGATGGGTATGTTTCTTATAGTAAATTAAATTGGCATGTTGAAGATTATTTACCTATCATTGTATGTCAGCTATGATGAATCCCTTTGTAATTTATCTTTGCCACAGTTGACTCATCATTTCCTTACCAACCATAATTTTTAGTCACAGAAGCTGCAATGAATGCTCTCAGGGCCCTGAAGCATGGTTTGCTCCCATGGAAAAGAACCTAACAAAAGACTGATAGTGTGGACATTTTCCTGGCAGCAGACGAGCATAAGTATGCATTTGGAGAAGTATTAGAGAATGTGATAATAAAAGTCAGTGGTTATAGTTTGTTGGGAGAAGCTCCCTTATTTCTCACTGTACCTGGCGAATTACTTTAGTCATTTCTGAGATAGCAGTATGTATGTGCTTTATCTTGGTCCTGAGGCATGGTTGCTGAAAGTTGGCTACAGTGGACCACTAAAGGATTTTTACACTCCTTGAAGTCATCCAACTAGAGAGAATTGCATGAAGTATTTGTAATTGAAAAGTATGTGCGCCTGTTTTTAGTAGCCCGGATTTTAGTAATGTCATTAACTGAAAGTAGGATATATAAGGTATTTTAACTGAGAATAGCAGCTTAGTATCTTAAAAAAGCTTCTGTGTCACTAAAGAAGAAAAATGTCTCACTGAGAACAAATTTAGGAAACAAATGTATTTTCCTTTTCTTCATTTTGGAGAAAAGTGCCCTCTCCAACAAAAATTTTTAAAAAATTTTAAAAAGACTTGCCTAGCTAGGAAAATGCATTGCTTTGCTTAAAAACCAGCTTGATATTTGTTCTAAGTCAGAAGTAGTTACTAAGCTGTGAGTTTTATGTTCTATAGATATAACCTCATTTATTGACAGTTCTAATCCAGTGATTGAAAAACTGTGGCAGTAGAGATAATTATAAGCAAAAAATCTAATTGTTATAATGTAAATATATATTATGTTTAATTGTTGTAAAAATGCATTTTGAAACTTAGAGGAAAACAGAGGTTGCCTATATGATATTGGCATCTTAATATCAAAAAATAAATGGTGGAGGGAGAGGATATAGCTCAATTGGTAGAGTGCCTGCTTAGCATTAAACATTTAAAAAATAAGTAAATAAACCTAATTATCCCCCCTCAAAAAACAAACAAACAAAAAAATAGTGTGTTGAGGGTCACTAGATCACAGATGGACTTAGCATATGGTTGTACAATTTGTTATAGCAACATGGTAAGGATACAAAGCCTTTCTAAAATCAGCATAAGGGAAAGAAAGACACAGGTGGAGTCTGGAGGAGTCCCTCTGCAGGCTTCCTTATACTCTCTTCCTCCCGTGAACAGTCATACAGCATCCCTGGGCAATAAAAATGCAACAAGACATGTGCAATGTTTCTGCCAGGGGAGCCTGTTAGAGACTCAGCAACTAAGGCTTTTGTTGTGGATTGGTCACGTAGACACTTTTTGCTTAGCATGTACCAAAAGTCCAGACTTTTCCAGAAGGAGAGTAGGTATTCAACATGATCCACATTATTTATACTAGCAATCTCGACCCAGTGAGCCACCCTTATCAGTTAGGGAAAGTTTTCTGTCAGTGTAGGGAACTGTTTAGCAGTAAAGTTTCCAGGTGCTAGCCAAGGGCCAACCTTGCAAGCAGTCCTTTCTGAGGAAAGTAGTTTCAGGCCTGCTATGGTCACTCTTTTCTGTGTACATGGGTTGAATGCATAATAATAGATCAAAATTAGAGCATTCTATAGTCACATTCAGACTCTGCTTGAGGGAACAAGTGGGCCACTTTGATAAGAGTGAGTTTAAATATATGATTTCTGTTCTGTTTGGGGCATTTAAAAAAATTTGGGTGGCCTTTTAGGTTATGTTAAAGAGTGACCTAAACTTATCTGTAAAGTATTTTTAACAAAATCTTTCATATATTGGCTATTTTTTCCTCCTTATACTGTTGCAAATAGTTAACTGAGAGAAGTGTGTTAATTTAAAAATTTGGGTGTCATTTCTTCCCCACATGTTAATTTGGAAATCGATATTCAAGGAACTATTCTTTAAGAAAGAAGCCCAAGGGAATATTAAAGTTTTGTTCAACAGATTCACGTGAATTTAATTAGAAAACTGAAAGTTAAAGTAACAGGCTTCTCCATTTGACAAGATTTAAAAACAGATTGATTGTGTTATCTGAACATAATTCTATTCAGGTAATACTATTTTTCTCCCTTTTTAGAAATTGAAGGAATTTCTCTGTCTCATTGATGCATTTTCCTGCATCAAAGTAAAAAAATGTTGAAATCTATACACTAAAATGTTCACATTAGTTATCTTTTGAGACAGGTTTACATAAGTAATATTTCTTCTGGGGTGTGTTGGTTTCTTTGATATTTTTTTTCCTTAATGAAAATACACTGTGTTGGAAAAAAGATGTTAATAATTTAGTTAGTCAGTAGGTTAACAGTGAGAGATTGATACTGTTCTGACACCAGTTCTCTGACACCACCTGGCTGTTTTGCAATTCGTTTCAATTCTGATGCTAACTACCCTGAGTTAATGCCAGATATCACAAGTTAAGGGCAACGTCCTCCTAAAGACTGCCTTCCCTTCAGTAAGTCTTAGGGCAACCCATACTTCTGAGCAGGTGGCTAAATTCAGGGATACCTGTCACCATCTCAGGTTTGTTAATCTGCTAGAATAATTGCCAGAACTTCCTGAAAGTGCTATACTTACAATTACAGTTTTATCATAAAGTATACAACTCAGGAGCAGTCAAATGAAAGAGACAAAGGACAAAGCCTGGGAGGATCCTGGATAAAGTTTCCATGCGCCCTCCCTTTGAACTCAGGACATGCCACCTTCCTGACATATCAAAGTGTTCACCAATCAGGAAACTCCTTGAGCTCTGGGTTTCTAGAGTTTTATTGGGGTTTTACCATTGGCCACTTGGTTAATTTCAATCTCCAGCCCCTCTCCTCTCTCTGGAGGTCTGGAGGGTAGGGCTGAAAGGTCTAACTTTCTGTTAATGTGCTTAGTCTTTCTGGCACAGCCTTCCCCTCTTTGCCCATCTTCAGTCATGTTAGCATAAAGTCAGGTGTGGTCAAAAGAGACTTCTTGTGAATAACAAAACAATACTCCGAATACTCAGGCTTCTTGGAGATCTGTGCTACCAGCAGGGGTAAAGACCAGAAATATTATATTATACATATTTATATTTTATCTCTAGTTTTGTAAAGTTTTTGTTATGAGGAACACAAATGATAGAACCAATGAGGGGATCATAGTTTGCAAGACTACAGGGGATAGTGAGCAGTAAGGGAGATTTTACTGGGAACCCACCAAAGGAACTGGTGAGTGGCTATTCCTCTCTGGAATGGGAACTAGAATGCCACCAGGAAATGGAGGAATCCATAGAAATTCTCTGTGGTTGGTTTTTTTTTTTTTTTTTTTTTTTTTTGGCCATGTTTGCTCTACATTCCTGCTCTATCATTACCTTACCTCTGAATGTTTTGCTCTCTCCTTTGACCTTCTGTGTCCTCTGCATTAGAGCTTGTGCTTTCTCATGAATCCTTAGAGATCCAGTTCTAGTTCTCACTTGGTTATGTTTATTTTTAAATTGAAGTATAGTTGGTTTACAATGTTGTGTTAATTTCTGGTGTACAGCATAGTGATTCAGTTATACATATATATTCTTTTTCATTATAGGCTATTACAAGATACTGAATATAGTTACCTGTGCTATACAGTAGGACCTTGTTGTTTAACTATTTTGTATATAGTAGTTATTATCTGCAAATCCCAAACTCCCAATTTATCCCTCCACCCTCCCCTTTTCCTCTGGTAACCATAAGTTTGTTTTCTATGTCTGTGAATCTGTTTCTGTTTTGTAAATAAGTTCATTTGTCTTTTTTTTTAGATTCCACATATAAGTGATACCATATGGAATTTTCTTTCTCTTTCTGGCTTGCTTTACTTAGAGTGATGATCTCTAGGTCCATCCATATTGCTGCAAATGGCATTATTTTATTCTTTTTTATGGCTGAGTAGTATTCCATTGTATATTATATATACCACATCTTTATCCAGTCATCTGTCATTGGACATTTAGGCTGCTTCCATGTTGTGGCTATTGTAAATAGTGCTGCTATGAACATTGGGGTGCGTGTATCTTTTTGAATTAGAGTGCTTATGAATTGTCAGCCTGTCATCCTGACTGGCTCTTTCCTATGCTTATCAGCTAGGGGTTGGGGATTAAGAGTAGTAGTCTTCTGAGTCATTTATTAGAAGGCAGACACATTTCCCTTAGTAGTTATTTTAGACATTAAAATGTTTCTTTAAAGATTGCTTAAATTATTAGGGATATTAAGGGTATCAGTCCTTTTCCTAATATCAAAAGCAAAATTCTTAATATAAAAGATTGGAAAATGTCATGATGTAAAATTTGACTTTGTATTTTTTTTGAATGTTTGGCTTTGGATTTACTTTTAGAAAGGAATTCTAAATCTCAAGACTAAATCAATATATTTGCTTATGTATTTTTTTCTTATTCTGACAAAATCTTTAAATCCTTAATTAATCTTTTTTTAAATGAAAAGGATTTACTTTTTTCTCTCTCCCAGTTGTTTGATTATTCCATTTGTTAATCCATTCTTTGCTCACTGATCTGTAAACACACACTTATCTTTCTGTCTTCAAACATAGAAGCCAGAAAATAAGATTCATAAATGTAGCTACATAAAATACTTCATGTCAAAAGGACTGTAAATGAAGTCAAAAGAAAGTGAGAAATTTGGGGAAATATTTGCAATGTATATTACTTAGTGCTAATCTCCATTAATATATAAAAAGCTTCTAAATAAAATCAAAAGACCATAGTTTAAAATGAGCCATGGGCACGGATAGAGACAGTTCACAGAAAAACAAATGACATTAAACCTATGAAAGAATGCTCAAGCTCATTTTATAAGAGAAATGCAAAATAAAACTACAGAAAGTTAATATTTGAGAACTCTTTCTGAAGGACTGTGGGAAAACCAGCATTTATAGAATACTTGTTAAGAGTATAAAATAGTGTAATACTTATGGAGGGCACTTTGGAGATATTTATCAAAATTATACTTGCCTTTATTCTTTGATCTAATGATCCTATATATCTGCACATGTGAAACAAATTGCATATGTAACATTGCTGACTTTTACAATAGCAAAGTTTAGAAGCATCCCAGGGGCCCATCAGTGTTGGACTGGATAAACTGGTACATCACACAATGGAATACTAGGTTGCTGTAAAAATGCATGAGGAAGCAGTCTCTGCAATAATATATCATTAAGTAAAAAAGTGTAATGTACATGTTCACTTATGTTAAAAAAGATAACACTGAGATTGTATAAAAGTGGTTACCTATAGGTGCTAGGGGAACAGGGCATGTGTAACCAGGAATGAGAGCAAGAATTTTCTATATATCATTTTTTGGGGGGAGGGTAGCAGAATTGATATGTTTGGAAGGTTCTGGTGACAAGATACACCTTTAATTTTTACTGTAATGTTTCATATGTTTATGTATATTTCTGAGGTGTATTGTGTTCACTGATCTGTTGATTTCTTTTACATACTGGTCTTTAAGTTTTAATAAGAGGTTTTCTTTTTTAAAATAACTGTAGCTATGCTCACTCATTTATTCCTTTTGATTAGCTTTTTATTCAACTTGTGTACATTAAATGCTTCCTGTACCATGGATACTGTACATATAGTTATACATGCAAAATTTTCTAGGTTTTCTCAGGGAGATCAGTAAGCTAGGGGAAGTATAATAGAGTTAAGCACAGGGTACTTGAAAGAAAGTTAACTAACAGTATGGGTGATATGAAGCCAAGATAGTAAGGGAGAGGAGAACTTTGCAATATTGGATCTCAGGGGAATTTAATCACCATAGTGGTACCTAAGGCAGAACCCCTCTTAAGGGCCAAGTAACCCAGCTAACATCGATAGATCTTGTTCCCTGAAGAACTTTTGATATTGTTACAGTGGACTTACCACCGTGTGTGTGTGTGTGTGTGTGTGTGTGTGTGTGTGTGTGTGTGTGTGTGTGTGTGTGTGTATGTATGTATTTACACCAAATAATATTTTGGGAGTTTAAATTCCAATTAATAGAGGTTCCAAGGGACCTGCTTTTGTCCATTTAGTTCTTGCTAAGATTATTTTAATTCTTGGTCAAGAATCATCAGTCATAAATGTAGTCTTTTTCATGATGCCACTAGATAAAAATTTGTCCATTTTTATTTCATATTAAATTGTTGATCATCATCCATTCCTTTCTCATGGAATCATGATACCTTGACAGCCTGGCATAATTTCTAGTTTATTTTCACTTTGTAGAAACTTAAAAATCTGTTGAAGTAATGTTAAGTGTCTGACTTAGGTTCTACTTGGGTGGTTCCTTTGACCCAGAATGTTCCCTCTGATATTAGATCAAATACAGTGGTCCCAAGGGGTCAGTATATCTTGTAGTAATTTTAGTGACTGATATAATTGGTATTTGGTACATTTGGCCTGATTATTTTCTAGTTAAGAGATTACATGATATGTCTGTCAGTACCTGGGATTGAACAATTGGCATGTATTATATAAGCATTGTACCCTGGGTCTGAAATTACATTATAATGTAGGATATAGACATACCTACTTTCAACAGGTTGTATGAACCTCTTAAAATCAATGAACTTCTACCAGAGTCATGGAGCTCAAAGGTATATTTAGAATTTGTAGGAGTCTGCTAAGCATTAACACTTAGGACTCAGGTTTGGTTGGAATAATGTCAGGTGGCCTGCCACCTTGCATTGGTGTATTTTCCTATAACCCCTGGTTGATTGGTAGCCTAGTGGCAATTCGGTTGCTGCTGCTGCTGCTGTGTAAGCTCTTTGCTGATATGTATGAGGATTTGTGCCTTTGTAGACCAAGGATTTTTGTGCTTTTAAGATGCTATGATTCCATCTCTTAAAACTGCCTGGCACTTAGTAGGTGCTCAGTAAATGTTGACTAAACATTCATATGGCTATAATACAGTACTGATATAATGGATGTATACAGTACCATATGTGTCATCCCCTAAATGCAAACAATGTGTTACACATTCATTTATATTTTTGTGTATCTTGTACAGTTATTTTGGGTACTTGAACTAGTAATTCTATATGATAATTTATGAGTAAGAGAGTATGCACATTTTAGTAATTTGACTTATTAAGTTGCTAGATTGCCCTTTGAAAGTGTCCCAGTTTTACTGTCGCTCACAGATTATAGTAGTTTTTTTCAAAAAACAATATATGCAAATAGTAAATAGTTCAATTTGTACTAAAGTTGATATAGTTAAGTTTCCTTTCCACCCCTGGTTTCCTAGTCCTCAATCTTCCTTCTTCCCATATACAAATACTGTTACTAATTTTATGTGTAACCTTTCAGAGACAGTCTCTGCATGTATAAGTTGATAGTCTTGTTATAAAGTCAGCATATTTTAGACACAATAGCCTGGTAAAAACAGATAAATCTGTAGACCAATCTCTTGATAGTGATACACAGTTGACCCTTGAACAACAGAGGTTTGAGCTGCCAGGTCCCACTTACACACAAGTATTCATTTTTTCGATATATACATGCTATAATACTACACGGTCCCTTGGTTGAATCCATTAATGCAGAACCCCAGGTGTGGAGGGCTGACTATAATTTGTGCGTGGATTTTTCACTGTGTGTGGAGTTGGTGCCCCTAACCCTAGTGTTGTTCGAGGGTCAACTGTACAAGCAAATAGTCTAAATATAAACTTGGTGAGAAGAATCCAGGAATAATTCATGACTAGTCCACAAACAAGTAGTGTTTATGACGGCCATACAGGGATGGTTCAGTTTTAGGAAATCTGTTGTTATCTGAATATAATTTACCACATGGTAGGTTAAAGAAAAAAAAAAAAACCATCACATGAGAAGCTAAGTTAAACTTCTTTTTAGGATTTTTATCATTTAACCCAAATCATTGATCCATTTGGGTCTTATTTTGATGTTAGTAGTCGTATAATGATCTCACATTCTATTTTAAAGTGCTAGCCAGTTATCCAAGACTATTGAAAATCCATCTTTTGCTCACTCACTTAAAAATTACATCTGTCAAATACTAAATTCTCATAATTTATTTGGATCTGCTTCTGGACTCACTGCTTTGTGAGTCCATTAACTATCTTTTATGTGACAAAAGAATTATTTTGATTATGTAAGTATTCTAAATGTTATTTGCTGTGCCCACTTCCTGCCTGTCCATATTTAGATTCATTTATGTGATATCATTCCATATACCCTAAATTTCTTAGTTCTGCATAATAATATTTGTGTCAGTGACTGTTCATCATGGCTCTTGACTTTCCGCAATTTACTATAGTAGTCCCCATCTTGAATTTTTTCATTATTCTATTTTGTGTCAATTCTACCCAGGGTTTTTGTTTTTCCCAGCTGCTATTACACATTTTTTTACGCCAGATATACTAAACAATGTCATATGGTCTATACATACATAGACTTTATAACAGGAAAATTTACATGTTAAAATTAACATGCAGGTGATTTTAATCAGAGTGCATGTAACATAACAGAAGAGATAAAGCAGAAACAGTATCACAGTGTTTCATGATCTGTGCTTTCTTGCATGCCTGTTGCTATACATTGCTTGTGTTTTTGGTTGAGGTAGTCTTATCAAAGTAATTTTTATGGAATGTTTCATCACTGTCATCTTCATAGAGTCCTCTGCCTTGCCATGAGTCTTTGCATTGCTTAAGCAGGACCCCTTGTCATACACAGGTCATTCAATTTTATGTTCTAAAAATCATCAATTTTGGCATTTAACATGTGACTCGGGACTACACATCAGACTGCTTGGCTCTTAGTTTGAAATGAAAATAGCATACCATATATTTAACATAATATCACAGTTTACCTTAAAGCTTTTTGATTGTTTCTGACAAATAGTGGTGCAGTGAAAACATGATATATATGAGTATTCCTATGTGATTCTATATGATGGTATCCTTGTAAAAGTTGGTAAAAATATGAACAGTTTTTATTAAAGTTCCTCCCAATTGCCCGTCCAGAAGTGTTTTAATATATACCACAGTGTTCTTATTTAACCACTTTATAGTTGCTTAAGTAATTTTCTTCAAAATATACAAGACTATAGGTTGTTTAACCTGTATTTTTGCAATATAACAAAACAGACTTCCCAAAATTTTCCTTGCACATCAGGGGTCTCAACAAGGATATTATAAACCTAATTCAGTTTCCTTTATTGAATTTGTATTAAGTCTAGTTTTTAGCACACAGAAAGATCAAAATCTGTAATAACCTATTTATAGAGTCAGATTTGAGGGGAGGTGGATGTCATCATTCTTTTCATTATTTTTTAAATAAACTTTTCATTTTTAGAACAGTTTTCAGTTTATATAGAAATTACAAAGAGTTCTCATATACCTCACACTCAGGTTCCCCTATGTTAACATTTTATATTACTGTGGTACATTTGTTATAGTCCCTCTTTCCTCAGTCCCTAGTAACCTCTAATCTTTCAGTCTCTGTGAATTTGCCTGTTACAGGTACCTCATCTAATTGGAGGAATACAATATTTGTCCCTTTGTATATGGTTTCTTTTACTTAGCATATTTTCAGGGTTCATCAATGTTGCATGTACCAGAACTAATTTTTATGACCAATGATATTTCATTGTGTATGTATATATACATGTATCACACTTTGTTTATCCAGTTTGTTTATATGCAACATTTTTTATACCACATATATTAGTATATATTTGTTATATACCCACTTTATTTATAAACTACCTTTTGTTGGTCTGCTATCTAATGGATAGCACTGCTGTACAACACATGTGATGTTTATGGTTAATTGTTTCTGCATTTTATTAAGCTAATTAAATTGGTCATAGTAAAATATACAATAGAGAATTATTTAACTCTTGCAATAAAACTCTTGAAATTGTCTCTGTAGTATTAAGATAAAACTTCAGTCTGTTGGAAGTTTGAGGCATCCATATTAGCACAGGCTATCCAAAAATTAACAAAAATATTTTCTTATTCTAGATGAGATATCTTTGGCATAACTGTCTATTTTCCTTGATTAAAATTAAACCATAACACTAATTGGGTAAATAGTTTTAAGTGATTTAAGAAATATTTTTCTTTTAGCTATAATTTTTAATATAGGTCAGTATGTTGTGTAGAATTGTTATTTGTTTCCTAAACATTTGTTCTTTCCTATTCCCTTCATATTTTCTGAGGACTTTCGGTCAATTTCTTCAGGGAGGAATAAGTTCCAATCTGTATCTGTCACTCAAAGAATTATTTTCTTTCTTCCATTACATAATGTATAAAAAAATTATAAAAGGCCTAGGGATTCCCTTTTAAAAAATGAAATTAAAAAGTATAACACAGTTAAAGAATATGCAGAACCACTCAGATTTTTGGTACATTTCTTTCTAGTATGTGTATGTATATTGATAATGTTTTGGGTTGGCTCTTAAGTTAACAAGAACATTTTCCTGTCTTTAAATATGAATGCAAACTAATCTCATTTGGATTGTGATTTTTATTTTTTTGGGGGGAGATCATGATTTTTTTAAGATAACATTTACCTCTTTTTTATACTTTAGAATTATTTTTTAAAAAATAAAATTTGAACATATCACTACAGTTAACATAGTTACGGAAACATCTTTGTGTGCGTATGTCCCTGATGATTTCTTATATTATAAACTTGTTAGAGACCCAATTATTATTTTTCTGTGCGAACAGACTTCTTGATTAGCTGATGGGAACAAAATCAAATGTAAAGTAGTTAGACCCACATTCAAGAAACAGATGTTGTCTGTATATCCCTATATCCTTTCATATTTAATTCAGTCTCACCTGTGACAAACAATCATCCAGTGTCCTGCTGTTATCCATCATTCGTTGCCTTCCTATTTCAGTCCTATATTATGAGAAAGCTCTGTTCCTTTCACTTTCACTAACTGATAACACTTTTAATGGTTGCAAGATTATTTTACCCTTTTAGTCTGTTTCCCTAGCATTTTTTACCAAATATAACAATTTATTCTCATTTAAATACCTCTTAATTATATCTTACTTATTTGTTCTATTCCAGACAGCAGTCTGTTTTATACAATATCCTTTTTCTTTCTTAATAGTCTTTTAATAACTATAGTTCACATTAACTGAGCACATAGTGAGTATTACACACTGTTCTGTGTGTGCATTGACTCAGTTTTAATGGTCAGGAAGTAAGTTCTAATATTATCCCTTATTTTTTCAGCTAAGGTAATTGAGGTCAGTAATACTCAGTAACATTGATCCCCAAATGTCACAGAGTGAGTCAAGCAGTTTTGCCCTAGAGTCTCTGTTCTGTAGGCTCTCTCATTATCTTTATCAATGATACTTTGGTTGGAGGTAAAAATGACGTCCTTTTCAATGTCCAGTGATAACTATTCCTAGGAGGATCAGGATCTCTTTAAGATTTGCCTTTTTTTTTTTCTATTTTTAAGTTTAAATGCTGGACCAGCAAAGTAGATATAATCTGAAATGTTTATAGGATAGGTGTGTTAGGATTAACTGGGGTGCCTTCTAATATTAGAACACCTGGATATGACCCTTAATCTCCACATCTGGTTTTCAAATATGGCAGACAAAATGAATCATACAGAAATGACCTTTAGTAAAAAGGCTGTTTCCTCCCAAGATTGGTTCATTGTAGAGATAGCCAAGCCTAGAATTGTTCTAATTGCTTCTATTTATATACTTATGTACTTAATAATCTTACCAACTCTGATGTTAGTATTGTTTTTATTATATTTCAAAGGCAGGTTATCAAACCAAGAGAAGTTCAAAACTCAGCCAAGAATGGCCAGACAGTAAATTGAGAACTCTGTTTTTGAACCCATGTCTTATGATGGAAGAGCCTAAGCTCTTAACTGCCCCAGGATACTACAGTGTTATCTTTGGACTTTCCTAATTACCCTTGACCTCACTGCTATTTTCTCTTGTGATGGCTCCATCTTAACAGCCTTATTATGCACATGTTTTTGCAACTTAACTACACTCCCTGGAAGCACTTTAGAGTAAGACCTGTTCCAAAGTACTCTATTGACTTCCCAAGTAGAGAACTGCCTTTCAGTTCCTTTACCTGGCTACCAGGACAGAGATTCCTGGGAGCCAACCTGCCATCAAGGCAACTGTTCTGCCCAGATATTTCTTTCCAGTTTCAGCTTTGGAAACTTGCCTTTCTACCTGCACGTCTTCAGCTTCTCTTTGACGTTCTATCTCGTCCACTGAGTATTGTGAAGTTAAGTCAGGTGAGGAATCATTCCATTCCATTGTCTGTAATGTTGCTAGGAAGAAGGCTTTCTGTCAGAGGGAGAAAGCTTTATTTCTTTAAACTACAATAGAAGTTATAAACTATAGTGCATAGTCCAGTTGGTTGATTTTAAAGAAAACCCATTAACAACATAGCTTTACTGTGCCCAAACTGAGTATCTCTATGTTCCTATTATTACCTACCATGGGCTTTGTGGATTTTCTCTGCCCCGCCATCGTCTGATAAGCAAATTATAATTGGTGTTAATATAATATATATTGTGCAGATAATCAAAGTGTGAATTAGAAAAAAACTTTAACAAGATCAGAATGCTTTTAAGTTACAGTTTGAAATTGAAGGCTCAGTTTGTGGCATTTTACATTCCAAAGGAAAGCTTTGAATTGTTTGGGATTCAGTTAACTCACATTTATTAAAGGAAGAGAAGCATGGCTAACTTTCACACATATGACAATTTCCCAGTATTTGCTTAGCAACAGATGATCCATATGCACTTTATATTCTTCTGTCAGGGATACATGTGCTTCCTAAGCAGTTAAACATTCAATTCAACTGAAGTGCAGTTAGCCTTTCCAACAGAATAATTTTTTCTAAATAAGTTTTTTTTTTTTTTTAATAGGAAAGAAAACGGCTGTGAACAGAGGGAGAACTGTCTGTTCTTCAAAGATCCTTCTGTGGCAGTGATTGGGGCTACTAGTGCTCACTGCCTTGACAGAGACCTTCTTCGACAGGGTAGGAGGAGGATGGACTTTGGGTGTCAGACCTGTGTCTCCAGTGTTGACTTTTTGAAAATCAGACTTTACTCCTTTTCCAAGGACTCCTTTGGGATTCAGAAGCTTTCTTTCTATTTGTTGGCTCTTAGCCTTGACTTGGTCTTGAAGTTTCTGAATTTCTAACTCTCAAGTTTTTTTAGGTTGAAGTTAAATGCATTTAATTCACATACGTGTGAGTCACTTCACTTGTAATGTGCACAAGTCCTTAGACCAGGCATAGTTTTTACTTGGCAGCTTGACCCTAGTAAGAATAGCATCCCTGCATCAGGGCTGAAATAGCAAAGCAGAGTGAAAGATAGACCCAGATTACTGGACCCCAGATTCAGAAGCAACTAACATTTATTGGATAATTACTGTGTGTCAGGCACTGTTCATATATTAAAGCATTTAATACTGACAATAACCCTTTCCTTTAGGTGCTATGAATAGTATTATCTACATTTTATAGATGGGGAAATTGCAGCTTACACAGTGACTTGTCAAAGGTCACATAGCAAGTCATCTACAAAGCAGGGATTTGTACTCAGATGATCATAATGCAGGGTCTACACTCTTAACCTCTACATGCAAGGCCCCTCATATATTCCTGTTTTATTTCCCTTCCCCTAGCATGTGCAGCTACCATTCTTGCCACCTGTCATCATTTTGAGTCTAATACTCTTTAAAAAAAAAAAAACTTCCTTCTTGCCTCCACCTTCTTTAGTCCTTCGTATTCAGAGTTTAACCACCTGCCTGGAAAAGCTAGCAGGCTTATACAATAAATAAATCCTCATAAAATGCTCAGCAGAGCAGATGAGGGTGAGTGTGTAGGGTCATTTATCCTTCTTTTGGAATATAAATATGTTGGGGGAAGGGATCATGATCTCTGGGCATCATGGTCTCCTGGGATCTCAGGAGCATCAGTGACTCAGCTGTAGCTTGTGATGTGATACAAGATGCTTCTGTGCACTGGCTTTTTGGGGGTCTATGTCTAGAGCTAGACAACTGAAGGGCTTTCTGGAATCATTGAAGAATGAATTATGTGATCCTTGGTGCCTATATCCCTCCTTTCACCTGTCTTATTTTAAGACTTCTCCTTTTACCTTTTAAATGCTGGTTGTGTATGGTGGGCTTACTTGTTGAAGGCTTCTGGTTTTAGACTCTGGTTTATTCTCTGTGCCTTGTGTCCCTCTGAGGCTTTAACCCCAGGTGACTGCTCTAGTTTAGTAATAGCTTGGCAAATGAGGGTTCATGACATCAGGAATTTTGAGCTGACCTACTAAGAGGGTGAGCAGGATGATTTAGGAGCCCTTTGTAGGTTTCCTCCATTAATCTTTAGCCTTGTATCATATCACTAGTGATACCTCATTTCACAGTGTCTATGAATTAGTTGAGTCTGTCTTGGAAGTCACTTATTTCACTCTGGCCCCCAAGGAATGCCAGATGTCAGGAACTGTAATCATTTAATTTACCCTGCTGCTGGATGCCTAATGTCCCCTCACACTAAACCATAAGGTAGCTTGAGGCAGAATCTGGGAGTTGTCTAGATCTAAGGAGCAGGGTAGTAGGATAGGGGCTCATTTGGCATCGTTAGACTTTCCCAGGTTAATGGGAGAGGAGCAGGGGACTATGATGGGTAATTGAGTGCGTAAGGTCTTAAATATTTTTTGTGTATTTCAACATGCCTGAAAGAATCTTACTGTCTGGTAAGTATAGGATATTTAAGGAACAAATATATAACTACAGAAATTAGACTGTAGGCCATCTGCTTCAGTAACTTGACTAGAAGAACTTCTTTGTTTCCATGTTTTTTTTTACACTTGATGATAAGATTAAGAGAAGTTAACCTACTGAAGTTTTAGTTGCTACTGGAACTATGTTTACTTAACATGGGAAGCCAGTATACTTCAGACAAGATGAGAATTGCTCTACAGGACTGTGGGAATCCAACCCTCAACATTTGTCCCCCAGGAAATAGTACACCATGTAGACAAGGTCCTGAGTCCCCTAAGGGATATCCAGTCATATGTATTGGTGAAATTCCAGCTCTTCTTTGGGATGGGATGTCTTTAAGCTTACCTGTACTTTTCACTAGCTTCTGCTTCTCAGGGCCAGAAGGCTGTCCAGACAGATGCTGCTATGCTGAACTTTTGGTTTTCACCTCAGGGACTCGCTGCCCTACTGCCTTTTAACTAAGTGCCATAGTTCAACACGTACTCTAGAGTTAGGAAGTCTTGGAGGAGACTCCAGAATAAAAGATTGAAGAAATCCCATGCCTTATGTTAGGATCAGAGCAGGTGGCAAAGGATATAGTGAGATGGTTTTTAACTAGAAGGATGGTTACAGGCATTGACCTCAAGAATAATCCAGGACAATTTGCAATGAAAAGAACAAAGATTACCGCTGCTTTGATTGGGAGGAGGAATGAGCCTGATCCTTTTGTTTGGGGTATACTTAGCCCATAGAGCTTTGTGATGCCCAGACATTGATATAGGCAATCGTTGGTTGCAACCAGCCAAAATGGCCACTGCACAATGCATTTATTACTATGTACTGAATTATCATCCTTTGGATGAGGTGCTTTCTGTGCTAGTTTTTAAGCTTCCTTTGCGCTTCTTGGTTCACATCTCACCACCAACCGTGTATTAAGCAGTCAAAAGAGGAAAGATTTGGTTTATGTTAAGCTTTAAAAGTGACATACTGGGAGAGATAGGAATAAAATCAGATCCAGAATTGTCAGTTTTAGACTCCAGCACACAAAAAAGGGCATTTTAAAGTGAAAAGCCTCTGGTTTCGTGCATGTGGGAACTACAAACTGGGCGGGCTTTTCCATAAGAAGTGGGGAATAAATATTTTTTACTGTGTCCTTGGAGTGTGGGTGGGATTCATGAATACACTTCCCTACTTCCCGGCTGTTTCAGTGATTTGAAGGAGTCCTGTGCAGTGGCACAGAAGATTTCTCATCGTTGGAAGTTAAGGTTAGTTCACTTTCATTGCTCCCTCCCTACCTTGCTTGCACTACAGCATGTGAACTAGAAACACATCGATCTCCTTACCGTCTGTCCTAGACCCCATCCATTCAGAGGCCCTTTCTAGGAACTCATATTGTGAAGTGCCTCCCATTATGCACCCCAATACAAAGAAGAACTCAGAATTGCCTAATGGCAGCATTGGTCAGAGTGTCCCTGAAAGTGAACTAGGAGGCAAAACTTCAGATGAGAGTTTGCTGTCGTGGTCAACAAATATGCAGCCATCCTTTAGGTGGTGAAATTCTTTAATGCCTAGTTAGTAATAGTGCCTATCTTCAACATATTTGCTATCTGGAAAGATTCTAATGTAATTTTGTCAGTAGTGCCCTTACTCTGGGAATCATGTTGGCAATAAGAGTCTCCACCTGTTGGCTTTAAGGGCATTTTTTCTGCAGATGGAGGAGAAGCTGTTCTATAGTGCTAGCTAGAGCTTTTTGTCTTAGCTAGTTGGGATTCTTCTGAACACTGTGGTTCTCAACTTTATCTCCTCATGGGCTGGGTTGTATTTTCCTAGGTAATCTATAAATACTAGCCGTTAGTATTTGTTTCAAGCATTCTACTGCCTGGGGCATGTTACTTGAGTTTTCATTAAGTTAATGTTGTAGAGACAATTCCCTACGTTGGTAGTGCAGCTGAGCTTTCTTAGCAATTTTTTGAGAAATGCTTTTAAAATATTTTGGTTTTTTTTGAAAGAGAGTTGATGCCTAATTCCTTTTCTAGTTGTCCATCTCTTCCTCCTAAGTATTCTCCTGTAGACACTACTTTGTTGCATTATAGACAGCCACTGCTGGAGAATTGCTGTCCTAAGGATAAACATCTTAGACATGGTACTACTCTATTTTTCTAGTTTAATTGATTCTTCAGATGGGATTTAACACCCAATTGGCAGCTAAACTCAGCAAATCTTGCCATGCATTTAGTTTCTCTGTGGACAAATGAGCAAGAAAATCAAATATAATTGCATGGCCTTATCCTTTGGAAATCTCTGGTACAGAGCACTCTGTTTCAAAGTTAAGATCTAGGAAAATTTTAGTAAAATTTTGCTGCTTATTAAAAAACATTGAAATAGAGAAATGTGTTCCTTTCGAGTTGTTAAATGTTGTTTTGAAATTTACCTTTGAGCATCCCTGTGCTACAATCTGTGAAGAAGATATGATCAGCTTCAAGAGTGACGATCTCAGATTCTTTTCCATTTCAGCTTAATGATCTGAAAATATATATGTGTGTATGTATATATATAGCTTTGCTGTACACCTGAAACTAACATTGTTAATCAACTACACTTTAATAAAAAAAATTGTATCTTAAGGTCCTTTGATTCTAGGAACTGTATATTCATGCTTAAGTGTATGATAAACCAGTCATACTGTTTTTAGGTGCAGTGTTGATTTACCTAGTTTGGCTATTTCCATCTCATGAAAATAGGGAATTTGACAAGTTGTTCAGTAAGGTCACAGGTTTGGTACCCATTTTTGAAATACTGAGCCGCTGATTGAAATTTGTAGTGCAATGATGTAGCTGTTCGCTATCGGATACCAATTTTCTGTGGGAAATTTGATCTTGTAATCAGGCACTTTGTGGTGGATAACATTGCAAGCATGGATAGCTGTGCTTTTCCATATTTGTGTCTTCACATTGTCGTGTTACTGTCATATAACTGTAACTTCAGTCAGCTACCTTTTATCTGTTGACACTGCCTAGAGGTTTGCAAATAACAGTACGAATGTATGGAGCTCCCTATTTGTCCAACTCTTGTTGCCCTTTTAGAGGTGACATTACATGCCAGTGTCTCAGGGTGTCTTCTAGTTGCGTTTCACTAGGGTTCCTTGATTCAATGCAAGGAACAATAAGGACAGTACAATAAGGCTTTTTAAAGAAAATCTGCTAGGTATTTTTAGGTGTCTATATACTCTTGGGGGAGGTCATTTTTGTCTGAATATTTGGCGATGTTAAATGGGATCCCACTGCCCTTCATGTCTTTAACAAGTCTTAAATTTGGTGGTATTTTGGACAAAAAGACCAGTGTTGGAAACCAGCATGTCAGTAGTAAAAGCATTTGGTGGGGAAACATTTTTACATTAAATATATGTGATATATATGCTATTGGTCTTTTATGTTAAGCATTTTATAAACATATTTGATTTATTAGCATTATCATTTGCAAGTAATTTTACAACACTTCCTTCTCCCAGGTATTGATAGCAAGTGTTTATCCAGGCTTATTTCTAAATTTCAGATTTGGCATTGTTTCAGAGTTAGGTGACGTTTTGTACTAAATTTACCCTACACTTTATCACTGTTTAGCAGGTGATGAGTTCACATTCCAAGTTTGGTTCTGAAGGACCTTCAACAGGCCAAAGAATATATAGATAAATTTAGTCCTAAATATATGTGTCATTCCCTTGGCTCCAATAGTCTATGGCCATTGTTTCATTATTAATTCTACTGCCTGTTAAATCTATGGTAATAGTGTGGTTTTCATAGGTTGCAATATATTATTTCCAGATTTGTCACTAACTGTAGACATGTTGGAGCTAATCTGAAATTGTACCCAATTCGTACATGCATCATTACCATTTGGAACTTTAGATGGTTTGATAATCACGTGAATGTAGGCAATTAGTGTCATCAGCAGTGCAGTTTAATACCCTCTGTTAAATGGAATCAAATATTGATATTGGTGGAAATTTGGCGCCATCTTGTGGACACAAGGTAACTATTGTGATAGCTTTTGTGTCGTACCTCATTTGTCTACCCTGCAGCCTGGTGACGCCCTTTGGGAAATCAAAACATATCAGAAATGGCTGTCTAAATTTCAGTAACATGACCATCTGATTACTCCATTCTGAGTCATTAGTGACCATTCTGAATCACTAATATATTTCAGAATTGTTGTTGAGTGTCTTTTATTAGACATCTAAATAGTTGTAAAGAGTACTCTAATAGGATTTTAAGGTTCAATAATTTGTGGGGTTTGGTTGTTAAAGATATTAATAATTAATTAATACTGGTACCTTTAGTATGTTATTCATCCATTTACAGCATACCTCTAAATTTTGTACATTTCTGTGGACAATAAGCAATGGTTGTGGAAATTCACTGGTACTTATTTTCCACAGCTTGTATTAGTGGTATTGGTTCTTTATTTCCCTTCAGGGATTATTACTCTCCATGCGATACTCCAGGGATAATAAGACAACAATAACATTGTAAGGTTCCTGAGGGCATTGTGATTCTCAACTATTGTAGGTGTGTGTGTGTATATATATATATATTCTGTAGTATGATTTTCTTGTTTATTGAGATATGTAAAGTAGTAGTCTTGCCAATTATTGTAGGCCCTCCATAACATAATAGGAGTGAGGTTTTCACTCACAAAACTCCAACAAAAGTTCATCTAGATTTTGCATAGTTTAGTGGACAGAGAGGAAACGTAATGGTAACCATGTGTTAATTTTGGATATGTTAGGTTCATCACTCTCATCGGAAATTTGATCATACAAAACTTTCAGTAACATTACAATCTGATAGTACTAAAGAGCCAAACATATTTTAGTCTTGATAAAAGCTGTTTTTTTCCTTCTTATATTATATCTGCACATTTGCTGAGGTGTGTGACATTTTTTAAGTAGGTCAGTATAATTATTATGTATATTAACAGTGGCTGTTTTCCTGTAATTTTAGGTGTCTTGCACCCAAGTTTCTGGAGATTTTTGTCTGTTATTAGGAAGTCTTTCAAGGTTTGTTGCTGCCTGGTGAACACAAACAATGTTTTTCCCCCAAGATACTAGTACCAAATTAGTTCACAATGTGTCACCCTTTTGAATGATATTGCATTGCTTACATTACAAATATGGTTCTGATAGAGAGTACAATAATCTGACGACTGTGTAGTGAGCCAAAAATACACTTGAGGAATTTCAAGGGTGTATGTTTCATTTCTTGACTTTGTCCAATTACAGGTGCTGGCACATGAAGTTTGACATTGGTGTTTGTGTGCAGTATAGTATAGTGCTGATGTACAATTGGTTTAATTTGATATCCCTACTTATTAGCTTTGTCGTTCTGCTTAACACTAGCAATTTTAAAATTTCACTAGCAAATTAAAAATACATGGATGATTTCTTTACATCAGGTACTAACGATCGTGTGTTTCTTTTAAAACCAGTTGACCTCGCTGGAGTACATTATTACTCTGTATATGAAAAATGTCTGAGGGAGTATATTTTAAAGGCTTAATGTACTATTTCCAAAATTTCCAAGTATAGTTATTTCATATACGTTTTTGTTTATTTTTGGAGGGGAGGTAATTCAGTTTATTCATTCATTCATTCTAATAGAGGTACTGGAGATTGAACCCAGGACCTTGTGCTTGCTAAGCGCATACTCTACCACTGTGCTGTGCTCTCCCCACTTCGTATACTTTTATTGTGCTATTGTTGCAGTAACTTGAGCTGAAATTTGTTATACCTAACATTGTCCCAATAAGCACTTGCTCTGTGATAATCTGACATGGGTACCAAAAAGCATAGTATGTATAAACATACTATTGCTGTAGTTGTGCCCTGTTTTCCAAACTATTAGTTTTTTAAATTATCCAGTATCCATATGTATAGTGCAGTGATGAATGGTGGTTTAATTTTCCTGGTGTTCTATAGCAACAGCTATTGTTTGCTTGACAGTACTTTGAGCTGTGTCTCACTTGGTTTCAAAATTTTTGTTTTTTCCATGGCAAAACTTGTTTAGGTGGTGGGATTTATTTAGTTATTTATATTAAAGTATAGTTAATTTACAATGTTGTGTTAGTTTCTGATGTACAACATGGTGATTCATTTATACATATATATTCTTTTTCATTACAGGTTATTACAAGATACTGAATATAGTTCCCTGTGCTATATAGTAGGACCTTGTTGTTTATCTGTTTTATATATATATCTGCTGATCCCAAACTCCTAATTTATCTCTCCACCCCTTTCCCCTTTGGTAACCATAAGTTTGTTTTCTGTATCTGTGAATTTATTTCTTTTTTGCAAATAAGTTAATTTTTATCATTTTTTAGCTATCACATATAACTGATATCATGATATTTGTCTTCTCTGTCTGACTTACTTCACTTAGTATGGTAATCTCTAGGTCCATCCATGTTGCTGCAAATGGCATTACTTCTTTTTTATGGCTGAGTAATATTCCGTGTGTGTGTGTGTGTGTGTGTGTGTGTGTGTGTGTGTGTGTGTGTGTGTATGACATCTTCTTTACCCAGTCATCTGTCAATGGACATTTGATGGACATATAGCTTGCTTCCATGTCTTGGCTGTTGTAAATAGTGCTGCTGTGAACACTGGGGTGCATGTATCTTTTTGAATTAGAGTTTTCATTTTTCTGGATATATGCCCAGGAGTGGGATTGCTGGATCATATGGTAACTCTATTTTTAGTTTTTTAAGGAATCTCCATACTGTTTTCCGTATTAGCTGCACCAAGTTATGTTCCCACCAATAGTGTAGGAGGATTCCCATTTCTCCACATAGGTATGCTTTAGCATTGTCACCTGGGTTGCTCAGCACACCGTGGTACTTTAGATGCAAAACTTTTCATTGTTTACTTTTAGTTCAATGTTGCTATTTAGATTGGGTATATTCTAATAGTACTGACCATTTAGCCTTATTTTACTCCTCCAGTCAACTGCCTGAAATTTTGTCTTTTAGCAAAACATTGAGTAAGTATTAGGATCTGCCAGCTGTGGCTGAGTGGTTCTGGAGGTCCTGTTACTTGGCGTATTATAAAACCATAGATCCATGCTTTCTTATACTGCCAGTGTTGATTTAATTACGTGATCAAAAATGTATCCCATAATTTTATCATGGTGCACAGTCATTGTTTCTGTCTTGCTGTCATTATTCGTTGAATAGTATTAATCTAAACCACAATCACCAAGGTGATTGAAATATATTTGGTAGGTCTTAGACATTTTCTACCATTAAGAAAATTTTTGTTTTTCACTGCCTTGTGTTGGTTGTGAGTTGTCATATATTCCTGTTACTAAAAATAAATGTCATTGTTGGCTCAGCAGTCTCTCTGTATTATAGATGTCCTGCTAAGATTTTTCACCACCTGTGGTCAAATCGGGTACCTTTCTTCTGTTTTTGAGGTTCTTTAGTGACTTCTTTGCAGTCTTACCCCTGCTACTTCTCTACTAGATCATTATTTAGCCCAACTGTATTATGGGATCATCTTTTGACTTTATGGTGTCATTAGAAAACTTACATGTCCTTAGTGGATGAAAATATTTCAATGGTAAGACTGATCTCCATGTGGTATTCTTTTATCTCTAATCTTTGCTTACATGTAATGTGTTACGCCTATACATATTGGGAAGTTTGATACTGGCACAAATACTTGACTTTCCCTCATGGCCATGATAGTGGTAACTATTATTTGGGGGGCAATCTGTCAATGAGTTTATAGCTAACAAGTATTACCTCAATTTTGTAATAAGATTTAAGTGCTTTGTAGTAGGAATACCTGTCTTAACAACCCTGCTAGTTATTATGACTCTGAATAAGGTAGTTGACTTCTTTTTTGAAAAATAACGACTATGTTGTGATAGAATTCATATACTAGAAAAGTCACCCCTTTAAAGTTCAGTGGCTTTTCGTATATTCATAGAGTTGTGCAACTATCATTACTATCTTACTGTACAACATTTTCATTACTCCCCAAAGAAGCCCCATACCCATTAGCAGTCATTTTTCATTTTCCCCTTTCGCTAACCCTGGAAACCACTAATCTAACCTTTTATCTCTATGGATTTGTCTTTTCTGGGCATTCATATGAAGGGAGTCATACAACATGTGGCCTTTGTGTCTGGCTTCTTTCGCTTAGCATGTTTTGGTGGTTTATCCATATTATAGTATATATTAGCACCTCATTCACCCCCCCCTTTTTTTTAGCTGAATAAGGTATCTACTTAGCATTGCAATTGCTTTGTAAAATGGTAACTCTACATTTAATATTTTAAGTAACTGACAAACTACTAAAGTAATGGCACCATTTTACAAGAAAAGTCTGTACCAAGAAATTTATGAGGATTTCAATTTATCTTCATTCTCACTTACTATTTTCTATTTTTTATAATAGCCATCCTAGTAGATGTTAAGTACAGTTGACCTTTAAACAACACAGGGTGTTGGGGGCACTGATCCTCCTCACAGTGGGAAATCCATGTATAACTTACCATCAGCCCTCCATACAGGCGGGTCCTCCTATCCAAGGTCTCGCATCTGTGGATTCAACCAACCACGGATCATGTAGTACTGCAGTATTTGCTACTGAAAAAAAAATCCACCTATAAATAGACCCACATAGTTCAAACCTGTATTGTTCAAGGGTCGTCTATATCTCGTATCTCATGGTTTTGACTAGTGTATCCATGTTGAACAACTTTTCATGTGCTGATTGGCCATTTGTATTTTTTGAAGAAATGTCTATTAAATCCTTTGTTCACTAGAATTGAGCTATATATCTTTTTGCTATTTTGTTGTGAGAGTTCCTTATATAACTGGATAATAGAGCCTTACTGGATATGTGATTTGCAAGTATTTTCTTTCATTCTGTATGTTTTCTTTTTACTATCATGATGACATTGTTTATGGCACAGAAGTGTTTAATACTGATGAAATCTAATTTATATATTTTCTCTTTTGTCACTTGATTTTGGTGTCATAACAAAGAAACCATTATCTAACCTAGGTTGTAGCTCTTACTTTGAGGTGTGATCTATTTGGCATTTATTTTTTTATATGGTGTGAGGTAGAGGTCCAACTTTATCCTTTTGCATGTGGGTAATCCAGATACCCAGCATTATTTGTTGAAAAAAATTACTTCCTATTAAATTATCTTGACACACTTATTGAAAACCCATTAATTCTAAATGCAACAGTTTATTTTTAGACTTTACTGTTTCATTCATCTACATCCTTACGTCTGGACCATACAATCTTTATTGTTGTAGCTTTGTAGTAAATTTTGAAATATGGAAGTATGAACCCTCCAACATGGTTCTTGACCCTTATTTTCCATATGAATTTTAGGATCATTTTGTCAATTGCTGTAAACAAGATCAGGAATTTTGGTAAGAATCACATTTAATCTGTAGCTCCTTTGTGTAGTATTGCCATGTTAATTATTAATTATTCCAGTCCATTAACATGGTATATCTCTCCATTCATTTGGTCTTTAATTTCTTCAGCATTGTTTTGTAATTGTCAGTGTAAAATGTCTTTTATTTCTTTTAAACAAATTACTCCAAATATTTACTCTTTCTCATGATACTGAAAATATAATTGTTTGCTTAATTTCAATTGCCATACGTTAGTATGGAAATAAAATTATTTTTCTGTTGATCTATCTTCACACCTTTCTGAACTCATTAGAATTGCTTCCTTTTGTTCTAGTAGTTTTGAGTATTAGGCTTTTTTTTTTGGTGGATTCCTTAGGATTTCTATGTATGATTATATTCCCTATGAATACAGATCATTATACTTCTTTGTTTCCAATCTAATTGATGTTTATTCCTTTTTCCTGCCTAATTACCCAAGCTAAAATCTTCTGCACAGTATTAGGAAGAGCAGTCTTCTTGGTCTTAGGGAAAATACACTTACTTTTTGTCCATTAGTTACATTGGTAACTGTACATTTTTTTTTTAACTGTACATTTTTTGTAGATGCCTTTTGTCAAGTTTTGAAAATTCCCTTCTGTTTCCAGTTTGTTGAGGTGTTTTTTGTTTTTTAATCATAAAATCATGAATGGTTGACATGAATGGTCATGAAATTTGTCAAATGCTTTTTCTACATATGTTGTATTTATTGATTTTCAAACCTTAAACCAGCTTTGCTTTACTGAGATAAATCTCATTTGATCCTGATGTATAATCCTTTATATTTGTTTCTGGATTTGGTTTGTTAGTGTTTCATTGGAGATTTTTGCATCTACATTCATAAGGCAGTTTACTCTGAAGTTTTCTTGTTTTACCTTTGCCCGTTTTGGTGTCAGGCTAGTACTGTTCTCATAGAATGCATTGGGAAATATTTCCTCCTTTAATATTTTTTGGAACATTATGTGAAGAATTGGTTTTGATTCTTTAAATGTTTCACAGTATCACCATTGAAGTAATATATTCATGGGTTTTTCTTTTATGAGAATTTTATAAATTATTGAATTTGTTTTTATATGTCTATTCAGATTTTTCTTCTTGTGTCAGATTTTGTTATTTGTGTCTTCCTTGGAATTTGTGCCCATATCATCTAGGATATGTAATTGGAATACTGTTTTTGACAGTATTCCCTTGTAACTTTTTTGTTCCTATAAAGTTGGTAATAATCCTCTCTCTCTTTCCTGATCATATTTATTTACGTTTTTCTCTTTTTTTTTTTCATGATCAGTCTAGCAGGTTTGTCCTTTTTAAATTATTTCAAAGAACCCAATTTAGTTTTCTTGATTTTTCTTTTATTTTTTTCTGTCCTTTTTCTTTCATTTATTTCCATTCTAACCTTTATCATTTTCTTCTTCCTGATTCATTTGGGTTTAATTTGTTATTTCTAGTTTGTTAAAGTAGATAGTTTGCTTATTGATTTGAGATCTTCATTTTTAGTACAGATAATTACAGCTACATTTCTCTAAGCACTGTTTTTGTTGCATCCTTTAAAGTTTTATATGTTCTGTTTACATTTTCATTCAAAATACTTTCTAAGTCTCTTTGCGATTTCTTACCCATTGATTGTTTAGGAGTTCATTGTTTAATATCCACATAATTGTGAATTTCCCAGATTTCATTCTGTTGTTGATTTTTAATTTCATTTTATTGTGAGAGAACATCCTTTGTATGATTTCAGTTTTCTTAAGTTTGTTGAGACTTGTTTTACATGTTAGCATCTATCCTGGAGAATGTTCCATTTGCGTTTAAGAATAATGTATATTCTGCAGTTGTTGTGTGGATGTTCTGTAGATGTTTAATAGACCAAGTGGTTTTAATAGAGTTGTTCAGGCTCTTCTGTTTTCTTGTTGATCTTCTGCCTGTTTGTTCTATTATGAAAACTATTATTGCTCAAGTATTTTTTACTCTTTTTCCACCATTTTTCCTTATTTTTGGAGCTATGTGGTTAGGTGCATATATGTTCATAATTACTATATTTTCCTGATGGATTGATCCTTGATTGAGTGTAATAAAATATCTTTATTCATGTCTAGTAACAGTCTTCTCTTAATTATTGTTTTATTATTATAGCTACTCCAGCTCTCTTGGTTACTCTTTGCCTGGTATGCCTTTTTCCATTCTTTTACTTGCAAACATTTTGTGTGTTTGAATCTAAACTGTGGCTTATAGATAACATATAAGTAGACTGTATTTTTTAAATCTGTTTTGCCAAGCTCTGGCTTTTGATTAGATCATTAAAATTTTTATGTTTAATTACTGATGAGGTAGGGCTTATGTCTGTTTTGCTATTTGTTTTCCGTGTATATTACGTCTTTTTGTTCCTCTGTTCCTGTATTATTGCCTTGCTTTTTGTTAAATATTTTCTTATACCATTTTAATTCCTTTGTTTCTTTTACTATATTTTGAGTTTTTTTTATCATTTCTCTTTTAATTAATAACTTAAAATAATTGATTTCAGATTAATACCAACTTAATTTCAGTTGTGTACACAATTTGCTCCACTATATCTTTGTTCCTTCTCCTTTCCTTTGTGATGTTATTACATAAATTACATCTGTACGTGATGTAAGCACATCATAATTTTCTAGTTATTCTTTTATGCTATTGTCTTTAAGTTAGAAATGAGAAAAAAGTTAAAAATAAAAATAGATTTTTTTGTCTGTTATGTTTATTTTTGGAGTTACTTTTATTGGTGCTCTTTATTTTTCATGTACATGTGAGTTACTATCTAGTATCTTTTCATTTCTGCCTAAAGGACTTCATTTTGTACCTCTTGTATGGCATGTCTGCAAACACTGAATTATTTTAATTTTTGTTTATCTGGAAATGTCACAATTTCTCCTTTATCAGTGATGGTTTTCCTGGATATAGAATTCTTAGTTGACATTGTTTTTCCTTCAGCATTTTGAATATATCATACTACTATTTTCTGGACTCTCTGGTTTATGATGAGAAGTCAGCTCTAACTTATTGAGGATTCATTGTACATGATGAGTTTTCTCTTGCTGCATTCAAGATTCTGAAGTCAGTTCGAGTATCATGAGTCTGGATTTAAATGTCTTTGCCTTTATCCTTTTTGGCATACATTGATCTTCTAGCTTGTATAGACTAATATTTTTTCATCTAACTTAGCAAGTTTTGGGCTATTATTTATTTCCATATTCTTTCTGTCCCCTTTTCTTCTTCCTTGATTCCCATTATGTTTGTTACCTTTACTGAAGATAATTCTTTTTTATTATAATAAGAGAACATAAGGCTGTATATAGTATTGGTTTAATTGCATAAGTATTGTTCTTGTTTTGTTATTTGTTAAATTTGTTTCATTATACATTACATTTCTTTTTTTTGACCCAATTGTTATTTACTGTGATGCTTCATGTTGAGGTTTTCCAGTTTGAACTACTTTCTCATATACATAAAATGAAATATATATGCATATATGGTTTTATTGCATTGTGATTAGACAGTGTGACTGCTGCTTGTCCCTTCATGCCTAGTTTTAAATAACTTTTATCTATTAGGGAAAGACCCTCATTCTTTTTTTTTTAATTTCTTTATTTTCATGTACTTGTTCTTCCAGGAGACCTTTCGAAACAACTTATCAAGTTCTCACCACAAATACCATTGGAGTTACAATTGGATTGGCGTTGAATATATAGATTAATTTTTGGAGAGCTATCATCTTTGTAATTTTCTCATACGTGAATGTGGTATGTTTCTCCTTTTATTCAGGTCTTCATTATTGTGTGTGTGTCTTTTCCACGTCAATATTTTTTCCTTAGTTTCTGGAATAAGTAGACAGATGTCTTAGGAACTGAGATTCTGGTGGGAAAAGTGCAGATGCTGTCATCTGCATAGACTAGACTTTTTAGTATAAAAGGTCATACAAAATATATTTTGTGGCTATGATGTTACCATTTCTTCTATAAGACCCTAGGAGCCTGCATTATTTATAATGTTCCATATCCCTGTTTTGTGTAAGTAGAGGTGATTGCTAATATTAGGGGAATTTATGTAGTAAGCGATTTGTTTTTAGTGCTATCAGCATCCCCTTGACCCTCTCCTTTTCCATTTTGAACTGCTTCATCTTGCAAGCTCCTGGGAATTCTGCTCATTGTTTACAGGATATGTACCCATTGAAGACCTTCAAATCCTCCTCCAATATAGAGCTAACTGGTTGTGTTTTCACTACAAAAGTTTAGGATCAGAGAGGTAAGAATCCTATTCCACTTGATGGTTTTATTTCAATTTTAAGAGCAATTCTTTGAGAGGGACATAGAAGAGAGCATGCAGGATACAGAGAGAGATTTGAACTTAAATCCTATGAGAAGCATTTAGAGCTGTTTAGATTGTGGGAGACAAGTCCAAAATGGAGGGTTTGCTTGTCTGTTTTCAGATTTATTTTGGAGTTAGGGATAGTTGTTTTTATTGCTTGAAGGTAATTCTAGTTAATGGAGTAACAGATTCAAGGACATCCAAAAATGAAAATACCCTTGGAAGTGATAACCTCATGGCTTGTATGACCACTTGAGATGGAATTTGAAACTCCCTGCATGGAACAAAGGTTGGATTACATGCACTTTAAGGTCACATTTATTCCTGAGATTTTGACTGTCTCAGGGCAGATGAAACTGATTTTTATAGTGTGCCTACTTCACATGTTCCCATTTAATCTGAGGCATCCCAGAGAGGTAGAATAAATTTGCTAAGGTAACTAATCTCATTAATGGCAGAGCATACACCTTTTACCTTTCTCCTCCCATATATCTTAATTTGAAATAGTAATTCCTTAACTTTGTATTGCAGTTAAATCATTTAGAAGCCTTTCAGAAACATGGTTTTATTTGACTCTAAGGAAAATCTGGTGAAATTGGAAGAACAGATTCCACTTGTCTATTTTATAGGTGAAAAACATAGATTTCTCTGGGGTAAAAGGGATCTGGGAGACCATTCAATACAACCTCTATATATTTGCAGTTGGAGAAACAGTTCAAGAATTAACAGTACCAAGATATTTTATATGCATTCTTTGATTTGTGTTGGGGGAAGGGGAAGGTCGAACTAGATGATTTCATGGGAGTACAGAAGGGTTGTGTTGTTTTTACCCATTTTGTAGTATATACTTGATTGATGCCAGCTCACCATATTTGATTAAGTGGCATTTTAACAAACATTGATCAAAGGCACTAAAGATTTAAGGAAGAAATGTAAGGCTTTAGGTACCAGACTGTAGAAGATATGTTGGGTCATAAGATGCTGCTTGGTAGCCTTGAAAGCATTTCCTGTTTCAAGTTCAAGGATCACCTGGGAAGCAGGCCACTGGAAAATGAGTTATGTTGTACAATCAGTCTACTGTGGATGGGAATGAGATTAGGCTTAGCACTTGCCCAAAACTTTGGGAGCCACCATTGACTCATGAGTCTGTGACATGGGCTCCAAATGCGGGCTCTTTTGATTATAACATAGGCTGTAGATTTAGAACCTCAAGTATGGAAGGACCTTAAAATCATATCCAAAACAGCTTACTTTAATTTGACCCTAATTCAGTCCCTTTTGTAATATACCCAACAAATGGTCTTTTAGCCTTTAAGTAACTGCACTTAGTGGTGGGGAACTCCATCCTGAGTGACCTTGTCTCTTCTTTCAATACCTCTTTGCAGTATTGAGCTGAAATACATTTTTCTACAGCTTCAACTCATTCATCATATTTGTATTATGCCCCAATTCAAGAATGTTGCTTTATTGTTGTCTCTCCTGCATCTTCAGCTTCTCTCTGCTGCCTTTTGAGCTCCCAGGCACTGTGCAGGGTGATGGGGATGTGGAGATGAATTAGACACAATTCCTGCCCTCAAGGAGTTCTCAGTCTAGTGAGCGAGTTCGACATGTACACAGATAATTACAACAGTATGGTATGCTCTACATGGAGGTAGGTACAAGATACTGTGGGATCAGAAGAGAAATCATTTGACTAAGTCTAAGATACATAGGTTGGAGAAACATGCTTAAGTTGATTCTAGAAAAAGTAAAAGTTGACTAGGCAGAAAACAGGGAAGTACCTTCTAAGGGAAAAGTATGGACATTAGAAATAGAATGATGAATTGGGGAACTACAAGTAGTTCATGAAATTAGGTTGGAAATATGGGTTGGGAGTAGATCCTTATATAGTATACCATGAAATTTGGATTTCATTTTGAGTGTTTTAAGAAGGGGATGCTTTTGATGGTCATTCTGGCAGTAGTCTGGAGTAAGTGATGGAAAATGTTCAGATCTGGACAGGGAGTTCGGTTAAAAGGATACTGTGGTAGTGGTAGTTAAGATGATAAATGAGGCCAGAAGGAGTAGGAGTGAAGAAGAGGGGATAACCTCTTAAATAAGGGGTTATACAAAACATAGATATAATTAGAACATGGAAAAATCAAAGCTTTCAGGCTTTGGCAAATGTGCATCCCTCTACCTCCATCCCTGGCCTTCATGAAGGATCCTCTCATGTTCTTTGGATGGGGTTGCTATTGGTTCCTTCTATACCAGGGCTTGGCTGTACAGATTTTGCAAGTTTCTTTGGCGGTGGGGAGGGCACCATATATGAAATGTTGACTCAGCAAGACATCTGAACAGCTGCAGGCCTCTCATAAAATTAAGTTCCTGGTCCTTCTCATCAGTAGCACATCTAATCTCACTATCACGTATCTCCCAAATATTTTTCTTTTACTAAAAGTAGGCACTTTTATGTGTAAAATCCACTCAGGGAAGAAATGGCCTTAGTTGTTATTGTCCCAATTGCTTTATTTTCCTTGGGAATTTTTTAATGTTTATGGTTATATCTCTTGGTAAAAAAATACTCAATAATTAAAAATCTAAACATATCCAGTATTTATTTTTTTCTTTTCTCAAAGCAATATAATTACACAATGTTCTTTGGGAAATGCTCCCCTTAAGAACTCAAGAGTAGTGACCCTAGGGATTCAGAGAATGGCTTTCTGTGACTAGAATGATTAATGGAAGATTACATTAAGTATTTTCAGTGGACCTTATGTAACTAGCCTCCTGGAGGGCTATAGGGGGAAGAAGGGGTTGGGAGAGGAAGCTCTGAGCAGGACAGCAAAACAGTACAGTGACAGTCTGGGCCTTGGGACAAGGTAGCTTAGACTCAAATCTAGTGTCACACTTACCAATATGGTCTTGAGCATGGTTTTTCACCTCTCTGATACCTTGTTTCTTCTTATGTAAAATAGAAGTAATACCTTTTTGCAATGATGAGGGGATGGTTATGTAAGGACTGAATGGATTACTTATGCAAATTGCTTGAAACAGGTGTGGAATATGCTAAATGCTGTATGAACTGTAGTTGCTGCTGCTGATGATGTGACAAAGATGAAAAGAAGATCATTAACTAGAAATACTTACATTTTATATAATCATTGAGGTTCTTGGGGTTTGATAAAGAGAAAATAACTGACCTCAAGGTTTTTAATGACATGCTAGTATGAAGCCACTTCTCTGCCTTTTTTTCCCTCTGCCAAATAGGTTGGGAAAACAGATGACTTTTGTCCATGCCCTGATCACTAATCTATTGCCTTTGTTCTTATTTCCAAATACAAAGCTGTTGAAAAGTTTTGAAATACATGAACTGAAAAAAAGATTATTCTAAAAAATGTAGAAAAACATTTTGGAGTTGGTCAAAGCTGGATTTGAAACCTGACTCAATTGCTTACTAGCTGTGTGATCTAAGGCATGTTACTTAACCTCATTAAACCTCAGTTTCTTCATCTAATAATTAATTTGCAGGGTTTTCACGAGGACATTGTAAAGTGTATGTCATAAGCATGCTATAAATTGCAGCTATCATTGTTAGTTCTTGGGACATTCACCGCGTGACAGAAACAACAGCAGGCCCTGGTGGCTGGGAGGACTTCATGGATCCAACAGCAACCTGAAGAAATCCTACTCGGATGGATATAATACAACCTGCTAAGTGTCCTAGCACTTATCAGGTTGTATTATCATTGTCCGTGTCTATGGCTCTCGTCTACCAGACTCTAAATTCCTTACGGGCAAGGACAGTGCCTTATTCATCTTTGTATTCGCAGTGCCTAATCCAGTGCACATTGTAGGCCTCATTAAATGTTTGTTGAATGAAAAAATGAATCATCAACAGACATTAATTGGGCGCCTGCTCTGTGATCTCCATGGGCTCACCTTGTCCCCGCCAGTTGCCTACAACGTCCAAGCTGTCTTCAGTATGCTTTCTCCAGAAACTTACTCCTATCATCTAATTCTTTTGCCGAGGACTTTTCTGTGTAGTGCAAAGATAGCAAATATACTTCATCCCAAGTACCATCTCCAATTGATTGATAGTACCTGTCTTGATTATGTTTTATAAAAAGGATTCTGAAGCCAATTCTCAGCTCGGTATGAAAGAGGATTATAACTAATTAGTGATGTTTGTCGATGTGGGAGCAGAGCAAGTAGCCGCACAAGTGCCACGTATATGTCATATTTAATACTGTGTTTTCCATGAAATACTGTTTCTATGCCTGTGTTTTAGTCTTGCCTACTTGCAGATGTTGCATTGCTGCTGCTGCTTCTACTACTACAATTTCTGCCAATTGCTTTGGGTAGGACCAGAGTGATCATTGATCAGAAAACTTCATCCTCATAGTCTGGGGTTTGTTCCCGTGACTGGTATTCACACTTTTCCCCTTTCAGCTTTACCTCAGATATCCCCTTACCTGCATGAACAGGTAAGCCTCCAGTTGATATTCACCACTCAACAGGCTTATATTTCCTTTTTCTTATTTAGTGTGATTAATCATTATTGCCTCAGGTGAAGCCTTTCTGTTCGAAGATGTGACAACTAGAATACAAGTTAAACCATTCCATCAGGGCCCTAAAGTGAGTCGTATAAATTCCCTTTCAATATGGGAGAAAATGGAGTGTGTTTGTAGCGCATACGGCAGGAAGAACTGAGAAGGGAATCACTGTATGTGTGGGGGAGAGAGATGATAACCTGTGGCTCTTAGAATATGGATGGAGGGTTAGCCTTAGATGAAAGGAGTTACCTCCTCGCTGGGACAGTGATAAGGAGTTAGGAAGAGTACCTGATAAGGGTGTTGAAGATTTGTAACTGCAGAGGTGGATGATGGAGAGGGAGCTGACCAAAACAGGATTATGAAGACAAGAATCTAAGGACTGTCCAGACCAAAAGGCTAGAATGGAGCCATTGACAGGAGAGCTTATGGTATATCAGTGAGAAACTAGTTTGAAACTTGATTATAGAGACTCAGAAAAATATAAAGTTGTCTTGGGCCATTGTTACAAGTAACATTTGGTTGCCTGGAACTTATCTTCATTGAGGGATGGACAGCTAGCAAGAGAGGAGTTACACATAACTGGATTTCAGTATACAGACTGTATACAGAAGGAAGGTAGATCAGAAGTGAGCTCAGAGTCTGTAAAGAAAAAGAGGCCTTAGTATGATCAAGATGAGTGTTGAGTTGGAAAACTGGAATGACAGGACCTGTATCAGAGAGTGAATTTTGGAATGTTAAAATTTAAAAACTGGAGTGATCAAATACCTGGAGTGATCAAATGTCAGGTAGTCATTTACCTAGATATTGAAGTGACTCAGGATTACAGCAAAAGCTGGGCTAGGAATGAACACTGTGGGCTAGGTAAAATAGGCTTCAGTAACTGAGGAATGATCTAGAGGTTGTCACTTAACCGTGCAGACAAGAGAAGAGAAGAGGTAGTGGGACAGTAGTAATTAGCCTCAGAAGAATAGTGGGGATCATCAGAAGATACAAAATCTGTAGTTTGCATATTGCACTGAGGTTTTGTCTGGCAGTATGTGCAGCTAAAGTGATCCCCTCCTTTATTAAGTGATTGTTCTATGCCTGGCACTTTGCTGTGTGCCATCTGTTTATCCCTTTCAGGTCTGTCACAGTTCATGTGTGAAAATGAGCAACAGGCTGGTCATCTGAAAGTGTCATAAAAAGATTTCTTTAGGATCAAAAGTTTTCCTTGACCTTGATATAACTTCATTACACGGTACAAGCTTTTGTTGGCTGTGTTCCACTATGTGGTTTGTCTTCTGAGCCTTGAGTGAACTGGTACTGCCCTTTCTAAAAAAAACAGGCACAGTACTTTTACAACATGCATATTGATTAACTAGAACAAGACATGGTCCTATTATCTCATTGAGCTTTTAAGATAAAGGGCAGATAAAAGAAAGCTCACATCAGTGGGTGAATAACAAAACTACTTTGTAAAAGCCATTTGGGTCAGGATCATCCATCCACATTAGTGGCCATACTGTAGATGTTCCCTCTTCTGTTGGGAAGGAGGGCTAGAAATCGAGGCAGAGATGGCCCCTCAGGACTTGGAAAGTAAAATTTAGGAAGAGAGTCTCTGTGAACCCTGACATTGCATCAAGTCATTTTTCTTTTGTTATAGTCTTCAAATGAGTCAAGATTCTATTCTAATAAAGGTTTTAGAGTCACTGTGTTAGAGTGACCAGGCCCTCAGATAGCCCATCCCCTCCTGTGGGGGCTACTCTATATTTATTCCTCAGGAGGAGCTGGTAGAAGACTTCATGAGGGAGAAGATAAGGAAAAAATCAGAGGATGACTACAGCCTCTCTTCATCTCAGCTTTGCAAAGCATGACTCCAGAGGGACCACTCTTTTGAAGGCTCCAGACCACAGGTTGTTCTTCTCAATTGCATACTTAGTCCTCTCGGCTCCTCTCTCTTTTTGGAAGTTGTATTGTATGTGTATATATGAACTGTCACTTCCCATAAAGAGTACCCCATGTACTCAAAAATTGATGGGTCCCTCATGCTGGTATATAGGCCACCCAGGATGAGTTTGAGTTTCAGCAACACAGGAGCCCATCTTTATGATGAAGGAAGGCAGTCAGTTGATTTGAAAATAACCTCTATCTCTGCATTCATGTTCTTTTTCCTTCAGTCCCATGACTAAGATATCACCAGATTAAAGCAGACAAAAGCCATGACTTTCTCCTTCCACTGGCACTTCTCTGGTTCGTGTATATGCCTCTGGGAGTCACTGTCTTTAATTAGCACTTCCTTCTTTCCATCTCTTTAAGACCCAGGAAGGCACAAATGCTAAAATTGGAGTGGAATTTGTCATAATGACCTCTGCAGTTGGGGAATATGCCTGTTAATCAGCCTGATACCCACTCCCACGTTATCTCCTGGCAGCCAGTGGAGAAGCTGTAGCCAAGACCAGCAACTGGACCCCAGCCCCAGGATTTACTCCTGATGACTCACCTGATTATGAAATACCAGTAGGAGGGCTTGCCCCAACCCAGTATCCCTTTCTGACTTGGTCATCAGAGATTAGGTTTTGTCTTAGGACATATGATATATAAGGGCATAAATCTTTTGGGTTAACAGTAAATCATATCAGGAGTACTGGTGACTTTTTGTTTCTCAGGGATGGGCAAGATAGGGCAAGGGGGAAGTGTGGAACATCTTTCAAATACATTCCCAGTGATTCCTCAGGACACCCTTCCTTAGTCACAGCTTCCGATATCTTACCCTGTGTCTTGCCTCTCCTTTCTTCAGAATCCTTCTAGTGCACTCTTTGCTCTCTTTAGCCATCTTTCATTTCCTGCCCCCCATTGAATGGGTTTCAGTTGTTTTTCTCTTCTCTTATCCCTGGCCATCTGTCCATGATGGGCGCCAGCTGTGAATGAGTGAATGAAGGCTCAGTGAATGTTGGGAGTGATACCATGTTTCTCTCTGGATAAAAGGAGAGTGGAGGACAGAGGGGAAGGAGTGGGAAGTTATGGAATCCCATAATGCTTAACATTTTAGTGGGTATTGGATCCAGAAGCCTACATGATTAAAGGAAGCAAACCTGATGCTTGTGAGTGAAGATAGGAGTGAACTCCTTATTGCCATTAAGGAGGAAGAGAGGGGAGAAAAGTGAAGGACATCATAAAATCCTTTACTTCAGTGGCGGAGGCGCTGAGACTCGCTTCCTAAACCTGTAATTTTTAAATGTAGATTGAAGATACATTGTCACGCTGTACTATTTCTGTTGCTACTCATGAGAGTCACTGCCAGCCACTCTTCTCAGATAGGTCTGCCTTTGTGGAGGTTTCAGTTGACCGCTGCAAAGAAACAACCCAGAAAAAAAGTTTGCAACTTAGAAGGACTCTCTGGCTCAGTGACAGGGTGTTAAAGGGGTTGAGGACAGAAGAAATAGCACAAGTAGTAGCAAGTAGTGCACTTGTTTTTCTTTTTAATAGAATGAATGGGCCAGAGGCAGTGGGCAGAATGGCTTCAGGCAATCCCAAACACCAGCTATTGCCTAAGGAAACAGTTACAATGAAAGACCAGTGCTTGGACCTAGTATTTGTCATTCCCCAGAACATGATGGAATATCTAAAATAAAAAAGAAGAGGTGCTTTGAAGAAGGGTTTTAAAAGATTATTTCTTAGAAGGAGACTTAGAGGAGAGAAAACTTCCAATTATATAAGATGGGCATTATAGTTTTTAAAGACATTTGTCCCCTGCATGGGTCATAGAGATTGATACCAGCATCAGCCTGTGGCTGACCAGGCTGGTTAAACTTAGCAGTTTCATGCTCCTGGAGAGATGCTGCCTCCCTCTCCCTCTCCCTCTCCCTCTCCCTCTCCCTCTCCCTCTCCCTCTCCCTCTCCCTCTCCCTCTCCTTCTCTCTCTCTCTCTCTCTCTCTCTCTCTCTTCCCCACCCCCTCTCCTCTCGCTTTGGCAGGTACTTATCTGCAATGAGTCCAGAACCTGAAGGAGCAAGAGATCCAGGGGGGACAACAGTGTGGCCTTCTAAGTGAAGATAGCAACTCAAAAGATCATGGGATTGGCTGCACTGGGCTGGGCTTGTTTTTTCAAAATATAAACATTGTTTTCTTTTTGATTATAAAAATGAAAAGTATAAATTAAAAAGTGAAGAATACCTGTGATCATATAACCCAAGAAACAATAATTTATAACATTCAAGTGTGCTTCTTTTCACTCTTTTAAGAAAAGTATATATAACATAGTTTAAAAATAAAATTGACATTTATTCTCCAACTTTTCTCATTGGAAAACAAGCATTCTTCCATGTCATTAGCATTATTTAAAAACACAATATTAAGTGTTACATAATATTTCATATGGCTCTAACAAAATTTATTTAGATGACTGATGTGGATACTTTGGATATTGACCAATTTTGCCTATAAAATTAAAATGTAATGAACACCATTGTACATTAATCATTATATGCATCTATTTCTTTAGAATAAATTTCTAGAATTAGAATTACTGACTTTGAATGATGAAAGCATTATTAGGGCACCTGAAAGTTGTTGTTGAATTGTCCTCAATATAGTTGTACAAATTACATTCCCGTCAGTGGTGCATCAATGTGTATATTTCTCCACACATTCATAACATACCCTTTTCTTTTACAAACCTCTGCTCATTTGATAGGCAAAATAGCCATTTGTTTTAGATATTTTTATTTCTAATTTACATACACTAAAATTCACTTTTATGGTGTATAGTTCTATAATTTTGACAAGTAACAAATGTCTCCTTCCAGTCCAGTACCATACAGAATAGTTTTACAACTAATAATTTCTCTTGATTGCTCTTTTTGTTGTAAACCCCTTTCCCTATCCGTATGGTTTTGCCTTTTCCAGGTTGTATGAATGGAATCATGCAATAATGTAGACCTTTTGGTCTGTCTTCTTTCACTTAGTAGAATGCATTTAAGTATAATCCATAGTGTATTATGTAAATAAATATTGTTTTTTGTTGTACTTTATGGTATGGGTATACCACAGTTTTTAATCCATTCACTAATTGATGGGCTTGCAAGATGTTTCCAATTCAGACCATTATGAGTAAACTTATAAACTCTCAGATACCAGTTTTGAATGTATGAATATAAATGTTCATTTCTATAGAGTAAATGCCTGGGAATGAGAATGAGTGCTAAATTTTTCCAAAGGTTCTGTATGATTTTGCATTCCCATCACAAATATATGTCCCACTTGCTCCACTTCTTCCATATCTCAACCAGCACTTGACATTATCAGAGTTTAAAAAATTGTAGCCATGAGGTGTGTAATGATAGTTTATTATGGTTTTAACCTGCAATTCCCTAATGGCATATGAGTTTGAACATCTTTTTGTACACTTACTTGCCATCTGAATATCTTCTTTAGTGAAGTCTGTTAAATCTTTTGCCCCGCTTTTGAGTTGTTCCTTTTCTTACTGTTGAATGTTAAGATTTCCTTACGTATTTTTGATACAAGTCCTTTATCAGATATATTACTTGGAAATGGATTCTCCAAGTCTGTGGCTTATCTTTCCATTAGCAGTGCCTTTTCCAGAGCAAAAGTGACAAAAGTGTTTAATTTGATAAAGTCCACATTGTCTAATATGTGACAATATAAGTTGGGATGGATATAAATAGAATTGAATTTTTCTAAGCCACTAACGTCATCAAGGAAATGTTACAATAATAACAAATATTTATTGTGGAAGACTGTAAGGGTAAATCTAAAAGAAAGATCTGTCCTAATCCTTACACTGTGTAAATCTCCTCACCTTCCAGTGTGCACAGGATCTGTGTCTAGCTCTGACCAATAGGATATGGCAAAGGTGATGGGGTATCATTTCCATGAAAATGTTGCATAACATTACATTTCCATGTAAAAATAGCCTCAAAATATACAGAGCATTAATTAATAGAAGTTCACAGAGAAATTGAAAAATCCACCAAAAAAGTGACAGAATTCAACAGCTCTTTTCAAATACTGAGAAATCACATGTACAAATCAACAGCAAACAGAAGATCTATGCAATTTTACAAGCCTCAGCAAATATAATTGGAAATAAACTACTTTGAAGAGTTACAGAAAACAATTCATTTGAAGCACACTTGGAACAGTTACAAGAATTGATTCTGCATTGGACCATAAAAATTACTGATTTAAAGAACTGGTATCAGAGCATCCATATTGTCTTACACAGCAATTAAGTTATATACTAATAAAGAAGGTAAACATCTTCATATATTTTATAATGTAAAACATTAAGTATGTATATCAAAGAAGAAATCATGAGGGACATCTTAAAATGCTTAAAATTTAAACATAAAACACTACTATAAAAACCTGTGAGACATGATGAAAGCATGTTTTGAGGGAAGTTTATAACCTTAAATACTTCTATTAGAAAAGAATGTGAAAATTAATCAGCTAGGTATCCAAGCTAAGGATATAGTAGGGAACAATAAGGGGGAAGAAGTAGAAGGAAGAAGGCATTGAAGGTTAAAGCATAAATTCATAAAATAGAAAACAACACAATAAAACCCTGTATGTGTTTCTTTTACAAAACTAATATAGATAAACTTTGGCATATTCAAGATAAAGGGAAAAGGTACAAGGAAATATGAAAGAAAGTGGGAACATAACAAGATTAAGAAGAGGAAGGAATACTATTAACAGTTTATGCCAATAGGACTGAAAGTTTAGAGGAAAATGATGAATTCCTAGGAAAATGTAACAACAAAACTGACTCCAAAAATAAAGTTTGTATAGTCCCATAAAATATTAAGTAGTTATTAAAATTTTCCATGAGACCCAACTATATACAAGAAACTCACTTCAAGTAAACATACATAGGTAATAGTATATTATGCAAACACTAATCAAAAGAAAGTTGTGACGGTTATATTAGTATAAAAATGTAGACATCAGAAGAAATATTTTCAGGATAAAGAATGACATTACATAATGATAAAAAGGGCAATTTACCAAGAAGATGTAGTAATAGCTGAAGCAAAACCTGAGAACTGCAAGGAGGCAGATAAGTCCAGGATTATATTTGGGAGATTTTAATACTTTACTCTTAAGAATTAATAGAGAGGCATCACACTCCCTGATCTCAGACTATATACTACAAAGCTATAGTAATCAAAACAGTATGGTATTAATATAAAAACAGACTCTTAGATCAATGGAATAGAATAGAGAGCCCAGAAATAACCCCATGTATTTATGTTCAGTTAATCTACAACAAAGGAGACAAAACTCTACAATGGAGAAAAGACTTGTCTTCAAAAAGTGGTGCTGGGAAAACTGGGCAGATGGATGTAAAAGTGAATTTAGAATATTTTCTCACACCATATACAAAAATAAACTCAAAATGGATTAAAGGCCCAAATGTAAGACTGGAAACCATAAAATTCCTAGAAGAAAACATAGTCAGAACAGTTTGACATAAATTGTAGCAATATTTTTTTGGATATGTCTCCCTAGGCAAGGGAAGCAAAAGCAAAAATAAATGAGACTACATCAAACCAAAAAGCTTCTGCACAGTGAAGGAAACCATCAACAAAATGAAAAGAGAGACCACTAAATACAGAGAAATGATATTTACAAATATATCTAACAAGGGGTTAGGAGTCAAAATATGTAACTCATACAACTCAATAACAACAAAAAAGTTCAATTTAAAAAATGGGCAGAGGATCTGAATAGATACTATATATACATAGTTTTTGTTTATATATATATAAATACATAAACCCAGTGGAATACTACTCAGCCATGAAAAATGAAATCTTGCCATTTGCAACAACATGGGTGGATCTTGTGGGCATTATGCTAAGTGAGATAAGTCAGACAAAGACAAATACTATATAACCATACATTTGTTTTCTGAGTCTGTGAGTCTTTCTGGTTTGTAAATAAGTTCATTTGTGTCATTTTTTAAGATTCCACATATAGGTAATATTATATGGTATTTTTCTTTCTTTCTGGCTTACTTCACTTAGTATGATAACCTCTAGGTCCATTTATGTTGCTGAAAATGACATTATTTCATTCTTTTTTAAGGCTGAATAGTTTTCCACTGTGTGTGTGTGTGTGTGTGTGCGCCACATCTTCTTTATCCAATCATGTTGTTTCCATGTCCTGGTTATTGTAAATAGTGCTGCTATGAACATTAGGGTGCATGTATCTTTTTGAATTAGAGTTTCCTCTCCATATATGCCCAGGAGTGGGATTGCTGGATCATATGATGTCTATTTTTTAGTTTTTTAAGGAATCTCCATACTGTTATCCATAACAGTTGTGCCAAATTACATCCCCACCAACAGTGTAGGGAGGGAAAGGGGTGGGGAGGGATAAATTGGCAGTTCAGGATTTGCAGGTACTATTATATATCTAATAGATAAACAACAAGGATTTACTATATAGCACAGGGAACTACATTCAATATATTGTAATAACCTATAATGGAAAAGAATATGAAAAGGAATATATGTGTATATCTGAATAATTATGCTGTACATCAGAAGTTAACACAACATTGTAAATTGACCATACTTAAACAAACAAAAAAGAAAGAAAGCATTTTGTAGAGTGCCTTGAGTATGATGGTTGCTTAATATGTGTTTAGTGAGTAATAAAGAGAAAGCACTTGAGCCCGTAGCAAGTGTCTGGAACATGTAACTGCTCAGTAAATAGAAGTTGTTCTTCTTATTTAAAAATACTATATAGTTTCACTTCTATGTGGAATCTAAAAACAAAACAAATGAACAAACAAAACTCACAGATACAGAGAATAGATTGGTTGTCAGATGGGAGGGGTTTGGAGGGTGGGCAAAATGGGTGAAGCGGGTCAGGAAGTATGATTATACCTCAATGAAAAAAATTAATAGAACAATTAGCTAGAAAGTGAATAAAAATAGATCTAAACAACACTAGAATCAACTTGTCTTAACTGACATTTGTAGAACACTATACACAACAGCAGTCAAATTCATATTCCTTGCAATCGTACACGGAACGGTCACGAAGATAAACTATATCCTAATTCATAAAATTAAAAGACTGTCTTTCATGTAACAATATGAATTTAAATTTCCTCCATGCCTCTTCATGGCTTGATAGCTCATTTCTTTCCATTCCTGTATAATGTTTCATTTTATGGATGAACCAGTTTCTCCACTCATCTATTAAATAACATTTTGGCTGCTTCCAGTTTTTGGCCACTATTAATAAAGCTGTTACAAACATTCATGTATAGGCTTTTGTGTATTCATAAGTTTTCACTCATTTGGATAAATACCCAAAAGTGTGATTGCTGGATGGCATGGTAAGTCTGTTTACTTTTGCAAGAAACTGCCAAACTGTCTTCCAAAATGACTGTACCATTTTGCATTCCCATCAGCAACTAATGAGCGTTCCTCTTGCTCCACATCTTTGACAGCATCTGGTATTGTCAATATTTAGGATTTTAACCATTCTAACAGATCTGTAGTGATACTGTTTTAATTTGCAATTCCTTAATGATGTTAGCATCCTTTTCATAAACGTATTTTCCATACGTATATCTTCTATGGTGAGACGTCTGCTCAGATTTTTGCCTGATTTTTGAAAATCAGGTTGTTTTTCTTCTTATTGAATTTTAAGACTTTTTGCATGTTTTGAATAATGGTTCTTTATTAGGTATATCTTTTGCAAATATTTTCTCTCAGTCTATGGCTTGCCTTCTCATTCTCTTGACACCATCTTTTGCAGAGCAGAAAATTTTTATTCTAATGAAGTCCAATTTATCACTTCTTTCATGGATCATGCCTTTGATGTTGTATCTGAAAAAGCCATTGTCAAACCCAAGGGCATTTATATTTTCTTCTATGTTATCTTCTAGAAGCTTTATAGTTTTGCATGTTACATTTAGGTCTATGATCCATTGTAAGTACATGTTTTGTGAAGAATGTAGTCTGTGTTTAGCTCCCAATCAAGGCTTACCATATCAAATCTGGAGTGGCAGGCTGCAGCATTTTTTTGTCCCCTACAATTCCAAGTTGAAAGGTCTAAATTCCTGATGAGTGCATCTAAGAGTCTGAGGGCTCCTTTTCTTTACCCAATCCCTATTGATAGGATGGAGATTCTACTCCAGGTGTGGCGGCCCTACAATACTGGAACCCTGACTTCTCTTCCTTGCCTCAGATTTCTCATAGGGCAGAGAGGGTCCACACAAGGAAATAACAAACCAAGAAGTCAATAGACTACCACTCCACCCAGTACCCATAATTTTTCAGAGTTTTCCCAAGGGTAGAGGCAGTTCACAAGAAAGTGAGCATCAAAGTTCTATCCAAAGCAAATCTGAAACAGGTGGAATGTTCAAGTCTAAGGGCACTCTTGAAATTATTAGTTCCTCTCAATTAAGAGCAAGAGGCTATACCATAGGCCAGCTAGTTCACCTGAAAGAACAAGGGAAAAATACAACTAAGAAGAGACCTCCTTGGAGTAGAACAAACAACAAAGACAGGCTTCAACAACTATCACTTCATGAATTTAATTGGGTTAGACTGCTGAGCAATTTATTCCTCAGAGCATTGTTGAAAACATTATAGCAGTCATCTGGTCATTAGTAGAGCCTAATCAATGAACTATAATAATAGATAAAGCAGACAACTTAAAAGAGAGGTTAGAGAGAGAAAGAGTACACTGCTAAAATCTCTGCGATCCCAAGATGACTATGCATATGTTTGAGGCTTCAGCCTCTGAAGAGTAATGTCAAAAGCTCCACACTACAAGGAAATAAACTTCAGAAATGAAGAATACAATAAGTGATGTAAAAATACACTGGGGGGAATAAACAGATTAGATGATGTAGAAGAATGGAGCAACAACCTGGAAGATAAAATACTGGAATTCAACCAATCAGAACAGCAAAAAGAAGAAATAATTTTTTTAAATGAGAGTTTAAGGGTCCTCTGGCACAACATCAGGTATACTAACATGTGTATTATAGGGGTCCTAGAAAGAGAAAAAGAGAAATGGACAGAAAACCTGGGTCCTAGAAAGAGAAAAAGAGAAATGGACAGAAAACCTATTTGAAGAAATAATGGCTGAAAACTTCCCTAACCTGGGGGAAGAGATACCCAGGTACAGGAAGCACAGAGTCACAAACTAGATGAACCCAAAGAGAGTCACACCAACACATGTTATAATTAAAATGGCAAAAGTTAAAGATAAAGGGAAAATCTTAAAGGCAGCAAGAGAAAAATAACTAATCACATAAAAGGGAAACTCCATAAGATTAAAATCTGATTTCTCAGCAGAAAACTTATAGGCCATAAGGGGGTGGCAGGGTATATTTCGAGTGATGAAACGAAAAACTTACAAGCTAGAATGTTCTATCCAGCAAGGTTATCATTCAGAATTGAAGGACATAGAGTTTCCCAGACAAGCAAAAACTAAAGGAGTTCATCACCACTAAACTACCCTTACAAAAAATGTTAAAGAGTCATCATAAGTAGAAAAAAAGGCCACAACCAGAAATAAAAAATATGAAAGAAAAAATCTCAGTGGTAAAGGCAAATATTTTGTAAAGGCAGTGAATCAGATATTTGAAAAGCTAGTATGAAAGTTAAGAGGCAAAAGTAGTACAATCAGCTATAACTATAATAAGTACTTGAGATACACAAAATGAAAAGATGTTAAATATGACACCAAAGACAAAACAGGGTTGGGGGTGGTGGTAAAAATGTAGTGCTTTTAGAATGCTTTTGAACTCAAGGGACTATCAGCTTAAAATACACAGCTATATATAAACGTCTATATATATGAACCTCATGGTAACCACAAGTCAAAATCCTACAATGGACACACAAAAAGTAATGAGAAAAGAATCCAAACATAATACTAAAGGAATCCATCAAAGCAGAAGGAAAGAAACCAAGAGAAGAAGACAGGAACAGAGAACTACAAAAACACTCCCAAAAGAATTAACAAAATGGCAATAAGTACATACCTATCAATAATCAATTTAAATGTCAATGGACTAAATGCCCCAATCAAAACACTTACGGTAGCTGATTGGATTAGGGGGAAAAAAAGAGCCATCTATATGCAGCCTCCAAGAGACTCACCTCAGCTTAAAAAAAAAAAAAAAAAAAAGAGAGACTCATCTCAGATCCAAAGAAACACATAGATTGAAAGTGAAGGGGTGGAAGAAGATATTCCATGTAAATGGAAAAGAAAAAACAGCATAGCAGTACACATATCAGACAAAACAGACTTTAAAACAAAAACTGTAACAACATACAAGGAAGAGTATTACATAATAATAAAAGGGTCAATCCAATAAGAGAACACATTTGTAAGTATTTATGTACCCAACATAGGAGCACTGAAATATATAAATATTAACAGAAATAAAGGGAGAAATACACAGCTATACAATAATAGTACGGGACATTAATACCCTACTTTTATTAATGGACAGATCATCCAGACAGAAAAGCAATAAGGAAACACTGGCCTTAAAAAAAACACAGTAGACTATATGGACTTAATAGATATGTATAGAAAACTCCATCCAAAAGCAACAGAATACACGTTCTTTTCAAGTGCACCTGGAACATTCTTTGGTGAAGATCACATGATAGGCCACAAAACATCTCAATAAATATAAAAAGTTTGAAATCATGACAAGCATCTTTTCCAACCACAAAGGTATGAAACTAGAAATCAATTGCAATAAGAAAATTGGAAAAAATATAAAAATAACATGCTAATAGACTAAATAACATGCTACTAAACAATCATTGAGTCTATGAGGAAATCAAAAATTACCTTGAGACAAATGAATATAGAAACAAAACTTTCCAAAATCCATGGGACAAAGCAAAAGCAGTTCTATGAGGGATGTTCATAGTGATATAGGTCCACAGCAAGATACAAGAAAAATCTCAAGCAAATGATCTAAATGTATATTTAAAGAAACTAAAAAAAGAACAATCAAAGTCCAGTGGAAGAAAGGAAATAATAAAGATTAGAGCAGAAATAAATGAAATGGAGACCAAAACAAAACAATGGAACAGATAAATGAAACTAAATTTGGTTTTTTGAAAAGATGAAACTGACAAAACATTAGCCAGACTCACTAGGAAAAAAAGGATCCCAAATAAATAAAATCAGAAATAAAAGGAGAAATTACAAGCAACACCACAGAAATACAAAAGATAAGAGAATACTGTGAGTAATTATATGTCAACAAATTAGACAACCTAGAGGAAATGGATAAATTCCTAGAAACATACAGTCTTTCAATACTGATTCATGAAGAAATAGAAAACCTGAATAAACCAATTGAATCAATAATTAAAAAAAATAAACTCCCAAAATACAAAACTCCAGGTCCAGATGGCTTCACAGGTGAATTCTATCAGAAATTTTTTTAGTTTTATTTTTTCACTGAAGTATAGTTGATTTACAATATTAGATTTGGGTGTACAGCAGAGCAATTCAGTTATACATAAACATATGTACATATATATAAATGTATTTTCAGATTCTTTTCCACCATATTTTATTATAAGAAATTGAATATAGTTTCCTGTGCTATATAGTAGGTCCTTGTTATCTATTTTACATATAGTAGTGTGTGTCTATTAATTCCAAACTCCTAATTTATTCCTCCTCACCTTTCCTCTTTGGTAACCATAGCTGTTTTTTATGTCCATGAGTCTATTTCTAGTTTGTAAATAAAATTTGTCTCTTTTTCTAGATTCCACACATAAGTGATATCAAATGCTATTTGTTTTTCTCTGTCTGACTTACTTCACTTAATGTGATAATCTCTAGGTCCATCCATATTGCTGCAAATGGCATTATTTCATTCTTTTTTATGGATGAGTAATATTCCATTGTGTGTGTGTGTGTATCAAACATTTTTGAGGCATAGCTGATGTACAATATTACATAAGCTTCAGGTGTACAATGTAATAATTCAAAAATTTTAAAGGCTATACTACATTTATAGTTGTCAAATATTGGGTATATTCCCTGTGTTATACAATATCCTTGCAGCTTACTTTTTAAAATACATAGTAGTTTGTACCTTTTAATCCCCTACCCCTAACTTGGCCCTCCTCCCTTTCCTTTTCACACTGGTAACCTCTAGGGTTCTCCAGATCTGTGAGTCTGTTCCTTTTTTGTTATATTCACTAGTCTGTTTTATTTTTTAGATTCCACGTATAACATACAGTATTTGTCTTTCTGTGTTTGATTTATTTCACTGAACATAATACCCTCCAAGTCCATCCACATTGTTGCAAATGGCAAAATTTCATTCTTTTTTATGACTGAGTAGTATTCCACTGTGTGTGTATATATTAAACTTACTAAGACTTGGTTTGTGGCCTAACATATGAGCTATCTTAGGAAATGTTCCATATACACTTGAGAAGAATGTGCATTCTGTTGCTTTTGGATGGAATGTTCTGTAAATATCTGTTAAATCCATCAGGTTTGAAATATCATTTAAGGCCAGAGTTTACTGATTGATTTTCTGTCTGGATGATCTACATATTAATGTAACTGTGGCATTAAAGTCTCCTACTATAATTGTATTGCTGTCTATTTGTCTCTTTAGGTCTGTTAATATTTGCTTCATATATTTAGGTGCTCCTATGTTGGGTGCATAAATATTTACAAATGTTATATCCTCTTATTGGATTGATCCATTTATCATTATGTAGTGTCCTTCTTTGTCTTATTTCAGTCTTTGTTTTAAAGTCTACTTTGACCGATGTAAGTAAAACTACCCTAGCTTTCTTTTGAGTTCCATTTGCATGGTATATCTTTTTCCAACCCTTCACTTTAATCTTTCATCTAAAGTGTGTCTCTTGTAGGCAGCATATAGATGGGTCTTTTTTTTTTAATCTAGTCATCACTCTGTGTCCTTTGATTAGAGAATTTAGTCCATTTACTTTTAAAGTAATTATTAATAGGTATATGTTTATTGCCATTTTGTTCATTGTTTTCTATCTATAACAGTCTATTATAAGTTGATAACAACTTAAGTTTGATTCTATTCTAAAGCTAAACATTTTTACTCTTTTTTATATTGTTAATGTCACATTTTATATCTTTTTCAACTTGTGTATCCCTTAACTGTTATAATTATTTGTACTACTTTTGTCTTTTAACCTTATTACTGGCTTTATAAGTGATTAATCCACTACCTTTACCAGTGAGACTTATACTTTCATATATTTTCTTACTTTAGTTAGCATCCTTTCTTTTCAGCTTAAAGTCCACGTAATGTTTCTTGTAAGGCTGACTTAGTGGTAATGAATCCTGTTAGTTTGTGCTTGTCTTGAAAACACTTTGTCTCTTCTTTAATTCTGAGTAATAACTTTGCTGGATAGAAAATTCTTGGATAGAAGTTTTTTTTTTCTTTCAGCACTGAATATATTATGTCTGCAAAGTTTGTGCTAAAAAATCTGCTGATAGTCTTATGGAGTTTCACTTGTATGTAACAAGTTATTCTTGCTGATTTAATATTCTCTCTTTGTCTTGAACTTTTGACATTTTAATTATAATGTGTCTTGATGTGGATCTCTTTAGGTTTGTCTTATTTGTAACTTTCTGGGCTTCCTTGATCTGGATTTCTGTTTCCTTGCCCAGGTTAGGAAAATTTTTAGTCATTATTTCTTCAAATAAAATTTCTGCCTTCCCCTTTCTCTTTCTCCTCTCCTTCTGTGGGCCCTGTAATGTTAATGCTAGTCTGTTTGATGTTGCCCTTAAGCTATCTTCAAATTTTTAAATTAAAAAAATTTTTTTGCTGCTCTGATTGGAATGAGTTCCTCTGCCTTGTCTTTGAGTAGACTGACTCTTTTTTCTGTTTCATCTAGTCTTCTGTTGGATCCCTGTAGTGTATTTTTCATTTCAGTTACTGTATTCTTCAGCTCTCTGACTTCTGTTTGGTACTTTGTTATACTTTCCATCTCTGTTGAAGTTCTCACTGTATTTATTGATTCTTCTTCCAAACTCAGTGATTATTTTAATGACCACTACTTTGTACTCTTTATCAGGTAAATTACTTATTTGTTTCATTAAGTTTTCTGAGGTTTTATCTTCTGATTTCATTTGGAACATAGTTCTCTGTTTCTTCATTTTGCTTGACTCTGTTGGTTTCTATATAGTAGATGAAACAATCACCTCTCCCATTCTTGAAGGAGTGGCCTCATGTAGGAGATGAAACTTTTCATTCAGTCCTGCCCCAGCCTTTTGTCATCTCTCAAACCTCTGTGCTAACTGAAGCAGCCTATTATATTTTTAATAGCTCCCAGCGGTTGAGGATGTGCCAATACTTGTCAGTGTCCCAGAGGGGAGGATCTCAGCACCTAGATTCAGGCTGACTGGAAGCCAGACCCTCAGGCAGCAGCTTTTAAAAGTATGCATATATATATATAGTCCTGAGGGGCCACAAGCAGAAGCTCCACTGGCCACCAGAACCAGGCAATCTAGAGGTGCCCCCTGAGCAGCAATTCTGCTGTCTTTGTAGTGCCCCAGGAGTGGTAGCCTGCCAAGAACTTTCCCTCTGATTGCTACAGTCCTGTGAGACCCAGGAATGCAAACCATTCTGACCACCAGTGCCAAGAAATCAAGGGGTACCCTCTGGGCATCAGCCATAAAAACCAGGCACTAAACACATGTAAATCACCCCCCCCCCAAGAGACACTGGTACTCTGGAGCATCACAGTCATGGTGATTAAGTAATAGGCCTCCTTCACAGAAAGACCACGCTCTTGGGTCTATTGTCTTTTGCTGCACCCTGGAGGTGATAGTTGTTTATGAACTCTTTCTCCATTGGTTACAGTCCTGTGGGACCCAGGAACATAAGCCTTACGGACCATCAGAGCCAGGCAATGTAGAGGTTCCCCCTGGTAATAATCATAAAAGCTAGGGTGCTAGGCAGGGGTATGATTTTCTTCCTGGGTGTGATCACTTATTACAGTCTCATGGGACCAGAAAAGCTACCTCCCCTGGCCTCCAGATCCAGGCAATGAAGAGGCACTCCTTGGGTGGCAGCTGCCAAAAATCGACACCAGATGCATGTAAGGTCTCCCTTCTGGGAGATACTGCTGCTCTGGAACATGGTAAAGAGAGAACACAAAGATCGCTCCCACCAGTCTCCATCCCTGGAGAGTTTTTTAGCAGGCTGCTCGAAGTGTGTGTTAAATTAAATGCCTGCTCCTCAGGCTGAGGTTTTAATATAAGCAGGTAAGCCTCTTTCACTTTAAGTCTAGGCACTATCGGCTGCCTCTGAGCTGGGATCTGGGGCAGGTGAGTCTGAATAAATAAGCCTTTAAGAAGTGTTTCTCAGATTATTATTGTCTTGTGGGTCTCAGGACGTGAGCCCTGTTGGTTTCCAAAATTACATGTTTTGGGGGCTTGTCTCTCAAGTGCACCTCTTAAAAGTTTGAGTGCCTAATGTGGGGTCTGAACTCTTTGCTCTTCAGGGAGAAGCTCTGGGTTTTGAGTTCCTTTCTAGTTGTGGGTGGGATTTATGGCGAGATTGTGTCCCAGCCTCTCCTTCCCATTTTGATATGGTTTTATTCTCATTTACCTAATGTGTAGTCATTGCTCAGCCAGTGTATATGTCTTTTTAAGAGGAAATTGTTCCATATGTAGCTGTAGACTCAGTGTGTCCATAGAGGGAGAGTTCAGGATCTTCCTATGTTACCTTCTTGAAAGAGCTAAACTTGAATTCTTGTCATAAATTCCACTTGGCCATAATGAATTATGCCTTTTATATATTATTGGATACAATTTACTGAATTTTCATTGGAATTTTGTATCTGCTCATCATGGATATTGTTCTATAGTTCTATAATCTCCTGATGTGTTTGATTTTGGTATCAGAGTAATACCTCTTGAGATGGGTTGGTAAGTGTTCCCACTTCCTCTATTTTCTAATATTTGTGTAGGATTGTTAATATTTCTTATTTCAATATTTGATATAATTCACCAGTGAAGTCACCTGGGCCTGGACTTTCCTTTGTGGGAAGAATTTTTTTTTAACCGATTTCAGTTTGTTCATTGATATAAATTGTGTTTGTTTCCTATTGCTACTCTAACAAATCACCACAAAACTAGTGGCTTAAAAAGATACAAATTTATTATCCAGTAATGTTTAATGATGTTATTTATATGGTTGGACACTCTCCTACAATCTTATTGTTTCTTTTCTACTTGTCTCCTCTGTTTTTTCCCCTCTGTTTCTCCTTCTCTTCCTTTACTTAGATTATTTGAATATTTTCTAGCATCAGTTAATTTACCTTTGGGTTTCTTTAAATTTTAGATATCTTAAAATTTCTATTCTAAACATTTTACAATACACTTACAGTTAGTATTATACCATTTAATTTAAAAAATGGAAACCTTACAACTGTATAGGTTCATATACTTGACATCTCCCTTTATTAATGTTACAGTTGTGGAATTTATTACTTATAGATAACAAATCCCACAAGTGAACATCATAATTTTTGCCATAATTAGTTGTGTGACTCATAAAAAATTAAAGGTAACTAACAAAAAGAAAAAATTCACTTTTATTTACCTAGTTATATAATTTTCAGTAATCTTCATTCTATTCTGAGTGTGTGTTTCCACCTGGTGTCATTTTCCTTCAGTCTGAATAACATATTTTAGCATTTCTTGAAGTACAGTCTGCTAATAACAAATTCTCAAAGTTTTCTTTTTCCCTTTCTTTTCTTTCATTATTTTCTAACCACTTTATTAAGGTATGATTGACATACAAACAGCTATAAATATTTAATATACACAACTTGATGGGTTTGGAGATGTGAAATCATCACCACAATCTATGTCATAAACATATCTATCACCTCCAAAAATTTTATCTTGCCTTCTTTATTTACTGCTACTACTACTGTTATTATTATTATTGAAACATCTAAAATAAAATCTACCACTTTGCCAATTTTTAAGTATATGATACAGTATTAACTCTAGGCACCATGTTGTACAGTAGATGTCTAGGAATCATTCATCTTGCATAACTAAAACTTTATACCCTTTGACTAACATTTCTCCATTTCCATCTTCCTCCAGACCCTGGAAACCAGCACTTTACTCTTTGCTTCTATGAGTTTGACTAGTTTAAATTCCTCAAATAAGTGGTAATTATGTATTATTTGTCCTTCTGTGTCTGGCTTATTCCACTTAGGATAATGTCTTCCAGGTTCATCCATGTTGTTGCAAGTGACAGGATTTCCTTTTTTTTTTATTTTAAGGCTAAATTCCATTTATGTATATACCACATTTTCTTAATCTATTCATCTGTTGATGGACATTTAAGATTGCTTTCATGTCTTTGATTGTAAATAATGCTGCAGTGAACATGGGAGTGCAGATATCTCTTAGAGGTCTTGAATTTAATTACTTTGATATCTATCTAGAAGTAGAATTTCTGGATCATATGGCAGTTCTATCTTTAATTTTTTGAGGGCCCTCTATACTGTTATCCATAGTGGCTTCACAAATTTACAACCCCGCCAACATTGTACAAGAATTCCCTTTTCTCCACATCCTATCACTTGTTATCTTTTATGCTATTTGATAATAGCTGTCCTAACAGATGTGAAATGATATCTCATTGTAGTTTTGATTTTTCATTACCTGCTAATTACTGATGTTGAGTACCTTTTCATATACCTATTGGCCATTTGTATGTTTTCTTTGGAGAAATGTCAATTCATGTCCTTTGCCTGATTTTTAACTGGGTTTTTTTTCCTACTGAGTTGTAGGAATTTCCTGTATGTTTTAGATTTTAACTCTTTTAAATTGTAGTTGATTTACAATATTGTATTAGTTTCAGGTATACAGCAAAATGATTCAGTTATACATATATGTATATATATTTTTCTATTCTTTTCCACTATAGTTTATTAAAAGATATTGAATATACTTCCCTGTGCTATACAGTAAATCCTTGTTATCTATTTTATATATGGTAGTTAGTATCTGTTAATCCCATAGTCCCAATTTATCCCTCCCCCTCTCCCAACATTAATTATCACATGTATGGTTTCAAAATACATTCTCCCATTACAGTTTCCCTATTCTTTTTGTTGATTGTTTCCTTTACTGTGCAGTGGTGTTTTAGTTTGAGATAGTTCTACTGTCTATTTTTGCTTTTGTTGCTTGTGATGTTGGTGACATATACAAGAAATTATTGGTAGAGCCAAGGTCAAGATTTACCCCTATGTTTTCTTCTAGAATTTCTATGGTTCAAGTCTTATGTTTAAGTCTTTAATCCATTATGAGTTGATTTTTGTTTATGGTATATGATGAGGGTGCAATTAAATTCCTTCACACATGAATATCCAGTTTTCCCACTACCACTTATTGAAGAGACTATCCATTCTCCATTGTGTGTTCTTGGCACTCTTGTCAAAGATCAGTTGACTGTAGTTGCATGTATTTATTTCTGGACTCTATTCTGTTCCATGGTGTGTATATGCACACACACACATACATGCCAGTACTATACTGTTTTGATTACTGTAGCTTTGTAATATATTTTGAAATCAGGAAGTGTGATGCATCCAGCTTTGTTTTTCTTGCTCAAAATTGCTTTGGCTATTTGGAGTCTTGTGGTTCCATACAAATTTTAGGATTCATTTTTCTATTTCTGTTAAAAAAATAGTCATTAGGATATGATGGGTATTGAATTGAAAATGTACATCACTTTGGGTAATGTGAGCATTTTAATAATATTAATTCTTTCAATTCATGAACAGGATATATTTTTCCATTTGTTTGTGTATACTTTAATTTTTTTCATTTGTGCTTTGCAGTTTTTAATATAGAAATCTTTCACTTCATTGATTAAGTTTATTCCTAAGTACTTTATTCTTTTTGATGCTGTTGTAAATGGGATTGTTTTCTCATTTCCTTTTCAGATACTTTATTGCTTTTGTACAGAAACACAACAGATTTTTGTAGATTGATTTTGTATCCTCAAACCTTACTGAATTTGTTTATTAGTCCTAACAGATATTTATGGAGTCCTTATGGTTTTCTACATATAAGATGATGTCATCTGAAAATAGAGATCATTTTACTTCATCCTTTCCAATTTGGATACTTTCTATGTCTTTTTTTGCATAGTTGCTCTGGCTACTTCTCCCAGTACTGTGTTAAATAGAAGTGGTGAGCCGAGCATTCTTGCCTTATTCCAGATCTTACAGCAAGATATTTCATTTTTTCCCATTAATATAGTAGTAGCTGTGCATTTTTCATATATGACCTTTATTGGTTCAATTTCCTCCCATACCTAATTTCTTGAGAATTTTTATCATGAAAGGTTGTTGAAATTTTATCAAAAATTTTTTTACAAGATGACCATGTGATTGTTATTCTTCATTCTGTTAATGTTGTGTATCACATTAATTGATTTATGTTGAACTATCCTGGCATCCCAGGGATAAATTCCACTTAGTCATAGTGTATAATCCTTTTAGTGTGCTGCTGAATTCAGTTTGCTAATATTCTATTGAAGATTTTTGCATTTATGTTCAACAGGAATATTGGCCTCTAGTTTTCTTGTGGTATTTTTGTCTGGTTTTGGTGTCATGGTAATGCTGGCCACATATAGTGATTTTGGAAGTGTTTCCTACTCTTCTATTTTTTTAGAAAAGTCGAGGAAGAACTGGTATTAATTGTTAACATGTTTAGTAGAATTCAGCAGTGAAGCCATCTGGTCCTGGACTTTTCTTTGTTGGCAGTTTTCTGACTATTGATTCAAACTCCCTAATTGTTACTGGTCTGTTCAGGTTTTCTGCTTCTTGATTCAGTCTTGATAGATTGTGTTTCTAAGAATTTATTTCTTCCATGTTTTCATTTTTTTGGCATATAATTGTTTATAATAATCCTTTTTTATCTCTTTTATTTCTGAGGCATCTGTTTAATGCTTCCTCTCCCATTTCTGATTTTATTAATTTGTGTCTTTTTTCATAGTAGTGCTAATGATTCATTGATTTTTTTAAACATTTTTTATTGATTTATAATCATTTTACAATGTTGTGTCAAATTCCAGTGTAGAGCACAAATTTTCAATTATACATTAACATATATATATTCATTGTCACATTCCTTTCTCTGTGAACTACCATAAGATCTTGTATATATTTCCCTGTGCTATACACTATAATCTTGTTTATCTATTCTACAATTTTGAAATCCCAGTCTATCTCCTCCCACCCTATTGACTTTGTTTATATATATTTTTAAAAACTCAGTTTTGTCTATTTTTAATTTTTTATATTCTCTATTTCATTTATTTCTACTCTAATCTTTATTATTTTCTTCCTTCTGTTAACTTTGGGTTTTGTTCTTCTTTTTCTAGTTTCTTGAAGTCAAACAAGTTGTTTATGTGAGACCTTTCTTTTTTGTAAATGTAGGTAGTTACCTCTATAAACTTCCCTCTTAGTGCTGTTTTTGTGTTCAAGCCATACATTTAAGACTTTAATCCATTCTGAGTTGATTTTTGTTTGTGGTATAAGAAAGGGTCCAATTTCAGTTTTTTGTATGGAGATATCCAGTTTTCCCAACTCTATTTATTGAAGAGATTATTCTTTCCCTATTGTGTATTCTGGGCGACTTTATCAAAAATTAATTAAGTGTATATACTTGGGTTTATTGCTGGGCTTTCTACTCTGTTTCGTTGGTCTACATGTCTGTTTCTATGCCAGTACTATACTGTATTTTTTTAAATTATGTATTTATTACTTTATTTTGGAGGGGAGGTAATTAGGTTCATTTATTTATTTTTAGAGGAGATACTGGGGATTGAATCCAGGACCCTGTGCATGCTAGGCATGCACTCTACCACTTGAGCTATATCCCCCCCATACTGTTTTGATTACTACAGCTTTGTAATATAATTTGAAATCAGGACATGTAATGCCTTCAATTTAGTTTTTCTTTCTCAAGATTGCTCTGGTTATTCATAGTCTTTTGTGATTCCATACAAAATTTTTAATTTTTTTTCTGTTTCTCTGAAAATGTCATTGGAATTTTGATAGAGATTAAAATGAATCTGTAGATCTCTTTGGGTAGTATAGACATTTTAATAATGTTAACTCTTCCAATTCATGAACACAGGATATCTTTCCACTTATTTGTGTCTGGTTCAATTTCTTGCATCAATATTTTATAGTTTTCAGTGGACAGATTGTTCACCTCCTTGGATAATTTTATTCCTAAGTGCTTTACTCTTTTTGATGCTATTGTATATGGGATTGTTTTATTTCCTTTTTGGCTAGGTCATTGTTGGCATAAAGAAATACAACTGATATTGTATGTTGATTTTGTATCTTGCAATTTTACTGAATTCATTTATTTGTTGTAACAGGTTTTTTGTTTGTTTGTTTGTTTGTTTTGGTTATGGGGTCTTTAGGGTTTTCCACATATAGGATCTCGTGTCATCTACAAACAACGATAATTTTACTTCTTCCTTTCTGATTTGAATGCCTTTTATTTCTTTTTCTTGTCTAATCAATCTTACTAGTACTTCAGTACTATATTGAATAGAAGTGCCAAAATGGAGGTTTTTGCCCTATACAAAATCTTAGAGAAAAAGCTTTCCAATTTTTCTCCATTGATTAAGGTGTTAGCTGTGGGCTCTTCTAAATGTCTTTCATTGTGTTAAGAGAAGTTTCTTCTATTCTTATTTTGCTTAGAATTTTTTTTATTTTGAATGCATGTTGAACACTGTCAAATACTTTTTCTGCTTCTGTTGAGATAATTGTGATTTTTAACCTTTATTCTGTTAATGTGGTGTATCATATCGATTGATTTTTTCATATGTTAAACCAAAATTTCATCTCAGGAATAAATCCCACCTGGTCATGGTGTGTAATCTATTTGAGTTGTTGAATTCAGTTTGCTAGTATTTTATTGAGGACTTTTGCATCTATATTCATCAGAGACATTGACTTGTTTTCTTTTCTTGTGATATCTTTGTTTGGCATTAATATCAGGGTAATGCTGGCTTCCTAAAATGAATTTGGAAGTATTCCTTCTACTTCTATTATTTTTGAAGAGTTTAAGAACAATTAGTATCGAGTCTTCTTTGAATATTTGATAGAATTCAGCAGTGAAGGCATCTGGTCCTGGAATTTTCTTTGTTGTGAGGTTTATGATGACTACTTTAATCTCCTTATATTTTTATTGATCTGTTCAGGCTATTTCTTCTTGATTCATTCTTAGTATGTTGTACATATTTAGGAATTTACCCATTTATTGCAGGGTTATCCAATTTGTTGGCATATAATTGTTCATAATAGTCCCTTATGATCTTTATATTTTATTTCTGAGGCATTCAGTGTAATGTCTCCCATTTCATTTCTGATTTTATTTGAATCTTTTCTCTCTTTTTTTCTTACTTAATCTAGCTAAGAGTTTGTCATTTTTCTTTATATTTTCTAAAATCCAACTCTTGGATTTGTTGACTTTCTCTATTTTTCTATTCTTTTTAAAAAATTTATGCTCAATCTTTATTAGTTCCTTCTTTTAACTTTGGGTTTATTTTGTTCTTTTTATAGTCCCTTGAGGTATAAAGTTAGATTGTTTATTTGAGTTCTTCTTTTTTAACGTAGGTATTTATCACTATAAACATCCTTCTTGGTTCTGCTTTTGCTGCATCTCATAAGTTTTGGTAAGTTGTGTTTTTATTTTCACTTGTCTTGAGATATTTTTGAAATTCTTTTGATTTCCCTTTACCCAGTGGTTGTTAAATAGTGTGTTATTTAGTCTCCACATATTTATGAATTTTCCCATTTTCTTGCTGCTACTGATTTCTAGTTTTATTCCATTGTGGTAGGAAATGATACTTGGTATGATTTTAGTCTTCTTAAATTTGTTAAGATTTATTTTGTGATCTAACATGTGATCTATCCTAGAGTATGTTCCATGTGCACTTGAGAAGAATGTGTATTCTTCTGCTGTTGTGTGATAAATTCTGTATATGTTTGTTGGGTCCATTTGCTCAATTCTGTTCTTTATATATTGATTTTCTGTTTGGATGTTCTATCCATTACTGGAGGTGGGTTTATTGACATCTCCTACTATTATTGTATTGCTGTCAATTTCTCCTTTCAACTTGTCAGTATGCTTAGGGGCTCTGATGGCAGGTGCCTGTATATTTAGAATTGTTATATCTTCCTGTTGAATTGACCCTTTTATCATTATATAATGTCCTTCTTTACCTCCAGAGACAGTTTTTGACTTCAAGTCTACTGCATCTGATATAATATAGCCACTCCTGCTTTCTCTTTATTATCATTTGCATGGAATACCTTTTTCCATTCTTTCATTTTCAGCCTATTTCATTTTTCCTTAAATCTAAAGTGAGTTTCTTGTAGATGGCATACAGTTGGATCTTGGGTTTTTATCCATTCAGCCAGTCTCTTCACTGAGGAATTTAGTCCATTTACATTTAAAGTGATTAATAATAAGGAAGAATTTACTATTGCCATTTTTAAACTGTTTTTTCTCTGTCTTGTTCTTTTGTTTCTCTTTTTCTTACTGTCTTCATTTGTCTTTCATTGAGGTTTCTTGTTTCTTTGTTTTAATATTGATAGGTTTTGAATTCTTTCTTTTTCTTTTGTGTACCTTCCATAAGTGTTCTCTTTCTGGTCTCACAGGGGCTTACATAAAATACCTCTGAATTATAATAGTCTATTTTAAGCTGATAACAACTTAACTTCACTTGCACACAAGAACTCTTTTATCTCTCCTCCTCATTCATTATATACTATTGGTGCCACAATTTACATCTATTTATGTTATGTATACATTATGTATCCATCCATAATTTAGTTATACTTGTTTTTAATGTTTTTGTCATTTTTATAGTAGAATTAAAAGTTGTTTATCTACCCTGGCCTCATGTAAAATATGAATCTTGCCAATCAGCCCAGCTAGAGATTCTGGGTGCCTCGCAAATCTTTGTGCTTATCCGAGCCACCATCTTTGTTCTTAGTGGCCCCAGAAGATTAGGGTGTGCCAAGTCCCATCAGTGCCCCAAGACAGGTAAGACAGAACCAGTCCTTTGAGTAGCAGCTAGAAATGTCAGGGTGCTAGATGTATAGTCCAATTCCTTCTCTTCTCATGGAGAAGCTGGGAGCTGGAGTTTATCACACACTCACTCTGCAGTATGCCAGAGAGAAGATCTATTACAAACATTTGCACTCTCATTCAGCCCACACACTATTTCAACTTTTTGTTTTGCTTTTAATCACTTCCAGGGGCCTAGTGAATGCCAGGTTTTGTCAGCTCTCAAGAGACAGGTGGGTTAGCTGGCTGGCTGGTTCTGTCTCTCAAACAAACTAGGAGGGAGGAGGTATAGGAAGTGCCCATCTACCTGTTAAAATTCCCAGAAGACTAGTAGTGATTGATGATTAAAGCCACCTCTTAGTTTTCTGTGGTCCCAGGGGACTAGCAAATGCTGGGCCCTGTCAACTCCCAGAGATAGGCTAGCTAGGAGCCAGTTTCTAGAGCACAGACATAAAAGTTGGAACACAAGATATGTGGTCCAACTTCTTCTACAGAAAAACTGGAGGCTTAGTTTTATCACTGGAGCTAGCTGGTGGGAGAAGGCACAAGAAGAGCTCATATGCCTGTTCAGACTCCTGGAAGGCTATTTTTTCAATAGAGGTACTGGGGGTTGAACCCAGGACCTCCTGCATGCTAAGCATGTGCTCTACCATTGAGCTATACCCCCTCCACCCCTGCCCCTGCAGAAAACTGTTAATTGCCTGTCCCATCAGCTCCCAGATGCAGGCTACTAAGAAGCTTGACCTTCAGGCAACAGCTGGGAATGCCAGGACATTAGATATGTAGTCAAATCACTTCCAGGGAGAAACTGGAAGCTGGGTATTTTCTGCCTGCTTGCTGTGCACTGAGTCCGGGGGGATAACTGTGGGAAGTACTTATGCCAGATCAGTTATTAGCTGTATGATCTTTTGATCCTCCATTTCTCCCTCCTCATTCCTTCTCATGCTCCATGAGTAGTGAGAAGATTATGGACATATTATAAGTGAATTGCCTATGAGGCTGTCATGGAAAAGACATTCTATATACTCAAGACCTTACTATAAGACAAATCTGAGCTGTGAAACTCATAATTGTAAAATTCTGTCACTGTCTATTAATGCAAAGTTGTTTCTGAAGGGCCACATATCCGAGAGAGAAGAAGAAAGGGGAATACAGTTGATCCTTGAATAACACAGGGTTTGGGGCACCTACCCTCTTTGCAGTTGAAAATTGGCAAATAACTTTATATTCAGCCCTCCGTATCTGAGGTTCTACATCCAGGGATTCAACCAACTGCAGATCATGTGGTACTGTAGTATATATTTATAGAAAGATATCTTCCTGAAAGTGGACTTGTGCAGTTCAAAACCTTGTTCAAAGGTCAACTGTTAACCATTCATAAGCAAACTTTCCTCTATGCTGCTTCATTATACAAAGAAAAATTAAGAACTATAATCATGAACCCTTATCAGTGGTCTTCAACTTATGTCTAAAGGAAACTCAGATTAAAATTCACCGAACATTGATTTACTATTCACTGTGTATGTTCACTCTCAGGCTTTTATTTTTAGCTCATTTAACAAAGCTCTTATACATCAATGATAAGGATCTTTCTGATCTCCCCATCTCCAGCCTATTTTGCAGATAGGGAAAGCAAGTCCCAGAGAGAGCATATACAGTTCTAAGAGGGAGCTGATTGCCCATCATAGTCACTGAGTGGGCAGAGTAATGGTCTTTGCAAAGACATAAACTGATAGTGCCCCCTTTAAAAGTAATGTTTATGTTTTCTTCTCTAATATTAAGAAATATAAAGAAAAAATAGCCTATAATTTCACTGCCCAATTGATTACCTATTGTCATTTTTCACAAAATAAAAATAATATGTGTACATGGTAGGATACAGAAATGTTACAAAAAGAAAGTAAAGGCCATCCTCCCCTAAAGTTCATCTCTTCAGAAATGACCACTGTTAGCAGTTTTTTCTGATTCCTTGGAGGGAAATATATGCATATACATGGATTTTTATCTCTGCATATTGCCTTATATATTTTTATTTATATAAAGGAAAATACTATGCATACAGCTATGTGTCTTACTTAATCACTTCATATATCTTGTAGATCTTTCTATACCAGGATATACTGGTATATGTTAAAAACTCTGTTTTTAACAGGCAGCTTTATATTTCATCATGTAGATGTATTGAATCATTTAGCTGTGCTTTTACTGATGGATGCTGTGTTTCTATTTCTTTACTATTACAAACTGATGTAATGAACATCTTTGTCCATGTACCTTGGTACACTTTTGCAAATATATCCAGCAGCTAGAAGATTTCCTGTCACATTGTAGGCATTCAGATATTTGAATGAACATCCATAGAAATTTCTAGCAATGAGAAATGCTGAGTGAAAGGTATATGCATTTGATATTTTCACATTGCCAAGATTCCCTACAGAAAAGAGTTCATCAGTTTACACTCCCAGCAAGTGTATGAGGGCTCAGGCATGCTGTAATCTGTACAACAGCTTCCTGAATTATTGGGGCAGAAAATAATTGTAGCCCAACCAATCTTAGCTATCAGACGTAGCTATTGTACTTTTGAAGAATAAATGTAACAGTTGCTGGGAGAGTTGGAACAACTAAAACAGGAAGGAAATCTGAATAAGAGAAATGATCTTGAAGAGAACCTGGGGGAAAAGCAGGAGGCCTGGGAAAACATCTATGTAGGTATATCTACAACTCTTACAGTCTTTCTAAGTCCTGCATCTTTTCAAAGGCTCTATGGAAATCTGCCTTGGGGGTGTCTAATCCACTTCTGAATTGGAATTTGGGTTACTGACTAGGACTGGGAGAGAGTAGGCAATGGGTGGGGCTGCATTCCCCTAAGCAACTTGTGCTTTTTAAGGATGCAGCACCCCTGTACTGCTATATGTTCTCTGTGAACAACTAAGGGTTTTTAGGTTAAGCACAACCACTGCGATTTTATGGAGCATGTGAGGCATCTGGAGCCCCTTCCCTCTTCTCCCCTGCCATGGGTCTGAGACATTGAGCTTGGTGTGGGGAGTGGGATGGAGTTGGATGGGTGGTTCTGTTTTCCGTCGGGCATGCAGTAAAAGTAAATAAATAATGTGAGCAGACAGAGAGCAGGCTGCAGCGCTTTGAACTACTAGACAGCATTTATTTTCACTGCTTTAGTCCAAAGGACCAAGCCTTAATCCCACCACTGAAACTTTGGCTGGGGCTCTCCAAACTCACAAGTGTATGTGCTGGGAGGAGAGAGTACATAGATAGGGGAAGATAGATATCCTACAACCTCTGGGCCTTTGTGGGTCATGGAATCCTGGGACATGACTCGCAGGGGTCTCAGATAGATATGAAGGGATGGACCTGGAGGCTGGAATGGCCAGGGTGCCATTCAAAGCAGAACTTTCTCTTGGGTTCCTGTGCAGATCCAGCATGTCCACAGTTGCAGCCCCACCAGCCATGAAGGTAGTCCAGCGATTAACAGAGGGCTGACCTCTGGGGTGCAAGGTTCAAAGGAACATAGCATCAGTCCCCCTTCCCTACCTCCCCTCAGCGATGGCCCTTGGAAACTGAGCAGGATTTCCAAAGCATATGAAGTCATCCCCATGCCCTCTGAGTTACTACCTCAGTCCAAGAGAGGCAGTGAGCTGATAGCAACCCATTAGTGGTAGCAACAATGCCAGCACAGTTCTGAAGTCTCTAAGTTAGGTGCCTCAAGTGGCCTCTCCACAGAGACCCTGGAGAAGTCCTTTCTCTCCCTGTTCCTTTCTCTCACAGGACAGGCACACCAGGAGAGAGAGTTCAATATTCTGAAGTACCCTAGTGTTACAGGGCCTTGCTGGCCTCCTGCCTGTTGGCTTTGCTCTCTGTGCACTTTTCCCTGAGAGCAAAGAATTCAATGTCTGTCCTGGGTACTTATGGCCATGGCTAAGTGGCCAAATTCTGATTTCTTTGGGCTCTGATGCTTTTTGTAATTGTCACTGAGAGACTGACTATACAAATAGTGGCCAGAGCATATATGTCAACAGAACTCTGACACAGGTAAGAAGCCCAGGAAGCCAAACCATAAACTGCAGCATCAAGCCCAGGAAGCCAACCTACAAATCTTTGCAGCATTGGCAAGGAATGGTCATAACATGGTCAATGACTGCAGCTTCCCTATTTTTGTCCCACTTTCAACTCAGGACCAACCAGAAGAAAACAAATATGCTTTCCAAACCAATTACATAGGATTTCCAACTTCTTATTAGCCGGCTCCCAGCTTCTCCATGCCAACAACTTCCAATAAGAGCATACCTGAACCCTCCCCTTTTTTGACTCACCTGTGAGAAAGCTTTCCCACTCCACTGATATCCTCTGACCTCTACCAAATACAAGTGATAATGTGATTAAAAAAAAAAAAAAGCTGACTCTTTGCTATAGCAAGGTCTGA